>NW_026562435.1:2327500-2787474 GCF_027474105.1 Poeciliopsis prolifica | reverse complement strand
ATCCCCTCCTCTTTTTATCCCTTCCAAAATCAAGGGCAAACGACTCCCAGGACATTTAAGCGCACTCGGTCCTCCTCCTCGCCAGCCAAAGAGGTTGCATCGTGTCTTTTGTCTGAACCGCTGACCTACTGTTCCTCTGCAGACAATTGTCGGCAGCCCCGCCGACGCAGGACTCGCTTCAACCTAGACTGACTTAAACAATTTGTTTCTCGTTAGGAGCGTGTCGGCGTGTCATTTACGGTAGTAAACGAGGGGGGGTGATGGGTGGTGAGAGGAGAAAGCTGCAAAGACTGTGATGAAGACAAGAAGAGGGCAGGTCAAATGGCAAGCTGCATCTTTAACTTAGCGGGTATTGATTTTAGATCCCCCTCTCCTTTTCCCCCACGGGAGACACAGTTAGCTACTCTGCATGAGTGTGGGATGGTAGCAGTGAGTAAAATCCATCAGGAGCATCAGGTGAACAACCTGCCCTATTCAAAACAATTATTAATTCAGACACTGGAATTCTCCCAATAAATAAAATGAATATTCAAGAAGATGTTCTTATGTGCAATTTTGATTGCATTATTGTCCGATTCGATTAAAGATTGGGTTTTAAGAAAAAGAACCACGCTTTTGCCCGGAAAATGTAGTAAGGAAACACTGATCTAATTTTAACATATGAGACATTTTGTGCCATGTTTTTTTTCATATTGCTGTTAATAATGAACATCCATTCAAAATTAAATTCAAAAATACTTTATTGAAGGCAAATTTAATGTTGTCCTAACTTGTATTAATTCAGGTTCTTCATAATTAATGTCGATAGTGATGGCTTTTGGGAGGAGAGATCTCCTGTAGCCGTCTGTATTACAGCTAATTTGAAAAAGCCTCTGACTAAGACACTGTTTTCTAAGATAGTCTCATGACAAGGATGCTCAAAGTTGTCTATAATTTTCTTGATTTTTGTGTAAAAGTGTTTTGACTGTGCATTTTGATAAGATGTGTCAAAATGACATTGTGCTGCTATGGATCAGTAGAGTACATTACATTTTATCATCTCATTTTGTTCTGTTTTTAATTCTTATGGATCGCCCTAATTCTTCTAAATGAATGATCAGGAATCTTTACAGAGTCTGTGAATGCTGCAACTCCATGCCCCCATCTTTTAAAGGTCAGCGGGTCTTTTTCATAGCAGACAGAGAGTATGCATAGCATACCATGACATTAGTTAAGTTGTAATCAATTCATTGCTTTCAGACTTGGCACTTGTGTAAATATGCATAGTGGTTCTTTACGGAATATGTATGCACTTTCTCTAAATTCTGACATTTAAACTACTGATATTTTTGTTAAAAAGATACTTGGAAAAGTAATGCAGACACCCAACAGTGAGAAGGGATATTAATAGCTTCACCCATGGCATGGAAAGCTAATGCAGGCTAGTCAATTTTATTTTGTTGCGTTAGAAGTAGCATCAAGTGCATAAAATGAAGAGCTCCAGATGAGTTAGTAATCATCAAACAAACATATTAATTCACATCCAGTGATGTTAATCAATTATAAATTTAATGATGGAACTTGACTTAATGTCATGTTCTGATTGTTGATTCTATGTTGCGTGACTTTGTGGTTTTGTGTTTGTTATGATGTTAAACACTTTGAAATGCCTTGCTGCTGAAATGTGCTATACAAATAAAATTTTATTGATTGATTGATTAAAATCCAAGTGGAAACTGGTTTCTGCAAAATAATGAAAATAACATGAAAATATTTATTCTAACTTAAATCACTGCATCATATGGGCTCTGTGTGGATGGGTCTCAGTAAACTTCCACATCTGGACGCTGTAATTTTACCCCAATTCTTCTTTACAACCTGACAAAACTGTTTGTCAGGTTGTCGCAGATCGACCTTTTTCAGGCCCAGCATCAATTCTCACTCAGTTCAGACTCACAAAAACAATCTGGTCTGAACTGCTGCAAGTGTGTGTCAACAGCGTATGGAAACAGAATGAAGATTTTGTGCCTTGAAATGTTTTCGAACGATTTCTTTTGAATTTTCTGTGGTTGCGGTTCTGGTTGTGCACCGGCCAGAGTGGCTTGTATAAACCTTTACGTATTTCTGCGATCTTCTTTTCACGAACCGGGACCTTTGTTGCCATTTACTTCATCATTAAATTAAATGTGATTGAAACAGCATGAAAGCGGTTCATTGAAATGACATATTGAATCAGAGATGAAAAACATTTTAAAATGCTTACCTTTCATTAACCACCAATTCACTATTGTATGTTGAAGAGGTCAAAGAGAAATGCCTGTACAAGTGCAAACAATGTATTGAGTGTAGTAAATAAAGCATTAAATACCTTCCTGCAAAAATAGTAATAATAAAGAAAGGTCTGTTGAAGTAAGCAATAAAGCTTTGAAAACGATGCATTTAATGGAAAATATATTACCATTTGAAATGGACTCAGCTGTTGTCTGTTAATTAGATGTCCTTGAGAGATAGAGGTTGCCTTCAAAAGCAACAATAGCTCTTTTCAACATGTTTCTATGGCTTCACTACTTAGGCCGCCCCTTCCAGACTGTTCAAGGCAACCACGAGCCCATCTCCGGACCGCTCCTTTTATTGTCTCCATCATTTTATATCATTTAGAGTCACTCTCATTCTTATCTAGATATTTCAATTACAT
Source organism: Poeciliopsis prolifica (assembly GCF_027474105.1). NCBI lineage: Eukaryota > Metazoa > Chordata > Actinopteri > Cyprinodontiformes > Poeciliidae > Poeciliopsis > Poeciliopsis prolifica. The sequence continues at coordinate 2,784,800 of NW_026562435.1, read as the reverse complement.
GGCTTCTTTGCCACAATGTAATTTATTGAATCACTGGTTTGCGGAGTATTATTGGTCTGCTATGTTTCTGGGAAGGTTTCGCTGAGCAAATAAACTCCCTTTTTTTTTTTTTTTTCGTGGAAATGAAGCTGAAATTTTTCTATGGTTCAATAACTCACTTTTTTTTTTTTAAATCACAAACATTGTGATAAAAACAATGCAATTCAATACAAGTCTGCACATACAGCAACGTCTACCTTTTTACCTAAACATCGAAATTTCTGATATGGACTGTTGGGAAAATATGTTAAAACTATCAAAGTTGTTCATGTGCAAAATTTCCAGATGTAAAGAGTAACAAGCAACATGTAAGAGTCCTTACGATTGACGGCTGCTATCCGTCACCGTACTCATATTGTGTTGTACTGTATCACCTCAGTAAAAGTTACACAGTACAAAGACAAATGTGGTTTGGATCCTTGTCTGTTTGTGCACAGCACCCTATGACCACTTTCAAAGTGAAATTAACTAAATAAAAGCAATATCAGGCTAACATTAGGAGTGCATAGGTTGTTCTGAAGAATGTGAGACTCAGTAGTGTACTATAACATAGTCTACTTTGTGTAACAGCATACACAGTGATAACAGTGATAGCAGCAGCATGATAGAAAACACTTTTCCATGTGTAATATTATTTAATTTGTATTTTTTTGTGTTATTTTAAATGTATATATATATTTTTATCTTGCTAGCTTGGTGCTCTTAGGGGCCCCTGGTGGTGTGGGGCCCCTAAGCAGCTGCTTAACCCTGATAGCAACGTATAGTAAATTCTAGCATAGTTTAATCTACCTTAATACAGCAGATTATAGTACAGCATATTATACCACAGAATAATATAGTCCTGCATAGTTGCAATACTTAGCCTTATATGTTATACTCTATAGTACAAGATACAATAGTTCAGTTTACAGTACCACTGTGTACCAGAGAATATCACATTATAGTTTAGCACAGTCTATTACACTATAGTTAAGTTTTTCTCGAACTAAAACTGACCTAAGAAAAATAAGTACAGTCCTAATAAGGGATGTAAAAAAAAAGTCACATTAACACAATAAAGCTGGAAAAACTCTGCACACGCTGCAGCTGACAGAAAGCAGGTTTCCTATTTGAACTCGTGTAAATCTCTTTATTCCCCGGCCGTACATTTCGCCGGGATGTTTTGCCGTTTGCATCAAGAACTAACTTTCCACCGGCAGAGTAGCGAGAAGAGAGACTTGACGCAGCAGTCTTGGGTGGATAAGAGGTTTCCCTTCCCAGAATCAGTAGTGCACAGAGTAGGTTAACAGTGCTGCGCCCAGGGAGATGAAAAAGCATAAATTAAAGTGCTCCCTCAAGGAGAGGAGGAGGGGATTGGGGTGTGTGTGTGTGTGTGTGTGTGTGTGTGTGTGTGTGCGTGGATGTGTGTGTGTGTGTGTGTGTGTGTGTGTGTGTGTGTGTGTGTGTGTGTGTGTGTGTGTGTGTGTGTGTGTGTGTGTGTGTGTGTGTTGGGGGGTGCTGCTGGGTTACCGAGGCATTATCAGTGCTGGGTGAGGAGCACACAGAGCTCAGTTTCATCCTCATGTTCTTTGTTAACACAAAGGGGGTCACCTCCATGTGAAAAGGGAAATATAATAAAGCCGAGACCCTCGCACAATGGCAGACCGCTGACAAATGCTCACCTAATTCTGCCTTTACGGTCGCCGGGCCCAAACTCGGGCTCCTTCTCAGGAGGGGCGTCCAGGCTACGGCGATACAGTTAAAGAAAAAAGAAAGAAGAATACAATATGTTAGCTGATGAAAAATAAAGAACAAAAAAAAAAATAACACAAGCACACACATGCTCACTTGAGAAATGTTTTAATTATATACAAGAGAATGCAGCTAATAAAGGAGGGAATTAAGGCAAACGCTCTGAGCGATTGTGGGAAATTGGCCAAAAGGAAATGAGTTGCCTCACAACCTCTCTCTCTCCTTCTCTCTCTCTTTCTTTCTCTCTCTCTCTCTCTTCTCTCTCTCTCTGCCATTAAAAAGCTTGCAACTTCAAGCAGTTTTTTAATCAGCTAAAAAACATATGTGGCTTTGCAGCTAAGACAGCTTGCCCAGGCGCTGATAAATGCCTATCACTAATTTGCATATGGTAGAAGCTACACTTTAATCAGAACCTCTAATCCCTGACGGTATTAATGTTTTTTTTTTTTCTTCTCCCCTCCTCACATAGTATCATGTTTGCTAATTCCAAAGTGATCAGCTCCTTGTATGCGTCTCTTTTTTTGTGCTGGCATAATGGCCGAGTTGAGAACTTCTGTTATCCTACTTTGGCACATAATTAGGACTACAAAGGGGGACAAATCGCGCTGAATGGGAACTCACAAAGAAGAGCTCCTTTCTTCAACCCCCCCGCCCGCCTGCAGCCCCCCAGTCTCCTTCTTCCGCCGAGCTCTCGTTAACGGTCGTGTCACTTCACGCACGGCCGGTGAAAACGGGGGGAGAGGAGGAGAATTTTTGCAGCTAAATCTTGACTACATGGCAGCGCTTAAGAGTTCAGGCCCAGACAGAGAGAGAGAGAGAGAGAGAGAGAGAAAGAGAGAGAGAGAAAAAAAAATCAAAATTTACCATGTAATTAAAATGTCTGTCACCCGTCGGCGGGTTTAGAGGTTGGAGTTTCTCCTAAAAGTGGCACTCCAGGCTGAGAAGTATTCCCTCTTAATTACTTTGCTAAGCACCTTGCAGGGTACATATGTTTGACCTTATTTTCAGCTCTCATAAATATCTCATCTGCTGCAGCTACACAAATCTGTTTTCTTTTACTTAAGAAAAAGGTACAAAAACTTATAGGTTTCTTTTATTTTTGCTTCTTCTTTTGTCGATTTAAACGTTTTCAAGTAACATAAAAAAAAACCCTCAATGAAAGCAATGACCTCATTAACTCGGTGTGCCTAAGAAGTGATTGTGAGGAAGTAATTTGCCCTTTGACCTAATAACTGGTTGCATCCCCTGCCTTTGTGAAGGGTTTGTAAAAATCGACAATAAAGTCTTCGACATTAAGGTTAGGGTTGATCTCAGCCTGGACGGAGGGCGTTGGAGCGCGAACAGCCGCAGCAAGCAACTCACTCGGATTTAAGGACAAACTTTGACTGGGCCAGCGCTGGTGTGAATCAGATCAATGTCCTGCTGCCAAAAAACCCCCAAAACACTTGAGTTTAAGGTCATGAACTGATGGCCAAACAGCAGGAGAGCAGAATTCATGGTTCTATCAATAACGATGAATTTAACCTGAAGTCTGTCAATCTTCCACCTCCGTGTTTGACCAAAGGATGGTGATGATGATCTCTCTAGGAGGTTCATCTTTCATCTTGTAAGCTCATAGAATATTTTCCCCAAATTCATGGAGATCATCAAGACTTTAATGTGAAACTGATTGTTTGGTTGCCATTGACATGCAGTGGTTTTTGCCTTTTCAACTCTCTGTAAATAAACATTTTAACCAGTTTCTTTCACTGCTTCAGACACACAAAAGGAAAAGAAGAATAAAATCTAAATGTACCAAGGAGTTTCAGTCTAGTTTCTAGTGCAAATATTTTGGTACACTTCAAATAAGACAAACCAACTCATAAGTAACTTTCTCAGCAAGATACAGGAGCTCGTTTTTAAAATCAGTAAGTCCTTAATATTAATGTAAAAGCACTTTGGCAGATTATTTCACTTAAAAAGTGTTCTTCTGATAAGTGTTTTCCAGCCAATGGAGGCAGTACTTTCTCATCAGTATTAAGGAAATATTGGCCAACTACGTATAGTTGAGACATTTCTCAGTTTTGTCTTATTTTAAGTGCGTTAAGATATTTTCACTAGAAATTAGACCAAAAATACATGGAAAAATGTTGGCTTTTCTTTTGTTTTGGTGTTTTTGTTGTTTACTTATTAACTTTGACTATACCTGAGGCAAGTGAGGTTCTCAGTGCTTTAGATTACATCCTGTAGTCTTAACTAGACCTCCATCGTTAACTCATGATAAGCTCATGAGTTATCGATGAGCTTATGGAGAAGTTTTGGGTGGCAGCAGAGCCACTGCAAAACAGCAGAGCTGTTCCATGGCAATTTTTTTTTATTTTGGACAGGTGCTCCAATGTAAATGTATTATGGTAACTGGTCAGAAGAAATCAGAATCAGATATTAATCAGTAAATGTATTAAGTTTTGCCATGTAAAACATAAAATAACTTCATTTGCTTCCATGTGACAAATTAACGCTGTATCCATTTAGTTGGAAGCCCGTTTTCTTTTTCAGGGTATGTCACACTTGAGTCCCACAGCCTTTGAAGTTGCTTTTCAACCCATTCCAGATTGAATGGGTTTCGAATCTGTTCCTGAGTTTTTGTAGGGCGCAGCATGATATGTGGCTTTTTCTGGTCTTTTGGCCTGCTTCATGTTGTCAAACAGGTTCTATTCAAGTGATTTCTTGATCCCACTCGTCAGTGACTAAATCACTGCAAAAGTAATTATGTTATTATTTTCAATTTAGAGAAAAACAAATTTTTTCACAGCGAAACACATCAGTTCGGATCTCTTATAAATGAAATTTTCATTTGAAAACTATATCTTCTATTTATACGGTGTATATTTTTGTCTGACATTGAAATTTGAAATGTGACAAGAAGCAAACGCAGAAGAAATCACTTTGTCACGGCACTGTAGTTCTTTTTTTTTAAGGACTACAGCCTTAAATTTTGGGTCATGACGCTGAAAGAGGGGAATTAAAAATGAAAGGGAAAAAGAAATGGAACGTCAACTAGCTACATGAGACAGCTGATTTATACAATTCATTTGGGCCATTACTTTTCATTAAACATCAAATGAAATGGGTACTTACTTACTAAGAGGCCTTTGGGGAGCTGAATTGCAGAGAAGAAAGAAGATTAAACTTTACATTCAGCCCCAAATTTAATTCAGAAGTAATCAATCGCATAATGGGCCAGCAACTGTAGCCGGGGTGATTGAAATGAAATTACCATATTTTTAATCTTAATTTTCCACACTGTTTATCTGACACTGTCAATATAAAATACAAACAGATAATGAAATAGCATTATATTGACACTACAATCATCTCTCGAGCAGCCCTCTGTGATTAAACCGCTGGAATGTTTGATTATTTTGTTGGCTGACATTACAAATGACACGGATGCTTCGCCGAGACTTGCTGCCGGCTGGAAAATGAGCCTATCCATCAAGGACTCCTGGCAGCTTCTCCCCTTCCAGTCGATGGCTACTGCCAACGGTCTGGGCACCCTTCTGTCAAGCCGTTTAGCACCCGAGGAGAGGGGAGGGAGGCCGCCGTGGTCGGGCTGCTCAGGGGGAGAAGAGAGCGGTTGAAAAAGATGGAAGGAGGGACGGGGGGCGTCGAGACGAGTGATTCACGGCCCCTTTGCTCTGCTAATGATACAAAGCAAAGGAGCCACACAGAAGGAGAGAGAAAAATGTCTCAGGCAACATATCGCCCATGCAGGTGTCTCCTGGCGTACCATAAAGGGACCATAAAGCCCTCACAATGCAAGGCCCACAGTCTGCAAATCAACAGCCAAACTGCCGCCCTGGATTAGGTCTGCTCCGCAGTCATCAAGGCCTGTCCACTCCTGAACGCGGCGCCGTGAATACCCTAATTACTTTTTAAGAGGCTTCATCAATTATTGAAAATTTGCAAGGAAGTTCAGCGACGCTCCAAATACTTTTTTTCCCCTTGTTTTCTTGGTACCTACTTGAACACTTAGCAGACAATTTTGAGGGGAACGTTTGACTCCATGAATATTGACGGGGCTTTAAGATGGTTGGGCTTTACGACATGCAACCCGCAAACATACACGGCACATGTACCGCTGTGATGGGAACCAGCTGGTGCTTCAGACAATAATGCATCGTGTTCTGCTAAAGAATTCACGCCTCTTAACCTTCATAAAATGCTTCCACCTCACAAATGCCTCTCTTAAGGGAAAATATTATGTAAATAGACTTTTTTGAGCTTTTTGTTATATTTCCTCATAAAAAAAAAACATACCTGCAGTGTTGCCTTAATTCTCTAATGCTTGTTTGAGAAATCCTTAATCTCCATGGAAACCATTCAGCAGGGCAAAACACCTGGGTTGACCTAGCTCCGCCTTTGACACTGCTCCTCCCCTGGACTGTAGTTTCCAAACGTCTGAGCATCTGCATTACACAGCGCGACTCCCCCACTCAGCTCCTTCAGACTAGCCAGATGCAATTAGCAACATCTGGTGGAACTGCACGTCTCCTGAGCGCCCGTGTAAGCAGCGTGCACTGCTGGTAAAAACATCGTTAAACGGCTAATAGAGGAGCCATGTTGTGATGACTTCTAAAGAACAGGGATTTATTTGTTTCAATTGGAAACTTCTCATCAAAGAGGTCAAAGGTCACATGTGGGGTACCCCAAGGTTCAATCCTAGGACTCCTCTTATTCAATATTTATATTCTCCCACTAGCTCAGGTTATAATAGGAAATAATATTAGTTACCACAACTATGCAGATGACACACAACTCTACATTACGATGTCACCAGGTGACTCTGAACCCATTCGGTCACTGAATAAATGTTTAGAACAGATAAATGTGTGGATGTGCCAAAACTTTCTCCAGCTGAACAAAAACAAAACTGAAGTCATTGTTTTTGGACCTGAAGAGGAACGATCTAAAGTCAATGCACTGCTTCAGTTATTTCAACTAAAAACTAGCGATCAGGCCCGAAACCTGGGAGTAGTAAAGGACTCTGACATGAACATTGCGAGCCACATAAAGACAGTTACAAAGTCGGCCTTCTATCACCTGAAGAACATCTCCAGGATTAGAGGACTAATGTCTCAGCCAGATCTAGAGAAACTCATCCATGCGTTTATCTTTAGTCGCATTGATTATTGTAACAGCATCTTCACAGGCCTGTCCAACAAATCAATCAAACAGCTGCAGCTGATCCAGAAGCTGCTGCTCCTGTTCTCACTAAAACCAGGAAGATAGAGACATAACAGCAGTTTTAAAGTCCCTCCACTGGTTCCCTGTAGCTCAAAGAACAGACTTTAAAATACTGTTGTTAGTTTACAAATCACTGAATGGTTTAGCACCACAAGATCTGCTGTTGTTGTATCAACTTTCCAGACTCTCCAGGTCTTCTGGTTCTGGTTTGCTCTGCATCCCCAGAACCACAATCAAGAGAGGAGAAGCAGCTTTCAGCATCTATGCACCAAAAATCTGAAACAAAACTCCAGAAAACTGTAAAACAGCAGAAACCCTGACTTCCTTTAAATCGCAACTAAAAACACCTGTTTAGAACTTTATTTTGAAATGTAATATGTAACAATGTATTGTCTTTTACATGTTGCATGACTTTGTGTTCTTGTGTTTATGATGTAAAGCACTTTGAAATGCCTTGCTGCTGAAATGTGCTCTACAAATAAAATTTGATTGATTGATTCTAGAAGAGAGAGAGAGCAACTTCTTAAAGAGACAGAGGCCCAGTCTCACGGTGTTAAATGACAAAGTCCAATTTTTTAAAGTCTTTTTTGATGTATACTGCATTTTTGTAACAACTGAAGGTAACATAGTCACTTGACTGCTATGAAATGGCACTATGTGCCTGGAAAACACATAATACTGCCCCTTTACTTTTTTGGGGTTTTTGTGTAATAGAAGAACAAAAAGAAGCGGATGATCGCGATGTGGATGAAAAGACAAATGTTTCAGAGGTTTTTACAAACGAAAATCTGAAGGTTTGATTTCAGGCAATACTTATAGAATCACCTTTTGCTGCTATTAGAGCAGCAAATGGTTTGAAATATCATTTTGGCCAGGTTTGCACATGTACTCCCTGAAATTTGTATCTATTCATCCTCGCTATCTTAAGTCCAGTCAAATTGTATGAAGAGTATCTGTGAATCTGTGGACATCAGTTTTCTGTTTTATTTTTATCCCCTTTTCTTTAAAGGGGATTCAAGTTGGTACCGCACACTTTTTTAGCACATTTGAGTCTGGACTTTAACAGGACCATTTAAGCTCATGAATATACCGTTGCAGATGTAGCTGTAGGCCTGGTGTTATATCAGACATATGAAATTAAAGATGTCAACATATTTTTCCTAGTAAAACTCAAAGCCATATTTTTTTGTCCATCTCAGGTCAGCAAAACCAAAAGAAACACTAGTTTGTTTGTTTTTTCCCCACTTATTCCTTGAAGCTAATCTCCCACATAAACAGAGAGGGTGTTTGCTGTGTGCATCCGTCACATGTTTCCCGTGTTGAACTGTGGGAACTCGGCTAATCTAGCCAACCACCTGTAGAGGTGACACAGCATTCTCAGTGGAGATGAAGTGCCAACCCCAGGAAATGCTCTGATCCTCCACTGGAGTTTGTGTTAATGTTGTGGAAGCCTTTGAAATGTTTACAGAGGGATTTATTCACACCGATATCGCACATCAACACCGGAAGGACATTTTCCCCTTTTTTAATGGCAAGCCAAACGCTGTCACATAAACAAAAAGTTGCGTGATATAAATTCAAGGCAAAGCATCTATTGCGACTGAATGACGGCGACGCTGGTCGACGTGGGAGCGCGCCGCCATCGCCGTCGTCCTCTTTTCAACAGATCGAACCTTGAGCATGAATGAGGCTCATACCAGACTACAGCTGCCACTGTCACCAATATTATTGCTGGTGAATATAAATGTCAGTACTGTGAAGTGTAAGGCATGGTATTTGTACGTTATCAGATTCATTCAACCACACTTTTGCAGAATCCATTTAATGTTGTGAGAAGGAGGGCAGGGTGGGGAGCATTGATTTATGGAGATGTATCAAAATGTTTCTTTTTTGGAAATTTGTGATAAACACATTTATTTGCCTCACAGAGACAGTACAACACAACTAAACTGAACAAAAAAGAAACGGCTAATTACATCTATCGCAGCAGTGTTGTTTATCAAGAGTCCTGCAGAATAATGCGCTGCGGCGGCACATTAGAAGACAGATTGTAGTATTTGTGTCATCAGTGGTATCAGCGGTCCTGAAGGTCAGACTGATAAGGCTGAGGATTTCTGCCTTCGGATTGCATTGTGCGCCGACCTTCAGACCCCCCCCGAAGTCGATCAAACCGGTATAACAGCTGCTCCACCACAGGACAGCCAGGTTCAGAGAGATGGGGAATAAGGAAGGATCAGTGCTTAGGCTGGAACCTGGTGAGGCGAAGCCAGACAACATGGGGAATTATTTAGGTCGGACAGCCACAAAAAGCAGACTGGCTGCCCCTGTAACTTTGTGCCATATCGTTCTGATGTCATGCCCAAACATCTCACTGGCCTCTTATGTGCTTTTCATTTACGTTTCTGTTGGTTAAAGTTTGGTCAACAACCTTTATTAGACATTAAAAAAGAAAATTCTTTAGGTTCTTCAAAAATTGTGTTGTACAATCGTCAGCAAATCTGACATTGGGGTGAGTTCTGGTGTCCTAAGGTGCACCAAGGCTTTAAACTGAATGGGTAAATTAGCACAATGTAACACAATGCTAGTGCTAATATTAGTGGCAGAGGTTTCATTTTCCTGGTGTATGGAGGGTAGCATAACTTTCTGCTGCACCTCTCCAACTTTTTGCCCCAAACACTTTTACCTTGCTTACAACACAGATGTCTTTGTTTATTTGAAAATATTTTTACTCATTAAAAACAAAAACTGAGGTGTTGAAGCTGAAGACATTTACCTTACCTTCACATTAACTCTGTTTTAAAATGACAGTTGCTAAGCTACCAGCTACCTCTGCTAAGCAGGCTAGTTACCCAATCACATCAATGGACTAAATAACCAGCTAAAATCAACTTGCTGTTTAAAATGGCTAAATTTAGTGAGTGTTCACTCGATGTATTTTCTTATGTAAATACCTTAAAATTAAAGGATCTATATCAGATGTAACATTTTTTAAAACTGTAAACACACATATTGTAACATCCGATTTTTATGTCCCAGCTGATATGCGGACCATTGAACTCCTAATTGGAGTTTGCTGGTGCAAGAAATGAATAAATACATTTGATGTAATAAACAACCCTTAGTTTGTCACGGTAGGTTGTCCAGCCAGATCCATAGAAACATGATGCAAGAAAAGCATAAATAAAAATGATTGAATAAGTGACCTGCTAAATGGAGAATCATTTTCAAATGCAGGGAACTATGTCGCATCCACTGAAACTCACTTGGCCACTTGTTAAATCAGTAAAGACTTTGTTTGTGAAAACATAAAGAAGAAGAGCTCCCCTTTGTGAAAACTTTATGGTTGCTCTTTAAAAGGCCTCAAGGCAATAAGTAAATAGGTATTTTCTTCGACTTGAATACTGGAGCAGATGATCTTTTCATTGCAACGTGCAGCTGATGGAAGTTGATGTTAAAGGACACAACAGCTTTTCTCATTTATTTGTACAATTATGGACTAATATGGACTTATATAATAGTCCATATTAGTCAGTGGACTAATATGTAAGTCCTTTGACTTACATATTAGCGCTGCCATATGTAAGTCAATGGATTATGCTAAACTTTGTTTTCTTATTCTTATGACTCAAATGTTTATACTTGTCAAATAAATAATAATTCCATGAGTAACTTATGAAAAATTTTACATTTTCCACATCCTATCGCATCTACACTGTAGGATTACAGTTTATTACGCTGGTCCACAAAATGGCAAAGGCAAAAACAACTTAGACAAACAAAGAGTCACATCTCCATAAAACTAAGCTGTAATGAAAACCCCCAAACTATTACGACCCTGGCGCGAAATTTAATCATACCTATAGCTACAACAAGTGTCTTATGTTATTCAATTATTATACTGTAGTTGCTAGGCTAGGTGGGGATGTTTTTTTTTTTCGCCTTTTGTATTCACATTTGTTTAAATAGTAAAACAATATTCCCTGTTTTGGATACTAATTAAACACTTTCTCTTTTACGGCCAAACTACATCAAACTGTTCATCATCGGTTTGTGAACTGATAATGAACTCATCCGCCATCTTGACCAAAACAGCTATTAAAAAGGGGGAGTCCTGATTTTTTTTTCTTTTTTTCTTGTCCCATTGAAGTATGATAATGTATTTGATGCATGTACAGTACCATCCTAATACTGGAAACATCCACGGTTAATTTGTAATTACCAGGTCTGTTACAGCTGCGTCAGTGATTCCTGTGAGATAATGTGTGACAAAATAAATACAAACTGCCACCATTTTCTCTCTGCAAATTCAATCTGCCATGAAACACAAAAATAAATGGATTCATCAATAGCTTTGTGAAGATCGATTTGAAACTATTTATAGGCTGAATCGGAGATAAAACCCCCCCGAATTTAAATCCGATTTGCAAATTGAGGTCTCGTTCCTCCGTTGTTTCTAAGAAGTGTTCGCACGGCTCACCATGCTTTCTGCTTCCTGTGATTTCAGGCAGAGATGAGGCTGACAACTGGCACCCTCCAACAATAGCGTCACATCTGTTAGCCATTCTTAATGATCTTTCTATCACATTTGAAGAAGGCGCTCCTCATCACAGAAACGCACGTTGCTCGTCACGATCGTTTAGGAAAGACTAATAGCGATGGGAGGATGAGAAATACAAGTGGAGAAGAACTCTGTCAGAGGAGTTTGATTTATTGTACAAGTACAGATGTTGCTGCAATTAGATTAGACTCACTAAAGTGATTCATGTCTCATTTCATTCTTTTTTCCACAAGCAGCCTCAAAGTTATTTTTGAAATTTCCATTTTAGGAACTGTCAGTCAGGCAGACAGTTTCATATAGACCATAAACACACTTTATTTTCTTCTGTGAAGTGGAATCATTTGTAATGTGCCGGTCTATACTCTAGATAGAGATTTAATGTACGCATGTTTTCCAAAACATTGTAATTCAACTCAGGCTCAAATTAGGTGACATGTTTTAATATCTTCATAGAAACAAAATTCAAGTTTAGCATCACATGCTAAACCTTAAATGTGATATTTGTTATACTAAATGGGACGCAGTGTTAATTGTCAACACTTCAACAACTAGACAACAAGGTCCAAGTTTCTCTCATTTCACAGGTCAGGAAAAAGTCTGAAGTAGGTCAGTGATGCTGGCTTGACTTTGACAACTTTAAAATGTAAATATGCTGCAAAAAAAAAAAAAAAAGGCAACCAGCACACCAACTCTCTGTCAGATCATCAGTAGAGAAGGTTGTTAAATGAGCTAATCAACCACCGCTGCTTCCCGATGATCGCTTATTAATAATCGCAAATTAAACATCAAGCCTGAAAACGAACTGCTGTAACACACAATGTTCTACTTTTCTGTATGGGAAATGTGTGGTGGGTTTTTATGGTGTTGAGTCCTGATAGACTTGTGGATCTGTAATCTTATGCCGAGAATAAATTTGTTCAAATGAACCAAAGAAAAAGTGAAAATCCGGAACAAACTTCCAGAAAAAATGACCAAACAGCTGAAACACTGAGTTCCTTTCAATAAAAACTAAACACCCACCTGTTTCTTTTGCTTTTGAGCCACAGTGACTGCAGCACTAACCAATATATTTATGTGTTGATGATGTTAATGATGTGCAAACAGACAAAATGTAATGTCTGTTTGCACATCTGTTGACTGCATGATATTTGTTTACATTTTCACTTTGAACTGACTTCCTGAACTCTCCTCATGCTTCACACCGTCAACCATCTGAGGGACAGAATCCCACAAAGTTCTGCAGCCTTTCTCATATATGTTTACATGACTGTCCAAGCTTTTTTAAGAGTAACATTATTATTATTATTTTTATTTTTACCAAACTCATATAATAAGAAGGAATCTGGGGTCATCTATATTTTAAAGGAACTCTACATTTGTTTTGTAGAAAAGTGACATCCAGCGATTGTAAGAGCGTCGCACCTAACTTGACTCTTGATGATAAGGTCACATCAGCACTGTGGGTCAGAGTATATTATTTCATTCAAGCCTTCACCCTCCACCGGTCCTCTTGTATAAATGATCTTTTCAAATATCTTCACATCGAAACCTTTTCTGAACCGTTGCAACCTGGTAATGGCAGCCGGCTTTGAACCCCTCACCTCCACAGCATTTCAGAAATATGTAATTCCCTCATCATTTCACATCTTTGACACGCTGCAGCCTCTTCCTACATCCACTTGATGCTGTGCAACCTTCAGCCCTCGGTGGTCGCATCTCTTCAGTCTGTTTTAACCTTTGTAGAAATCTTTTACTTTAGACCATAAAAAATAGCCTTGCTGAAATATACTTTTACCTTTATGTTTTATTTTTTTCCCGCATTGCATTTGAATGTAATGCTACGTTCATTCAAGGGAAGTATGGCTTTTCTCCTCAGTCCGTTGTCATTTTGTACAATGTAGTCAAAAGGTTTTAACCAACCTCTCCTCCTTAGTGGTGTCTTTTCTGCCCCCCCGTCTCCCTCTCAAGATCTCAAACTTAAATGTTTTAGATCTTCAAACTAATTTTAATATCAGTCATCCAAAGCATGTATAAGATACAGTTTCAAATGATTCCCATTCCTCCTTTGGAAAATGGGATCCTGATCATGTGCCAAATATCATGCCATATTTGCCATATATTACATATTTTCCAGTTTTGTTCTAGTGTCATTTTATAGCACAATAAGTAACTCTTACAGCATTTTCAACTGAAGGTATTCATCACACTAAAGAAATTTCACTTTGCAGTTTTATCCTTGGACTCAGGCCTCTGTCTCTTTAAGAAACTCCTGCTCTTTCTGAGACTCCGCCTTCAGCATGTTGTCATTTGTCAGGATTCCTCAAACATACATGAAAGAATCAAAGCAACACTCCAGGTATGTTTTTCTTGAGAGAATAAGATTACAACATGATAGAAAAGTTGATTTTACATAATAAAACAAATAAAAAAAAATCATAAACTACATGATTTATCTAAACTTTTAAGCTCAGTTTCACAAAAGATCACAGAACATCAGAAGCACTGTTATTGCTTGTTATTTATGCCTTTGTTTCTTCAAGATTATGGATTGTTGTTGTCACACCTGCCAGAACAAACCATCCTTGGACCGTCTGCAGGTTGTAAGAATGTTGCTGTATTGTACAGAATACTCCTGACCAGAGAAAGACCCAAAGTTTATCTCTTGTCAGACGACTCTTAGTTCTGCTACATTGGCTCCCCATCCACTTTAGAATATGTTACACAGTTTTGAACGGAGATCCACATGGGCACATCTCAGAATCCAAGTGGCCCTAGCAGGTTCCTGAGGTCATGTGACCGGGCCCTGCGTTACCTCCAGTACGGTGAGACTTTATCCTTTCGAATTTGAGTTCCAGGGAAGATCAAATCTTTTAAAAATACATTTTGCTTAACTATATGGATGTACTAAAATTCAAGGATTTTAGTTGTTTCTTTTGAGCAGCATTTCAGATCCATGTCTTGAAAGGTGCTATGTAACTAGCGCCTTGCATACCTACTCATTTACTCATTGGCAAGATGAATGCAAACTTTTACCTCACTAGACTGAAATAGATTTTGTAGCAATGAATTTCATATTGTGTTTCAAAGTGTTAAATTCAAAATCAATATATTTCTGTTCTGTGAATGCGGCCTTTATTTCTTTCTTTGAGACTCATTTCAGCCCAAGGACCAAAATAATGTATTACAGGGTTATGAATTAACATTGCTTGCAGCGTCATTCAACCATTGAAACTGTATAATATGAGAACTGAATCAACTGAAAGGATGAAACGCGGTGACACAGGTCATCCTTCAGCGCGGCTCACATCATGTTTGTCCTGATGCAGTTGATGTTTTTCTTTTTCATTTTTTTTCCAACAGCTTGCTGAAAGCAGCCTGATATAAATTTTCCCTTGCTTGCAAAGAAAAATTCAACATCTTTTAGAAAGGTTCTGTTCACTGCAAACAGACAAGGACCTTGTGTTACAAATAAAGGAGTCTTTGTTTGTCGTACAAAAGTAATGTTTTAAAATAATAAAAGGCAATATTTTTCACAATAAACATATTAATCTTATACCAACAGAACACATCATTGTAAGAGTCAGATTATTTTGACAACAGCATGAGCAATTGATTTAATATAAAAATTGATTATAATCATGTTTGGTAAATTTGTTTTACATTCTTGTGATTAGAATCGCATAACAGCCCCTACATGTCTGTTATTTTTCAATCACAACCAACCTTGACTGACAGTTTCAACTCATGAAACTCAATTATTTATTAACTATCAAATGTTACTCTTGTGCCAAAAAAGAGGAATTTGGACAACTTGAAAGAGGTCATCAGCGTACGTTGATACCAAAGTAAACAGGTTTGGCCAAAAAATAAATCCTGGTGATTCACAGATAGTGAAAATATGAATCACCTGAATATTTTCTGGTGGACTTTTTTTTTTCTTTTTTTTTAAATTGTGATGGACAAATCTGAATCGTAGCCTGTCGTTTTGACAGATCACATTGCACATCTCTGACCTATTGGTCCAAACGTTTTCAGTTTTACAAACCCAGTATGTCCTCCAGTATCATCTCTGACAAGGACTCAATACATCTCACAAATCTGGTAGCTGGCATGTTGAAAAGTTATGGTCGGGAGGTTTTGGAGAGTGTCTGGTGCAGGTAATCAAGTGCTTGTGTTCAGAAAACACTTCAATTGGAGAAATGTTCCCTGATTTAAAAACTTTGACTGAAATGGTGGTTGTGATTCCAGTCTGTGTTGTGGCACTGGAGCACAGATTCATCCACCAGATCAATATAGAGACCCTGAGGGATTTGATTACCCACAATTCAGCTCCATGCTAACCAGCAGGAAATAGCAAAACAGTACACATTCAGACCATTTGTAATTTAAGGGTAACTGCTTAGTTTAATTGTTCACATGTAGATCCTGGGCCCGCAGTCAGTGGTATTTGTCACTGCGGAGAAAAATATCCACGCATTCATCTGGTTGATGTGTGATGGTTCTTGTTGAATATTTCTAAAACTGACTCAAAATTTAAATTCAACTGGATGTCATCATTTTAAAAGCTGATGTTAGAAATAAAAGTAGAGTGTGATGGAATTTGCTTGGACCCAGTCAATGGTAATGACTGCGAACGAAAAGTCCAGCGCAACCTCTGAGTTCATAAGTGGACTGACAAAAATATTTCCCAGTTGAATTCCATTGAGATTTATCTGTTCTCATTTGGAGCACAGTCAACTCATGTTGGGCCAAGATCAGGTGTTTTAGAGAAAACAACCGATTTGATTCAGCTTCTCATGTGGCTTCAGCAAATGAGCAATTTATGCAGCAAAACATTGAAAGTGCATGATGCAAAAATTCATCTATTATCCTCATTGAGCATTTCTGAAAAACTAGCATGCCAACGTCTTTCTAGTATTGTCACAGTAAACAATCTTGTTTCAGCTCATGCCAAATAATTCTCCTGCAGCGTTTTCTAACTTATTCCACATGTTCTCCAACTTAATGTGAAGCACAGATTTTACTCAGATGTCAAACTTTATCATTCATTTGTAAAGAAACATTAGGAAGCTAGGATTAGCGCTAAGATGAGAGCACTGCAGCCTGCGTGACTGTCGAAGCTCATTGTGGACAAAAGTCAAAGTTGCACTCCAAACGTTTTGTCAGAATTCCAGCGTTAAAACAACAACAACAACAACAACAACAAACCCCCCTTCAAAAAACCAAACAAGGCAGAGTTAGCAGAGGGACAGCAGCCGCCGAGGAATCCCGCCACCTGTTGGAGGACAATGTGGCTTTTACATAGAAGTGAGACAGACCTCCCCTGCTCCCTCCTCATTTTGTCAAGGCGTAACCTTTCCCCCCCGCTCGCCCCTTCAAAATGCAGCAACTCTTTCCAATTGAGCTGTTGTTGCTGCCATTGCTATTGGCTTTCAATAAGGCACAGGGTTATCAAAGAGTGAAGGAGAAATTGCCTTGGCTCTGCCGTAGCCCTGATTGCGCTATCAGAGCCGTCAGGGAGGTTCTTTATAAAGGGAGGGCACGGGGGAGAGCGAGGTGGCGGCTGGCGTTGCCCCCCTGATAAATCAGTGCGTCGCTGGCAGCCGCCGCTTAGTGCAGCCAGGCAGCAACCGAGCGCCGCAGTTCAGGGTCGCTACTTGGCAAGCCCCCCTCTCAAACGGGGCGGGGGGCTGTCTGCACCCGACCGCAGACCGAGTCGCTCCCACCGCTGCCCTCGTTGAGGTTTGTTTGTTTATCCGTGACCCCCCTCCACAACCCCGCCACCCCCCACCCACTCACAGCAAACAATATTGTTCAGACCATGCCAAATTATCCCCCTCAACCCTCTGCTCTCTTTTTTCTAACTTATTCCACACATTTTCCAACTTCATATATTAAATTAGAAAAATGTTTGAATCAGAAATGTGCATCCACTTTGTTTCCATTATTTCTGTGTTTGTCCCTCCAAACAACAAAACAAATTAATCCAAAAAGAAAGTATTAATACTCGCAGGGAAAAAGGGACAAAAGCTTCCATTTTTTCCTCTTAATTTGTATTTGGCAAGTCTGATTTTATGTCAAAAAGAGCATCATTCTGCGTATGAAGAGAAATTTTTAGGTTTTCGCAACATGGAGGGATTTACACGCATTCTAATATGACAACAATTCGAAGATGAGGAGCTGTGGTGGAAAATGGACTTTACTGAGAACTTTTACAAGAACTAAACACCATATATGCATACATGTTCTTGTTTTTGTTGTATATTATGTAACAAAGGAAAATACCAATCACAAGTAAAAAAAACCCCAAGACTTTTAAATGCTTGATATAGAACTTCAAAAACATGTATGCACAACGATGTTGTAAATGATTAAAAAGAAGCTCACATTAAAACAGGAAAATAACCTTTTAAAATAAAAAAAAAGAAGAAAAAAACTCCTGCCATATGGAAGAGAAATTATGCCACCGTTAACATTTCTCATAAATTTATCCCCTTCATCTCCAATTGGATGTTGGAGTTTATAACCCCTAATAAAACTCCTGATTTGTTGTGCGCTGGAGTGTTTGCTTGATAAGGCTGCAGCACAATCATCACTTTCGGGACCTGCGCCTCCCTCCCTCTGGTCCCCCACGGCCGTTTCTGTACTTGTCTTCCAAAGAAAGCTCAATTTTAATAGTCCAAGCTGATAAAATTAAATGAAATTAAACGACCAGAGAATGGGGATGAGTGTGAGAGGGGGGGGGGGGAGAAAAAAATATATTACATACATATAATTTGACCTTCTCTATTCCAGGTGCAGTGGGGTTAATGCAAATCTTCAATGCTGCAGCTTTAGATTGCCATTAGTGTTCAATTACACTCAGTTAAACAGCAGCACCATTGCCTCTCCGGTTTGATTTAGGTAATGATTAATTTCCGATCCATACTGTCGCGCTTCAGCCTTCTGATTTCCACTGCCACCAGGAATGGGTTTGATGTTGCACAAGTCCTCAGATTTTCTAAGTGGATGGACATGAATATAGAGGTACATGCCATTAAGAGTGTGAGGCTGCAGCGCTGGGCCTGTGACGTCATCAAGAGACCGACACGTCTGTAGCGCCGCGTCTGTTAAAGAATCACACAGTTGGACTCGTGTAAATGGTCTCGTTAAAATATGCATTGGCCCGTCTACGGTTACACTTAATGTAAGAGAGATGTCTCGCTCGGCCGTTTTCAGCAGAGCTGTGCTTGATACGCGTTTAAGAGAAATTGTAACAATTTACTTGTGTGTGTTTGGTGTGTAATTTGTGGCCTCTCTTGATGGAGATGTCGAGTTTTGGTCCTCTGACCAAAACTGGACCTGGATTAGAAATAAAATAAATAAAGAACTCTGCTTTTTTATAACCATATAAGTAGGAGTTCTGATGCACAGACTATTTTAAATCACTTTTCACTTTATACTTTTGGCTCATGTGACAAAATGTTTGTACAAAACTGTGTTAAAATCTCAATGTTAATACCTAAGAAGCTCTAAACACACAACAGCTCCCTGGCTACAAGTTAGCTTGCTTAGCATTAGTCGCTAGGTATCTGGACATGGGGAACAGATTCTTGTTCTGTTTCTTACTGAATCTAAACATTTTCAGAAAAGTTTTTCTTTTCCAGTTATAAATTCCCAAAATAGATCCACTTTTAAAACTTTAATGGCTGAAGGATTGTTTTCAAATCAAAGTAAATGACTAAACGGCGTTTTCTGTCAAATCTGATAACTTTATTTTGTGCTTACAAGAGGGTTAGCGTGTTAACTAACAGTTTCATGCCTATAGATCCGTATGTTTCATGCAAGTTTCAACAAGTGACAATGAGTTTTTCTAAAACAAGTTGTTAGCATGCTGGCGGCCGGGTTTGTGTCCGGCCTCACAGTTACCCGCGCCGCCGCCTCCTCCTCTTGAGCCTTGAAGCCAGGGGACGCGTGCGGACGGGGCGGGGGCCTTTTGTGTGTGCAGTGTGGGGGGCCGCAGATGCCATCCCCCAGAGACACAGCGGAGGTTAATGATCTCTCAGCCCCCGCTAAAATAAATAAATCATTTCCAGGCAGGAGCCCTGCATAAATCTTCACTCAAACGGCGATTTGCTGGAGCAAGCACCACCAGTTGCTAATGACTGTGTTTTTTTTTCTCTCTCCTCCACCTCTCTTGATTGCCCGAGGGGATAAACTGTGACACAGATGAGTTCCTTCCCTCACCTCCCTCTGTTTCTGTCTCTCACTCTCTCTCTCTCACACACACACACACACACACACACACTGTTGTGACTATTCTAATTCGCAGCGTTTCGTCAGGGGACATTAGGCGGCTGACAAGCGTCTGGTTTGGACGGGGGTGCATTTGTAGTGACAGTGGTAGTTGTTTCATGTTCCAGCTGAGCTGATAGCGGGAGACGTGTGTGGCGTGGCTGCTGCCAGGCCTCACTCAATCTCTTTCATGTCCTCCACGTCGTTCGCTCGCCTCAACGGAAACACAGAGGATGACTGCATGCCAACAAGTTTCTTACACTAACATTGTGCAATCTTTGCACTCTTTAGCATTTTAATGCTGCGTTACCAAGACTCTACGATGATGGGGAGCAGGGGGGTTTGCTGTGGGTGATGAAGATGTAAATTGTTATCACTATATTTTGTGGCAGTATTACGATAACAATGGAAGTGATTAATTGTTATCATTACTTCTTTTTGAGGTGACCATATGGCTGTGGCCACATGACACAGCAATCATTGCAAACACAAATATTGCTCTTGAAAAACATTTAAAATGCACTTTTGTAAGACACAAGTCACATGAAGAAGTGCAATTTGTATCACTAAGCTGCTCATAGTGACTGCATTTAATCACATGTTCGCATTTATTTATACTTTCATTTGAACAAACAGTTGGGAAAAACTAATTATCCCGACATGTGGACAACTTTGGGGGGTTGTGAACATTATTAATAGGAATTTATTGTGACAATGATGAATGAAAATGAATAAATTTAATGGGCATTTATTAATTAATAAATAAACAAATGAATATCTCGCCCGGAAGGTAGCTGGAAATAGGCACCAGCACCTCCTGACCCCATCAGGATAAAGGGCGAGCAGAAAATGGATGGATAAATGAATAAAAGCTCAGGCTTACTGTGGTACCACATCATCAGTCCAATCAACACCATGTGACCCTCTCTGGTTCTCTACATCATAATATCATACACTTCTAATTTTCTCAATTCCACTAAATCAACATTCAGTTATTTGCTCTTCATGTTGATGTTAATCTATTAAGAGGGTACAGAGGTGGAAAAAATGTGACATTCACTGTAATGTCAGCATATGAGTTCAGTCTCTTTCATGCTTTTCACTGTATAAAATCTTCTTAGGTCTATAGATGCAAAGAGTTTTTACCGGCATCACCGATTATAGCGCATTCACCAGAGTCTGTGGTCAAGAGCTGCTGCCATGACCACGACACCTCACTGAAGTCAATCAATAGCTTTGTTTCCATTGACCATGTCTTGATAGTGTTGGTGCTGGGATGAGGTGGGTTTTTTGGCAGTATTGAAATTGGTATATTTCATAACTCTGCGATGGAAACGATGTAAAACACGAGCCTTGATCAATAACCAGATGTTGCTGCTGGATCAAAACATAGAAGAAGACAGAAAGTGGTCGCGCACATCAACAAACTTATTTACGATGTGAGTTTCTTTTCTTTATAAAACCACCACAATTGTGATTTTTTAAATTTTTTCTTACCATTAGAGGAATATTGACAGATCTTCTCACATTCGTAATGGAAACGTAAGTAGTGCCATGTTCTGCCTGCTCTCCTCGAAACACAGTTGACCTCCTACCAACAACGCCACGAAGCCAACATTCAACTCCCTTCCTGATGTTTTCATGTCTCCCACTCAGTGAGGTGGATAAATTATCATCTGAACTGTTTAGCATTAATTAGTTTGATGGGAAAATAATTACTTCATTATTTTGTTTCACTTTCAGCATTTTTCCCCGTTTTTTTCTTTTCTTGTTTCTTTTAATTCATTTTGCTGATTTTCTGCTTTTGTTTCTTGCTAACTTGAATATTTCTGTCTTTCTTCTGAATTTTTTTTTTGCATTTCTTCTTATTCTTCTGTGTTTGAACATCTAATAATAACAAATAACAAATTTTGTCTAATTACAGTTTGCTCTGACTAAAGTGTCTCCTAAATCTTTTAGTGACTCATTCATAATTCTCAGGATTTAAGAGAACGCTCTTACTGGAGCATATATGTACTTTACATCAAAAATGGGAAATGACATCACTATGTTAACCCGAGATGTCACTGCGTAGTTGACGTCTGGCGGGGAAAAAAACATACTTTATGTTTTAATGAGACAGCAGAACCATCAGCTGTTGACTGCTTAAGTGGTGTCATCAATACACAGGGATTAGTAATCAATGAGCCCATTCAGAGCTAATGAAGAGAGCCACACTCAATTAGAAACATTCCTCAAAAACGAGTGGAGTTATCAAGACGCAAGCAGAGAATAAAAATAAACACAAATTGTTCATCGTTTCTCACTTGAAATAAAATGATTGGATTTAGTTTTATTTTTCAGACACTGGTAGAAAGAGAAAAACCCTTTCATGGGATAGTACCTTTGACAAAAAAAATGCATGGATTGATCTTTATTTCAAAGTAAAAGGCAAGTCAAACGCTTTGAGGATTTATAGATCAAATCATAAGCATTTTGACTGGAGCAGGGATTTTTATGTGTGTATATATATATATATATATATATATATATATATATATATATATATATATATGTATATATATATATATATATATATATATATATATAGAAATGAGCAACAACAAAGTAAATAAATAAAGTCATTACCAGAGCTTAGAACACAGCCACCCGATTTGCTCTTTTATCCTGCTACAACAAAAAGAAGACGACAGAAGGAGAAATAACAAAAAGAGAGAGAGAGAAAGAATTGCACAGAGGCTTTTCTTTTCTTTAAAATGCTGCATTAGGTCTTTTCCTGCAGTCAGTTTTCATAGTTCAAAGCTGGCAGTTCAATAAATAGCTGGAACTGGCACATCTCTGTTCTTGCAAAAAGAAATCAATGTTAATCCTATTACCGGCAGTTATCACCTAGCCCAGAAACGGTGGCAAGTAAGGAAAAAAAAAGAAGAAGAAGAAAAAAAAAACTGAGATGTCAAAGCGGGAAGGGGAGAGAGAGCGAGAGAAAGGGAGAGAGAGAGCGAGTCACCCTTCATTCACTTTCAAACACAGTTTTGATAATTTACTTCTGTAGAAGAAGAAGGAGGAGGCAGGCGGGAGGATGGGAGCAGGGCACTGAGCTTCACTTACCAGGAAATGTGTGCGTGTGTGTGTATGCATGCGTGTGTGTGCGTGTGTGTGTGCGTGTGTGTGTGCATGCCTCTGAAGAGTAGGGGGGAGAGGGAGTGGAGGGGTCCAAGGCTACTGATGTATTCGCACATAATGCTTGGATCAGACCCTGCTGCTGTAAGCAAGATGTTTGAGGCACAAAACATCGTTTTTGAAAAATGTTCACACCGCTTAGCAATCCTCTTCCTGGAGCGCCCTGACATCTGGCCTTTCTCCTTCTCCCCTTCTCCCACTTCCACTCCATCCTCTGCGCCTGGCGCTCCGTCTCTGGGGGAACCGGCAGTGGCGGCGGCTACCTGAGGAACCGGGGGGGAGGGGGGGGAAATTATCACCGCTCCTCCGCTTCTGTCGCAGCGTTAACAAAAAAAACTGCTCAATTACATCTCTGTTTGAATATGCAGTAGGTTATTTTGCTCGTTTAGCCATTGGAAAAAGTGAGTCCATTAGTTTTGT
This sequence comes from Poeciliopsis prolifica, assembly GCF_027474105.1. Classification (NCBI taxonomy): domain Eukaryota; kingdom Metazoa; phylum Chordata; class Actinopteri; order Cyprinodontiformes; family Poeciliidae; genus Poeciliopsis; species Poeciliopsis prolifica. Next base: position 2,761,372 of record NW_026562435.1, on the reverse strand, counting down.
CTGACAAACTGGACAAAGGGAACGGAAGACAAAGAACAGAACATTTCAGCTGAAGCATTCAGTGCTTCAAACTAAACTCCAATAATGACAAATTGTTTCTTGCCATCAGCTGATCAGCCAATCAGCTAATATACTCTGAAGCATAAACAAAAGAAATCAGAGCAGCAGACCTCAGTCACTCAGCTAGTAATTAGTGCTCTGATTGATTTTTCTCTATTCGCATCGAAATAATTCAGAAGGAGAAATGATATTTCATCAGAAATCAATTAGAATATTACAAGGGAAAATAAATTGGTCTTAGTATTGTGCTCACAAAGTAGCTCATAGAAACAATGAAAAGAAAGTCCTCAAAAATATCTTAAACATCTTAAATGTGAATTTTTTTCCCCCATTTAAAAGACAATTGGTTTAGAACGTGACATTTCTATAGTGCTGTCAGTGTGATATCACTGTGTGCACTAATAATATCGCAGTGGTCTCATTGGCATGCGTCAGTTTATTAATTTGGAAGTGTGGTCAGATCACAATTTGCATGCTAATGAGATAATCAGCCTGATAAAGACGTTAAAAGTCACTGAGATGGAAGCGGAGTTGTAAAAAGAGAGGATGAAGGACAATATTTTATTAGAACTGATTTGTAATTGCAACTTGCATGAACAGTATACCCACTGCCTCATTTTCTTCAAATATTTTGCTGCCATAATGAATTGATCCAGAAAACAAGAGACTGAACGGCAGCATCAACTTTTTTAGAGTAATCCAACTTTTTCATGAACCAAATACGAGATACTAGATAAAGGTGTCATGAATACTGCTCTGTTTCCTCTCTCAAGGAATTGCAAACATGTTTTGCGTCTTCAGTTTTTCAGACCGCTGACTGAGACCTTATAACACGCTGCGTACAAATGATGTCACATTTATCTGGAAAGATGAACATTTATGGGATTTTTTCTGACATTTTGGTTTTGATCATCCTACTTTTAAATGAATGCAGCTAAATGTTTGACCGTAGACACACAGTTCAATACAGAGGGCAGTAAAAGTTGCAGTAATTGATCATTTCATTGTTTTATCCAATTTTTGAAAGTGTTGCTGATTTCAAAAACATTGAAGTGGTTCTTGTTTTGGATGGATAACAATCCATCAAGATTTTGTTCCATGACATCTCACAATATTAAAACAACACAATATTTCTCATCAAGGAGACGCCTGACATCTGGTCCACTTAGCTTACACTAACTATCATTATTCCCTTTGAAAATAAGGATTTACCCTCCTCAATAGTTTAGCATTTAGCTGTATTTTTTTATTTGTGAACACAAGCAAGAATACTTTAGGTTTTGCAAGAACCGTCATTGAAACGTCGTCACTAATGATTCCGATGACGAGACGCGTCTGCAGCTTTTAGAGGTGCATGCTACCTATAGGGCGAAACGAGGCACGTTCTCCATTTCTCTGACATCCTCGCATGGCTTCACGTGAAAATCTGTTCACTGGAGAAAGTCGTCAACATGCAAAGGTTGGTGAAGTAACTCTGGCATTCAGCTCTGCTGTCCCACTCATTCAATGTCAGCGCCACAAAAGATGGATTGCACTTTCACTTCGCCGCACTCTAACTGTACATATTCAGTGGAAACAAAACTCTCTGAAAACAAAACACACAGCCATTTAAAATCGCATTCTCCAATGAACACACCAAAAGCCCTAGATTAGGCCTAATCACTGTCACCAGGAAGCAGAATCAGGCCCTCTCACTGGCGGATTAAGTCTTCTGTTGTTGTTGTCCTTATTGTTATTGCTGAGAAATAATTACAGCTGAATCTCATCAAAGCCAATTCAACTCTTGGCAGGGCTCGGCTCTGTTTCTCTCTCTATATTTTTTTATTTATTTGTCTCCCCTCTCAGTGAGGAACCTGAGTTTTCCCCCTGTATGAAAGTAAAGATTAAAGTAGTTGAACACCGAGGAGGAGACGCGGGGGGCAGCGGCAGCAGGAAAAGGTCTCACTGCTCTCAGACGGCAGAAAAACCCAAAGAATGCTGGAACACGTTTTCACCTTGACTTGCCTGACTTTTTGTTAGGAATTTATTTCCTGTGCCGCGTGAAAGCAAGTGACCCCATTCCAGGCGAGCCTATTCTGTATTCTTATAATAAATTAGGTGGCAATGCGGGGGGCTTTAACATGTAAAATAGCGGTGACATGCTAAATAATGAGGCAGGGTAGAATTATGTGGCACCGCCGTCGGACTCTGGGGTATACCTGGGCCCCGGTCTAGCCCGGGCCTCCCACTCGCTGGCTGTTGAGGAGCTGAGGGGGTTTGTTTAGCTGAAGGAGGGTGAAGGGGGGTGAATGCATAAAAATAGAATTAATATTCCAACGCCCAAAGCTAGATTAAACTTTGGTGACCGTTTCCACCACGCTTCCCTGTCTTTTCCTCCCAGTTTGCTTCGTGGGAATTTATTTAAGCTACATCACGCCGTTTTATCTTTCGGCTTTTACGATCTCATTTTTTGACGCATTTCACTTCGCGTAACTCAGCGCAGGAGTTTTGGCCTCGGAAAGCGGGAGATGATTGCAGTAAAGACGCAGAGCCGTGTGATTTTCCAGTCAGAAATGTAATCATCTCACAATGACCGTGCGACTCCGGGAGCTCGGGCTTCTTCGCCGTTATTGTCGCCGTTGAATATGGAGTACACCCGGCGTGGCGCAACCTTGAGGCTGTTCTGTAAACTCTACTGTTTTATTGCCATTGTGTGCAGCAGGTGACAGATTTACCAGGTCTAATGCGGGCGATTTTAGTTTGCTTGTAAACCTTTCTTTTTACAGCCTCCTTTTTTTTTTGTGTGTGTCAGGGCGGAGGGTTGAGGATTAACAGATGAGCTTCGCCTGTCCTTCAGGTCTCACACGCTATTCCGTCCAAACTAATATCCCATTTTATAGCTTTTCTGTCAGCAAATACAAGGGAGACTGATGAGGTTTTCCCTCATCGGAGCATTAAAAAAAAAAGGTGATTTCAATCTGAAACACAAACACTGGCATTCTCTTAAAAGTATCCAAACAATGAGAAGCCACCATGCTTTGGGATTTGCTACCAGATGAAAAATGGCCATGTTCTCTCTGATTTTTTATTTTTGTTGCTTTTTTTACCCCTTTTCACTTTTTGTCAGAGCTCCTGTCTGGCGCGGACAGCGGCGTTACAATGGGCGATATGTTACACGCGCACACGCTGGCTGGATTACATTTTCTAATGGCTGTGAGGGCAGTCCTGGCTGTTTTATAAATTAAAAAGAAACAACAATAAAATAGGGCATTGGCAAATACATAGGATTATTAAGCAGCGTTTTGCCACTGGACTTGACCCAACTTTCCAACAAAATTAGAGCGCAGACTTGGCAACAGATGACCTGTGAAAATGTAACTCTTCTGCTTTTGCTTTTTTTGTCACCTTTAAATGTGCAGTACATAACTTCTATAGAAAAAAAAGGTTCTTCCATATTTGTTTAAATTGTCACTATGTCAGGACAGATAATCTGTGACAAGATCGATCAGTGCTCCCTGTGTTGCTATTACCATCCGAAGAAATGCAAAAACAACCAATCAGAGCTAAGAGGAGGGTTTTAGCGCTGTCAATCAACTCGTGAACATGAACTTTTCCAGGAATGCCCCCCCCCATCGAAATTACTTCAAAATGCACTTCAGATATATTCTGAAGGTCATAATACAACACAGAACATCTAAAGCTATATCGGCCTCAGTAATGGCAGCTGAGGTCAGTTTTTGTCAGTCAACTAGAAAGACATTGGGTGAAAATGGCATCATGGGAGGGAATGCTAAGGCATAAAGCCAGATTCACCTCTCTCAGAAACATCTTGATGATCCAAAAGACTTTTGGAGAAATATTCCATAGAACTGAGACTTGGAAGTTTTTTGAAGGTGTGCATCGCTTTGTTTCTGCCAAAACAGAACACATAATTTCAGAAAATATCCCCTACAATCAAACATGGTGGGACCGTTTTGACCGTCAGTGTTTTGCCACATTGTCCTGTTGTACAACCGTAATGCCCTTAAGTTCGTCTGGGTTATGGATGAGGACAGTGATCTGAAGGAAACCAGCAACTCCTCCTCTGTAACCTTTACAAAAGCCTTCAGTGTGTCTGAATTAAAGGGGCAGTATAAAGTAAAACTGACTTTTTTAAGCTTTACATCATGTTATAAAGTTAGTCCCTCATCAAAAACAAACCTGGAGTGTTGCCTTGATTCTTTCATTCATGTTTGAGAAATCCTTGAATTGCCATTCTGGGTAAAGAAAACAGTTAAGCTGCTTCTCGCAGGTCGGCCTGTGACTCCCCCACTCGACTCCTTCAGGCTAGCCGGCAGCAATTAGCAAACACCTGGTAGAACCATGCATCTGCTGAGCTCATTATAGGAGCTACTGCTCAGTGAAACACAGGTAAAAACATGAAAGGGTTAATAGAGAAGCCATGTTGAGATGATGTCCTGAAGGCGGAGTTTCAGAAACAACAGGAACTTCTTAGACAATTAATTCAAGTTAAAGTCAAATGTCTTTTAAGTCGTATTTGATATATACAGCATTTTTATAACAATTGAAGGCAACATAGTTACTTGATAATGCAATTTTATAGCACAATGTGCCTGCAAAATAAATACTACTGCATCTTTAAATCAATCCCGCAAATAAAAACAGGTCAAACATTGATCATAAAAACTCATTGTCAGTTATTTTACTACTGTGATGGCGAACCGGAGCTGCAGAACCGGGTGTTTCACTTGCTCACTTAGGGCCCGGTTAGTTTGCATGGATTTGTTTCTTTCATAAAATGCGGGCATCATTTGAAAACTGCAAATATCTTTGTCTGATGTTGATGTTTGTTTGATGTTTTTAAAACATTTCTGCTAAAATAAAAAGACAAAAAAAAGAGGAAATCTATAAGAGGGTGAATCCGTTTTTTAAAAAACAATTTTTTTCACAGAGCCACAAACGGTGTGGTGAGATGGGGATCAGCATTCTGCCGGTGATGTTATGAAGTGGGAGATCTCTGATTGTTACCCGACATTATGCACACAGTTTGAGGCTAAATAACAGGCCCGTGTGGGCATCGTAAACCTCGCTTCCCGTGCGCCACCCTCGAAGCGGGGGAGGGAAACCCACCACCACCTCTTCTTCACCCACGCCTCTCCTCCCCATAAACAACTCTGTCATTTTAAGTAAGCATCACCCTGCTTACCAGGCACCTTTCGTGCGTGAGCTGCACCTAATTTAGAAGCTTTTAAATCTGTCGCAAGTGTTGTTGTGAGAAATGCCTGGTTGCAAATGTCTTTTATTGAATGCTGACTGTGTGGTATTACGGGGTTGCAGATATGCCCGGTGTAATATGTCCCCATAGCTTTATCTTGTAATAGTAAAGTGTATTAATTTTTCCCAGACTGGAAGGGCGGCACGTGAATGGGGAAGAATCGACTCTATTTTGGGGATTGCGGTGACTTGCCACACGCTCCAAACATGGCTTTCACGCAGCGGAAGATGAAGCAGGTGGTGGGGAGGCAACAAAAAAAAAAAAAAAAGAAAAAAGGAAGTGCTTTCAGTCGGTGCATTTCTTGAGTGAGCCCCACCGGTTTATCGCGATCCATCCATCCAGTTTTCCGAGAGTGGCATTCTCGGAATTGGAATTCAAACTCCACTTAGCATGGTCACCTCAGAAAGTGGAGCTTCATCCTAATTTGCGGCACAGTGAGGGGAGGCTGTGAGGCATTCAGTAGGTCAGCGTGTTCGTTACAGTGCCTGTCCAGAAAAAAAAGTGTTCACACTGCTGTCTTGTTACACTATGACCACAAACCGAGGTCCATTTTAGTAGGATTTTGTATGACAGACCAATACTATGTTGTTTGTAATTGTTGAAGTTGTCAAATTCAAAAAGAAAAATAAGATGACAAAAAGTGAACCATGCATCGGTAGCTATCTCCCTTCCCCCATTTACTCTAATTGCCATAAATATATTTTCTACTGCAACTAGTTGCCTTCAGAACAGACAAAATGAGAAAAAAAAATCATTTTGGGTGGAATTTAATCTCCAGCCATCGTGTGAAGGCCTTGGAGGTTTCCTGGAGTACTTTTGTTTTTATTATTATTTTTTTCATTCATGTTTTTTATGTAAACTGAGATTTTCAAAAATTTCACACTCAGAACGGTGACAAGAATTCAAACGAAATCTTATCCATTTAAAATACACACACACACACACACACACACACACACACACACACACACACACACACACACACACACACACACACACACACACACACACACACACACACACACACACACATATATATATTTGAAAACCATTATGATAAAGAAACGCGGCGTTGAATATGCTAATGTTTTGTTGTGTGCGAAACGTCTTCGGTGGCTATGCTAAGTAGCCATAGCATTCGTGACTCTGCTTTAAGGAAGAAGCTGTAGCATAGCAGAGAGCATGGCGCTCCTCCTGGCTCTGCTTGGTTATTTCTGACCGATCTGTGTATTTCTGCAGATGTCAGCAGGACCACAGATTAACTGTCGACCAACAAATATGTAAAATATATATATATATGTATATTTTTTTGTAAAAGTTACAAACTGCAGCTTTAACAGACTGCAATTAGGTGACCAAAGGGCTGTGTTAGCAGGCCATTAGCTATGTTTAACTTATCAAATAATGCTAACAAGTTAAACAATTATTCTGATGACATTCGTGGAGCTGAATGTTAACTGACTTTAGCTTTAGCCGCAAGCAGAGTGAGTGCTGAAAATCTAACTCAGCTTTTTTTTTTTCTGTGATGTACAGAGAGAAGATTATTTTTATTTCTGCATCAGAAGAGGTTTCCTTATTCTTTTCATCTTCTCATAGGTTCATATGTGACAGCATTGAAATTGTCAGGTTTATTGTGGGATATTTCAGTAATGAGGCAGTTCAAAGTGCTTTACAATACACACAAAAAAAAAATAAATAAATAAAAAAACAACAATATTCAGTAACCAGTTATGAAACAAACATTGTCAAATGCAATCTTCAAAATCATCAAGCACTTACCATCAAATATATTGATCAATTTTCCAGTCATTATGAATCGAAGGCAGCTCTAAAGAGGCAGCCTTTTACCTTTGATGGAAAGGAACTCAGTGTTTCAGCATCTTTGCAGTTTTCTTGAAATGTGATTTCTACGTGTTGCTGATGACTGACAGCATTCAGCTGCCTACAGACACGTGTTCTTTAGGTTGGCTTGAAACCAGTTCAGTACTGGAAGCAAAACGCTTCGTTGTTCATACTTTAATGCAGTCAGGAGTTGCATTGCAGTAAAAACAGATGTTCCAGCTCTGGTCTTGACTAACCTTGAGAAAAACTCTTGAATGCAACATGTTTGAGACTTTGAAAATGTTAACTTAAGACAGACTTGGACACCGAGAGCAGTCTCAAGCATTAGTAGTCTAATCAATAAATTTAGTCTATTTGGAGGACCAACTGAGACTGCAATATAAACTCTCTTGAGCAATTTGTCACAATATATGGAAATATATTTAGCAAAACTGAACATTTGGGCCAATATTCTAAATGTTTAGTGTGGCAGAAAATATAAAACAGCAAATGACCTGAAAGTGGATCCAGGGTAACTCTGGAGTAGCTGCAGAGTTCCCTAGCTCAGGTGGAAACTCTAACAGGACTAGAATGAATCTCCACTAATCTGGTCTTTATGGCAAAGTGGCAAAAAGAACATCTGTGTTTAAAGAAAGTCAAATAAGGTCACATGATGGAGTAGTTTAGGTGGATAGAAAAACATGCCACTCAAAGACCAGGCACTTTTGTCTTTCTACAATTATACAAGACTTTCTGATTGTTCACCACATATTATCCTAATAAGATACATTCAAGTTTGTGACGTGACAAAACGGGGATGACTGCATGCCACATGGTAATTTACACCTCAGCCATCTCAGTGAGGGCCTTTTGAATGAACAGAACGAACCAATAAACAGGCCCGCCAAAATGATTGACTTTCTTTTTCCAGAATTATGTGCAGCTATAAAACAAACAAACAAACAAACAAACAAACAAACACACCTTTTCGATGGATTCAATCCAAAACTTGTTCATCAAAGTTGACCACATTTGTCCGTGCTCTACCTATAAATAGATATTTGGAGGGGTTTTATGTGGATTCTAACATCAAGCCGACTAAAGAGTGTCCTATTTGCTCAGATAAAGGAACACCATGCACTCCTCTCTAAGCTGTGAGGAAATGGCAAAATGGAGGAGACAAACCGGTAGCCTCCCAAGTTTGTACAGTGGTGCTTTTCCTGATAATGCCACACATTCAGGGTTCCCGCTTTCAGTCGCCTTCGCACGAGTGCTCCAGTCTCACACAGCACTTAAGTGTGATTAATAAGGTGCGGCGTTGTGTGTGCCGCGTGCGTGTGTGTGTGTGTGTGTGTGTAGGAGGGTTGGTGTTGAGGTGGCAGTATGGCGGGGGGAGTTTATGTCAAGATAAACGTGGAAATGACCTAGCAGTCGCTGCCTTTTTCCCTTTCGGCAACCGCACAGTGCCTCGCTCAAGAGCAGGAGAGGCTGGGGGCTTTTTTATCAAGCCGAGGGCTCAGACCACCAGAGGCTCTTGTGAAGGAAGGAAATTACCGGGTGCAAACATTCACAATACCCCAACTCAATGCCAGCCCCCCTTCCCCTCTCTCCTCTCTCCCTCATCTCTCTCTTTCCCTTCTCTCTCTGACTTCCACTCTCCTGTCCCTATGTTTATCAGGTTTTGGGGCACTGTATTTTGATGTCAATAAGCAATTTTTCTTGCCTGGTCTCCTGCCTGACCCCTTTAATCCATCAATATATTATTAGAGATAAAGTTTTGTGGATGCCTGCTGCAGTCACAAGATAAATGACATCTCTGAAGTCACGCATTAAAGACTAGATTAAGGCCTTGTGACTGTGTCTTCAGTGCTCATCTGTGCGCCTCTGTCCAACCTATCACACTAAGTGACAAGAAAGAAAAATAATGAACTGAGGCAGAAAAAGCAAAGAGATATTTCTTACACACACAACCGGCGTCTGTCTTCAGCCGGGATTAGGACGCATTAGAGGCATGCTCGGAGAGGAGGAGAGAGGCGCCGTTTGTGTCTGTCTTGGCTGAGAGGAAAAAGGGATTTTCAGCCCCTCTATCTGTCGGAAACCAAAGGGAAAGCGGGGAGTTTTTGTTTAAGACAATATCGGCCCAATTTGTTCAGAAAGCAGATGGCTTCATTTTGAATATCTGTGCTAGATTATCAGCCATATTTGAACCACAAACTGTTAATAAAGAGATCCTGATTAGATTTACAGCTTCATCAGCCAACACTCTATTATTACTCTATTATTCTGGTGGGGTGGGAAGTTGAATTTAATGCTGATGCTCTGAGGTTGAGATTTATATAATTACTAATTGCTTCCGTGAGTGAAAAAAAAGTTAAAAATTGTTGCTGTTTTTCACTGCGTTGTCTTATTGATGCAAAAAGTGCAAAAAACAGAATCCATAAATTTTATGAACCTACCTAATCCTGTTCGGGACTGGTTCCTGTTTCTGAGGGTCAACGACGCCCCAGGGCCTGTACGCTACTAATATTTTTAAACATTTTTTTTTTTCATCCTTTGTGTTGCCCTGTGATGGACTGGTCATCTCTTCAAGGAGAAAAGGTATAATCCACTCTCACTGACCTGACTGATCCAGGGGATTTCAAATAAAAGCGTCGCAATGCCTATCCCTTGCCAGCAGGCGGCGATCACTTGAACATTAAAATGTTAGTTCGCATTTTTTGAAGTGAGGTTCTGTGCATATATATATATATATATATATATATATATATAATATATATATATATATATATATATATATATATATATATATATATATATATATATATATATATATATATATTATATATATATATATTATATATATATATATTTATATATATATATAATATATATATATATATATATATATATATATATATATATATATATATATATATATATATATGTATATATATATATATATTATTACTTGTTATAGAAAGATGTCACTGGGCGAGTCAGAAAAATAAGTACATCCAAAGAGTGCTAAAAGCCAGCAAGCTAGTCAGATATAAAGATAGTTTTTAAAACTACATCTTCAGTGATGTTAAGCAGAGTAAGACTGATGTGAAGTTCACAAGTTTACATCCTCTTTAGTTTATTTTTTTAGAAACTTTGCCAGATTGATACAGTGAGCTGAAGCAAAGTGGCTCTGTGGAGAAATGGGAGCGTCGTTCAGTTTGACAAAACACCACCAAACACAAAAACGGTCACTTGGAATATTATATTTGACTTGTACCATCCTCTAACAAACTGCTATATGATTCTCATGTTAACATTTTCAGCTTCAGTTCTGAAACGCTCCAGTCAGATGTGCAGACGTCCTCTGCTGCTTTTCAGCACACTGCTTTCAAGCATCCTTTTAGTTGTGAAATAAAAACATGTATCCATGAAGAGCCATAGTGAAAGGTTTTTTCTGCCTGCTTAATGTGACAGCGTTCTCCTGAAAACCAGACCCCTAAAACCTCTGAGTAATAGACAGGATTATGGACGTGAAATGACATTTTTATAGCTTAAACTCCCGACTACCTGGACTAGCGGATATTAAACACGTATCTGGTAGCACTTAGTGTTAAGTGGGACCAAGTGCTTATTAAGTTTCTGATGCCCTGAGAGTGTGTCTGCTCCAGTCCGGGCTGATACGCGCCGCTGGGCCACAGTGAGCGAGGGGTGGATTTGCGCTGGACTTAGACCCGTTTTATCAGAGCTTGCCGGTTAATGCGACGCCCGGCGCTGACGTCGCCACCGCTGTGAACCGATTGACGGTATTTGAATTTCACATTAAGCCCTCCCTGACCGCCTGTGTTTTCATGCGGAACGTTTTCACTCGATAAGACACTTTTTTTTTTTCCCTCTGCAGATACACAAGCTGTGGTGAAAGCACCAAAACATGGTCCAGCTGTTTGCCTTTGTGTCGATTTACCTTTCCAGTTTTCCCCAAGAACTTGTCGACCTGCCATTCCCACTGCAGGGCCTCAGACACTGTCATGCATGTTGTCATATGACACACACAGTATTTTATTTTGGTTTTGGTAAAGTACAAGCTAGAGGACGAGTTGTTCATTAATATCCCCATCAGCCGTTGCCAATGGTGGTACTCGGAGAATCTGGCATTTTGTTCCCAAAAAAACCTTCGAAAAATTGAAATTCGAGTTGGAGCTCCATCCTGATCTCAAGTCTTTTGACACGTCTAAGAAGTTTTGTTTTCAGTATTGACCTGCATTTATGTGAAATATTTCCTGAGTAGGAAAACTCGGCACATGGAGCAAACTTTTGAATTTTAAGTTTAGCTGAACGTTTTTCTTCTACGTTTGCTGTTTCCCCCAAACGGATTGTCCCAAACTGTTAATATGTTTTGTATTGGCTTTCTTTTTGCAGCTTTTCCACCATGTTATGATTTGCATGAAGTTATTATTGCTTTTTAGAAAAAGCAATAATAAGGAATTGATTTAAAACAAGCTGCTGAAAAGTGACGTGCAAGTTGGTTTCGTCTTATTTTAAATGTACTGAGACGTTTGCATTAGACCAAAAATACTTGGCAAGATGGTCTTTTTGCAATGTGAGCTCTCGTATTTTTCACTCTTCAACAGTTATTTGCTACTTTGCACTGATCCGTCACAAAAAAATCGCAGTAAAAGACATTTAATCCTGACAAAGCATGACAATGGGCATGATCACTTTTGCAAGTCGCGTTTAGTTTGTATAGAAAATCATCTGAAAGAAAAAACAGGCTTCTCAAATCAATTGGGTGATATGAACCAGACTGGCCCCTTAATTCAAGGCTTCATATTCATTTGCTGAGCTTTTCAAATAAATTACCCAAGGTCACCCGGTAATGGCCAATTAAATTAGCTCTGCTGAATTTCTACTATTTTTTTTGGTTTTAAAGGTGAGGCTAGAGGTAAATTAGTCCATTAGTTGTGTTTTGTTTGCTTCTTGATTCTTCCTTTAAAAGCAAATCTACAGACTTCAATGCGTTCCGTAAAATCCCCTATACGATGAAATTATTTCTCCTCAGGACAGTCGGCACGTCTTGAAGGTTTCCTTTTGTCCAGTGAACGGGTTTCAAAACACTCTGAAAGAATCTGGCTTTCACTGCTAATATTTCAACTCTGACCTTTTAGCAGAAGCTGTTAATTATGCCTTTGACCACAACCGATCTGAACGTGGTCCACCTCCGACCATTAGCCTCTTTATGTTTTCACGCTGTGTGCTTTTCCCTCGGCTGTATAATTCTTCCTACACATCGAAATACATCTGAATCCTTTGACGCCTTTTCACGACACATGCCGTCTTTCGGTATGTGAATCGCCTCTTGAAATCCAGTCGAATTGTGAATTTATTTTTACTGTGATCGTTTTAGAAGTTACGGAGAATTTCTCTGAAGTTTGGTGATCCACGTTTGTTATTTCGGCTTCTCAAATGTTTCTTTTTCACATTTTGTATTGGTTTAAATAAGAATAAAAATGTGACTGCACACGCTGGTTTGCTAGTTCTGGTTTGCACTTTTTGTGGACTTATGTCGATGATCTCTGAATAGTCTTTTTCCAGATTACCTCTCAAACTGTGACGCTTGAACAAATATGTAGAAAAAAAAACCCATATTCTTTATAAAAGTTGCACTCTTCTTCATAGCCTCAGAAAGCCTTAAAGCGACTCTCAAGCTGACAGAAACTTTGGTTATTCCACTTCCATGTAGCAACGGAGACGTTTTGCTGGTCGCTCGGCTCGCTGCCTTGTTGAGTGGCCCGTTTGCTGGTCCAACAACATGCTGCCATCACCGCTGCAACGGAGCCGCGGCGCTGTCAGCTTCAGAAAGGCCGTCAGTCCTGAACATTTATTACTGGAGCAAAGTCTGTCTCGGTCTCGTGTTTCCTTCCTTTCTGAGGAGCTCAAGTCGCCCTGAGCTGATGCTTGCAATTCTTATGGTGTCCCAATTATTCCTATGAAGCCCTGCAGAAGGGCTTTACTTCTTTGGATCATAACTACTTAATTATGCCCACTCTTTTTTTCTTTTCTATGCAAACACATTTTTTGGGAAGGGAGAGATATCTGCATGATTCTTTTTCCTCTTCTTTACAAATAAATGTGATGGCGGTTTAGCAGCCGGGTGGTCTCAAACGGATACGGACTAAAGCTGTTCAGTGAGCGCGGTGGGTCGGGCCGCGGTGGGTCGGGCCGCTCGGCGTCGTGAGTTATGCGGCTTCCGCTCCCCCTCTACCCCCCCGGAAGAGCCGAGCTGAATAGATCATCAGATAGTCCTCGGGAGCCGCCGACTGTTTATCTCCACTGCGGCGGAGAGCGCTGATGTATCTGCAGCGATCAGTTAAAACCACACTGATGATGAACTAATGAATCAAGGCCCGCATTAATCACAGCGCGGCTTTCACAGAAAAGACAAATGGAAATGCAAAAAGTTCCCCACTAATGATGAACTACTAACAATTTGCTGGTGGACAAGAGGATGTAGGAGGGGGAGGGCGGGGGTGGATCACACACACACACACACACACACACACACACACACACACACACACACACACACACACACACACACACACACACACACACACACACACAGGTTCCAAGCATAATCTGGGAAGAGATTAATATCTCCGCCCCCCCCCTCCCCCTCAGACCCGGCCTCCGACCCGGCGTCGCTGCCTTTAGAGGCGTAATCAAATTTCATTACCAGCCGAGGCGACGTGATTAAAGGGAACATGGGCCGGGTTCAGAGCCCCGGCACTGCGGCACACGCTGGCCGCCACTCACAGGCAACTCCGCCCCTTCAATCATTCACACGCCGATCCAGATCAGCCTTTCACCGCCGGCCCGCCATCTCTGACCGCACGCCGGCTCTGCGGGTGCCTTTATCTGCCAGTCACGTGGCTCCCGGAGGAGCGTTTCCGCTCTGAGTGACCCTCAGTGGAGAGCTGCTTCCTCTCAGGCCGAGTGAAGAGGCCGCCTTGTGGATCAGGCCTCTCACACACTGATGCAGCCTCACAATGCCGACCACGTTTCATCAGGACAGTTTGTAAGGATGTGGCAACAATCGCTGGAATAATCTCTTTATTCCACTTTACAAAACAATTTGAATCCGACTTTGATCTTGATTAGATTTGAAGGGGCAGCATGTGGGGGATTGGTGCTCTGCGCCTGGAAGCGTCTCAACTGCCTCTCAGAGGAGGAGTTTTGTCCTCGAAGGCGGAGCTTGGCCCCTCCAGGCGTTTTACACAGCTGAGGGGTTGCCGTGGAGATTAAATGATTTCTCTGACATGCATGAGAGAATCAAAGCAGCACTCCAGGTATGTTTTGATGAGGAAATGACATTATACACAATGTTACATTATAACTGAAAAAGCTCTAATAAAAAAAAGAACACAATCAGTTCAGGGGCCACAAATGACCCCTGGGCTACAAATGACCCCTGGGCTACAAATGACCCCTGGGCCACAAATGACCCCTGGGCTACAAATGACCCCTGGGCTACAAATGACCCCTGGGCTACAAATGACCCCTGGGCCACAAATGACCCCTGGGCTACAAATGACCCCTGGGCTACAAATGACCCCTGGGCTACAAATGACCCCTGGGCCACAAATGACCCCTGGGCTACAAATGACCCCTGGGCCACAAATGACCCCTGGGCTACAAATGACCCCTGGGCTACAAATGACCCCTGGGCTACAAATGACCCCTGGGCCACAAATGACCCCTGGGCTACAAATGACCCCTGGGCTACAAATGACCCCTGGGCTACAAATGACCCCTGGGCCACAAATGACCCCTGGGCTACAAATGACCCCTGGGCCACAAATGACCCTGGGCTACAAATGACCCCTGGGCTACAAATGACCCCTGGGCTACAAATGACCCTGGGCTACAAATGACCCCTGGGCTACAAATGACCCCTGGGCCACAAATGACCCCTGGGCTACAAATGACCCCTGGGCCACAAATGACCCCTGGGCTACAAATGACCCCTGGGCCACAAATGACCCCTGGGCTACAAATGACCCCTGGGCTACAAATGACCCCTGGGCCACACCGTTTTTCTCAAGGATTTGGTTCTGGGGAGTTCTAATTGTTGTAACTGAAGATTCTACAGTTAATTTCTAAAAACGTCTCAAAATATTTGAGAGCCAAATCAAATTTAAAACATGATTTAGTGGCAAAAAGATGCAACTTGTGGCTGCGGTTCTCAAGGATGGAACTTTAGGGATACATTTGTCCTTTTTTCCTCATTGTCTGAAGTTATCAGACCCAACGTGTCTTGTTTTAGTTAGGGCGAAGGACCGAAATGGCAGAGCAATTACATTCAATTTTACACCGGCATATTGACAGAAATAATATGGCATAGATTGTTTTAAGAGTGGAATGTGTTTTCCAGGCATATAGTTTCATTTTATAGCACAATCAAGTAGCTATGTTGCCTCCAGTTGTTACAGAAACGCTGTATAAAGATGACTTAAAACAAATTTGACTTTGTAAATTAGAATGTTTGCCTCTGTCTCTTTAAGAAGCTCCTGCTCTGTCTGAAATTCCACCTTCAGGAAGTCATCACAACATGGCTCCTCTATTAACCCTTTAAGAAAATTTGCACCAACGCTTCGCTGAGCAGTAGCTCCCATAATAAACTCGGCAGATGCATAGTTCCAGCAGCTGTTTGCTAATTGCTACTGGCTAGTCTGAAGGAGCCGAGTAGAGGACTTCTGCTCTGTGAGGCGGAAGCTGGGAGGCTGCTACTGTGAGGAGCAGCTGTTCCTCGAAGGTGGAGCCAGGTCCACCCAAGCATTGAGAACAGCTGAGATTAAATGATGTCTCAATCGTCCATGATAGAATCAAGGCAACACTCCAGGAATGCTTTTGATAAAGGAATAATATTTCAACATAATGTAAAGCTCAGAGAGGATTTTACATAAAACTGCCCCTTTGAAGGACTTTGTAATTTCACTTCAATATGAGCAATTTCATTTTTAACATAAAAAAATAAAAAATAAAAAACCAATGAAGTGACTTCACTCAAAAGGTAAAGTTTGTTGCCATAGTGGAGCTGTGAACCTTACAACATTGATCCTAATATACATGCAGCCTTCAGAAGTGCATCAGAAGTGACACGTACATCAAAGTTCCAGCAGAGCGTAAGGATACACAAAATCTCCTTTACTTTTTTTCACATTTAGACCCACGTAACCCGCGTTTGATCAGAACACCAGGGAAGGAAACGGTGCGACGGCAGTTTCAGTGTTTCCTCCGTTCACGGCTGCATTCATGTAATCTAAAGCTGAAAGTAGACATTTAATTTCTGTCTATCACCACATCACCTCACAGCAGAGGGTTAGGTAAAGATAGTGCCATCTTATTGTGAGTTGGGGTCAATCTGCTCCGCCGCCTGGCTCTGATGACCCCTCTAGTTTTTTGAAATCTCTTTTCATCTTATTTTCTGAGAGCTTATTCTCTTTTCTTTTCTTCCCTCCTTTCTGTCTTTTGCTTGTTTATTCATTAACTTAAGGATCATGTGCATTCCCTCCTGTGAACGTATTTGATGCAGAATGAAAGGGGATATAATATATATATATATATATTTTTTTTTGTATCCCGTCATTTTCTTTCTATCTCCCTTATGACTTCTTAATCCATCTGAATGCACAGAAGATAATGTTTTGGGCGAAATAACATAAGAGGAAAGATAGACTCCCGAGGACCAGTATCTTTATTGCTTGGAGGATAAACGGATTATGTCAGCCATTTTCTGCTGCTGACAGCTTTTCTTATTAACCGATTTTATTTTTAATCTGCCAAGGAAGAAATGCGGTTTTTATGTCACAATAAAACGCTGGTCACATCTAATGCTGCCCTCAAACAAACAGATTTCACAAAGCCATGCTGGGGTATTTGAAATAACTTTGAAAAAATAAAATATAAAGGGGTGGGGGGTACGAAGAAAAAAAAGAGAGAAGGAAGCGGGGAAAGGAGGGAGTGTTCATCAACACGCTTGTTCAGTAGGGGAGTAAAAGATTTTTTTAAGTCTTTCACACTTGAATTCTTCCTTTTTTTAAATATGTCTTTCCTTTTTGCTGATCTCTGTGGAAAAAAAAAACAACAAAAAAACAACCTCTATCATGACGGAATATATTGTGTGTGTGTGTGTGTGTGTGTGTGTGTGTGTGTGTGGGCTCCCCTGCTGTGTCCATTCACACGAACGCCTATGCACCACACACACACACACACACACACACACACACACACACACACACACACACACACACACACACACACACACACACACACACACACACACACACACAAAGGCACACATGCTTGTTTACAAAAGGGCTAAATTTAAAGAGTGGAGTGGAGGAAAAGAAAACTGGACAGAGTGAACGCTCCTGTTTCCTTTTCCTGTCTCTAAAATCAGGCCAACTATCTCAGGTGTTCATTGCTCAAGCCCTCCACCTCCACACCACCTCCACCTCCACACCACCTCCACCTCCACACCACCTCCACCTCCACACCACCTCCACCTCCACACCACCTCCACCACCCATGCTAGGAGATTCTGGGGATCATCTAAAATGAAACCATTTGACCAGATTTGTATGGAGCGCTGTGTGTGTGTGTGTGTGTGTGTGTGTGTGTGACGGTGCCATGGAGCTATCATTAACCTCAGGGCTTTAGCGCTCCCTGCTCTCTCATTTCATGCTCGTGATCTGAGGGTGTGAATTAGCCATCGCCCCTGGCAACCCAACTTAGTTACCGGCTGGACAACATGAAAGCAACACACAGAGCTGCATAAAGAATCGTCTCCGATGCCCCCCACCACCACCCGCCTCCTACATCCTCCTTACCTTCTGCTGGGTGACTGAGGCCAGGATGCTGATGGGGGTTTTGGGGGACCGAGGCCCCCCAACTAGCATTAACCTCTGACCCTCTTATGAACACCCACAGACATGACTACAAAATGTGTAAGGAAACATCAACAATCATTTTTATTCACTATTCCATAATTATTGCATTCATTTAGCATAAATGCTGCCTCATGTCACCTGATTTTAGATGGACATGGCAATGTTATTGTCAGATAATAAATTATGGCTTTAATCACAATCCCCTCGTTTGATTACAAAAACATATGTAATATCTTATATTGACATCACATTTTATTTTATTTGCACAGTTCTTATGAATGGTTTCTTTGGTCTTTGTGTTGTGAAGCTTTTCCGTTTCTTGTGAGCGACGACAGCTCGATGAATTTGACAGGCAGCCAATCAGAAAATCAGAAACGGCATATTATAAATTATCTTATCTTTTTTTTTTTAATGACTTGAAAACAGAACAACTAAAATTATGAAATGATGATGAAAAAGTTTCAATAAAAGAATTTGAGATTCAATTTTTTTTGTACTTTTTTTTTTCCATCTTCCCTGAAGCTGAAAAATACCACAATACGCAAATGTCCTTTGTGATGAACAAACTTAAATAAATCAGACAAACTTGTCACATTTTTCCCTTCTAGACAAAAATCAGCCACAAATGATACATAGTTTCTAAAACCTTTGGTGATTTGTAATTGTTTTTCCTTAGTCAGATCCTGGTCTAAAGAAGGGCAACGACCTTCTAATGTCAATCTGGTTGATTTTTGAGTTCACTAAACGTTTAGTCCTACGTGTGATAGAAACGGTGTTTCCACAGCTGATAGTCCAGTTGATTCTGTTCCAGTGTGGACTAAAGTCGTAGAATTGGTTAATGTTAAAATTGCTCCGGTTCGCTTTCACACTGCGAACCGGAGCAACCTGTTGCCCTCCTCACCTGTGGTGGCGCTGTACCAACAACCACAAAAGAAAATGACACAGAAAATCTCTGAAGAAGACTCAGAGCGCAGCTTCCTTTGTCATGAAATGCAAACAGAGATGGAGTAGCAATGAGCAATTTCTTCTGCTAGCGCTAGACCCACGCGTTTGTTTTGCTTGCATTTACCCAGAATACCCTGCACTCTGGAAGTTCACTTACTTCTTTTTGAGAGTTTCCGGGTCCGCTTGCATTCACACGTGCTGAGATCAAGATTTTTTAGAGTTCGCGTTTATGGTCCGCATCAGAGTTCGGTTACATATTCACACCTTCCTGAACAAACCGAACCTTCTTAACAAACGAACTAAAGTTTGATTAAAACAGGATTGCTGTGAATGCCATTAAAAAACATTGAAGGCTTGAAAAAAATGTCAGTGAACGCAGACTTACAGACTTATAAAAAGATCACATCCCAATTCAATACTTTGAGTGAATAGTCTCCTCTATTATGAAACACATTTTTTACTAGAGCTCTGAGCATCAGCCCATGTGAAGGAGGGCAGGGTCAAGTGGTGTTCAGTGTTCTGTACATATATATATAATATATATATATATATATATATATATATATATATATATATATATATATATATATATATATATATATATATATATATATATAAACCCAGTCATCACATTATAATCACTGTTCATGTCAGGTTTTCAACAGTGTGAGACGTTGTACTCTTTTATTCTTAAATAAGTCAGTTTTTTTAATCCATTCACAGTGAAAAGGCACAGTGTTTTTTTATGCTTTGTGTTTCATGTCAAGGCTTTTTGAGGTGTACTTTAAATCATTTTTTTTTCATATTTCTGTTAAGGATATTTTTTCGCTTAAAATGTAAGAAGAGACCAATGCAACTTCTCATAAAATACGGATTTATAAAAAAAGTAAGCTGTTTCCAAAAGTTACTTTTAATCTGACAAACGAATCTCATTTATTCAGTACGACTCCTTAAATTAGGACCATCTTTTCACCAGGACTGCATTTCAATGAACACAACCCCCCTCCCCAAAACACACAGACCTACGCAATAAAGAGCATATGTATTTCACGTAACCTGTGTGACCATAAAGCAGATGCAGTGGTATATTTTGGAGTCAGAGCTTTGGTGACAGTATGGCTGCAGTCTAAATGGATTTGGTTTGTGTGCAGACTGTACCAGCTGATGGAATAACACTGTTTATTCATTGAGGAATGATTGAGCTTGATACGGTGTGTGAGTGTGTGTGTGTGAGAGCGAGAGAAGTATGTTTGCGTGTGTGTGTGTGTATGTGTGTGCTTTTGCTGGAGTAATACTGACATCAGTGCAGATATGGCAGCAGACACCTGAATCAAGTCGCATGTCATTACGGGACCCAAATTCTTCACCGGTACCCATAACTCCTTGCTGACACGCTCCGTCGCTGCAACAGGAAGCAGCAGGATCAGCTCGGGTTTGGCTTTTTCATTGGAGTCTCGCGCGGCGGCGAAACTAAAGGCTTCTGTGCATCAGCAGGACAGTAGAGCTGCGGTAAATCTATCATTAAGAGGAGACGTTGTTTCTTTTACAGAGTTAGTTCAGATAAGAGCTGATTGGCTATTTAAAAAAAAAAAAGAAAGAAAAAAAGACTGAACTGTCCCTTTAAGGTTGATGTGTCCAAAATGTGGCCCCGGGGCCATTTGTAAAGCTAGGATTGACTTTGTGTGGCCCCAAACTGCACTGATTTTCCCTAAATGTGAATATGATTCACATTTAGCCTGAAGATGAAGGCTTTTCATGTGTAATATAGGTACAATTATTACCAACACAAATTTCTCACAATGGAAAATGTAAAGTACAACACAAATATTTATCTTTCTATAAGCAATAAAAACTAAAACCATTTTAATCCAGAGACGTTTACTGAAAGGTGACTTTGAAGCACCCAAATCAGCTTTTATTCAATTGATTTAACTTAATATAGCAAATGTTTTTCAAGAAACTGCTATAAATATAAATATAACAATAGATGTTTGTTTTAAAAATTTTTTAGAGAAATCGTGGACATTTTTTTTCTTATTTTCTTTGAGTCAACAGTTTTGGTCCATTTGACAAAATATTTTAACAGCTCTTCTTTAAAGGATTTCCATAAACAGCGATCAATTTGGGTCGAAGGTCTAATTTTGTATTTTGTATTTGTTTTGTTCTTATCTTTAAGTTAAAGCAGAAAAAAATATATATATCTTAAAAATTCTCAGCAGTATCCGCAAATAGATCAAAAGGTTCATAACCCTCAAACTGTTGAAAGCATCTTTGTTCTGTGAGATAAATCCAGTTCATTTTTATCAGTGCAAATATTTCAGATTTGCTGAGATGTGTATTGTGGACTTCTGCCCTGATCCCTCTTGAAAATGAGATCAAGACCTCAATGGGGTTTACCTGGTTAAATAAAGAAAATTAAAAAAAAAGATTTCCAATTGGAGATGATCAGATGTAGTCCAGTCTCATTTAAAAACTGTGAAACAGCCCTTTAGTGTACCACCCCTATGACGCTCTGAAACACATTTCCTGTTTTAGCCTCTCACAGTGTCATCAAGTCAATCAGAAGTAGTTTGTCCCTTAGTGTTTTGTTTCCTTCTGGGTAACCAAAAGTTCTTCAAAACCTTTTTTACAAAAATGTTGTGAGTCTTAGTCTGTCAAGCAGATTTTAATCGACCTTATTATTAACCTAAATGCATAAGGAAGATTGACTTCCTTATTCTTGTGCTTCAAATAAGAGTCTCATCAAAGACACAGGTTGTCAAAACACCAATAATTATCAGACCACATAGAAAGTGAAAAGGCATTTTTGAACAAATTAGTCTAAAATGTTTTTATTTCGACACCACAGCAGAAAAGATGTTTGGCATAAACCAGATGCAACAAAATGCAGAAACACTAACCTGTAAACCCACTGAAGATTGACGGGACACTCAGAAATAGAAAGTTCTGACCATATTCAAAGCCTGATCTTTTTTTTTTCTGCAAAACAGCAGAAACCCTGAGTTCCTTTAAATCTGGATCAAAGCCGACCTGTTTAGTTTCTTTTGAAGCACAATGACCGAAACACTGACCAACGTTTTGATGTGTAATGATGGCATGTGACAGAATGTAATGTTTACTGGTTTTCACAGTTGTTGACTGTGTGGTGTCTTCTGTTTTTTGTGTATTTTTGTGTTTTTGTGATGCAAAGCACTTTGAACTGCCTTGCTGCTCTGCAAACAATTGATTGATTGGTTGATTTTCATGTGTCCACTCAGGCAGTTCTGAATGCTAAACAGAAGACCAACCAATCCACTTTTACAAGTGGAGCATTGCAGCTTTTGCTATAATGTTCCACTTGACCTTTATAGATGCAAAAGGTTGTGTTTCTGTTAAGCAAATTTATTTTCTTAATTCCAGATAGCACAAATGTATGATCAATGGAAACACAGACACTGAAGTTATTTCAACCAGAGATAAGGAATTAGGTTTCAGAATATTTTAACCTCTTTTGTTATCTTTTGCTCACTGACTACATAACAAGGTTAAATTCAGGTGGCAGTAAACTAATTCACCTCTCAGAATATTTAACAGGGTTTTCTGATTTACTGCTGTGGCTGCAGGAACTACTGTTTTAGAAAAGAAGGGAGACGATGGCCAATAAAGAGGGCATGTTTAACTTCAGCTAATCTTCTAAGAGCGTGACGTGAAACGAACACAACTCATCGTCTAACCTTATTCTAGAACATTTCTATCTTCACATCTGTTTAGTTTTTTGTTTTATCTCATTTTTTTTTTACCAGTAGAGGGATGATCTAAATCCTGCTGTTGTAAACTCCTCATGGATTTCCTGTCTTATTTTGATTTTTTTTTTCTTCCAAATAGCGTGTTTATTTAGGCGGCGCCTGCGATGATGATCAGTCTTATCAGCAGAAAGGAGAGCAGTGGAGGAAACAGTCGGCGAATTAGCGGAGACGGATTCCTTCCCTATCATTAATAACAATCCTCCGTATTTTCTCCTTAGACTTTCAGATGTTTGCATATCATTTGTGTTTTTAATTGGTGAAGTTTGATTAAACCCAGCCCCTAGTGTTACACGGCATTAGGCGCTTGCCATATGTTTCGTCGCGAGCAGATACCCATTTCCATAATCACTCTTGCCTGTTTGAGGCGCCTGTCTGTTCGCTGCACGGCTCTGATCGCATCTACCTCAACTTTGAAAACAAAAAAAGCCTCCAAAAAACACGCCGTGCGAGTTCCCCGGGTTCATCGCTGTGACCTTTAATCTGCCACTTACAGAATGCTGCCATCTATCATGGTTGTCACTTTGAAATCCTAATCTCTCGTGAAAAGTCTTTACAAGTGCGGCTGGATTACTCCGCGTTAATTAATCATATTCAAATGCATGAAAACAAATTTTGTTTACAAATTTGCCGTCACCTAAAATGAGGGAGACGAGGGGAGGAGTGCGCGGCCCCAGCGAGGGGCGAGGTGTGCCATTTGCATAACATTCAGTTGAAACAAGCGAGCAGAGACTGATTTGTTTGGAGAGCCACTGAGAGGAACAGAGGGCATGTGTTCCTTGCGTTTTTCATTCAAATTGCATTCGGATCAGAACACTTCCTGACACTTATGCTCCTTACAATGGCCGTGTAAATATTAGAGCGAAACTCTCGTCTGTGGCTTCGCTCGTCGTCTGACTGCGTGAATAGAAAAGAAACTTTTAGTGTTCCTCTGAAAGTTGGCAAACGTAATCCAGTAAATCACACGGTGGGAGCCATTTGTTTGGAGTTGTAACTTTTCAAGTGAAGTGTAATTTGAAGGGTTGTGTGATCAAATCTGGAGCTAACACAGAAGGATGCTTCTCTTCAAAGCAAGTTTAGCGAGTTGCTATCAATGACAGTTGCTATCTGGATGTAGCATTATTAACCCCCACAATACAATGGTCCATTCATTGATTCATTGATTTTCTATCAATATGTTGCATGTTATTGTTTAAAAATGTAAAAGTTGCGCAACTGCACAGCACTTTAGGGGAAAAACAGGATTCTTTTACTTTTTTAAACTGAACCGAAGCAGTGCATCTACAAGTCAAGGTTGTCAGAGTTGCGAGCACACACACACAAGCATGATTGACAGCGCCAAGACACTTCTCCTGGCTGTGATTGGTCGTTTCTAGATAGAACTGGGAGAAGAAAGAGGAGATTTCTTCACCAATCACCTGCTTCACAATATATTGTCAGATCCTAGCGACAGTTCTAACAAATATGGACTTTTTTTTTTGTATAAAAGTTACGTACTGCAGCTTTAAGGGCAGTTAGACTCCAGTCAACTGCAGATATATATCAGCAGCACACATAACTTGATTGTCTGACATTTTAAATATAATAACCTACCAAACGCTGCGTGCAAGCAGGCCTTTGTTATTGTCACATGGCACACACCACTGAAAATAAACAACAAACAAAACAGGTATAAGAATGGATACACCAAAGTGACATGGGAGTAATAGAATGACCTTCTTGTGGACTTTGCTGAAAAGCAGGGTCAATCCCAGGACACAACCCAGTTTAAATAAGCTCTAGTGGTCATATAGGTGGCCAAAATCATGCCCGAGTCTTTGTTGATGGCTACAAAAAGCATGCAGAAGAGGTGCAAAATGCCAAGGACGAGCTTTGACCTTATGTTGATAACAGAAAAACTGCAATGAATTAGTAACCAACCTTTTTTTAAGCTACTGAATCTGTTTCTATTATCTCTGCAACCTGGAAATAACAGTAAATCATTTAAATCTCATAATTAACATAAAATTATATTGATGAGTGGATGTAATCCTCCAAGAAAATTCAGTGTAAAGCTTATTTATGTTCTCTGAGTTGCAACAGGAAGCGCTTGCAAAGGGAGTCACATTTAAAAAGGAAAAGAAAAAGAAGAAGAAGAAAAAAGGAAAATCAAATTTTCCATACAATGGCAGAAGATTTATTATTTGTGCATGTAAAACAGCAGTGACAAAGTAGGCTGCCCTCCAAATGCAACAGGACTGATATCTTTGTTGGCTGTGTTCTGTGGATGCAACATAAGGGGATTTCTTTTCGCAGAAGCAAGTCCTGGCTGTGTTTTCTGTTTGAGAAAGACACATTCTTTCCAAAGAGGTAGGGGAAGGAAAAAAAAAAAAAAAACATTTCACTTTTCAATTACCCCCAGCTCCTTCACCTCTCCCACCCTCCCCAAGTCTAGTTTCCAAGGAGAGAAGGAAAAAAGAGAAAAGGGATGCTTTTGACTTGCGTTGCAACCCCTCTCCTCCTCCTACCACCTCCCTCCTTCTGCCCCTATCATCATGGCCTCCACTTTTATGCATGAAACAGAGGCAGATTGAAAGCATTCAGCGGCCATTCAGACAATGAAGAAAGGAGATCCTCAGAGCTTTATTAGATATGAAGATCTACAATAAAAATCAATTTCTAGCCTCTTTATGCAGTTTAAATGACAAAGCCTCAACCCATTCAGCCATTGTGCGCAGGAAAGTAATTCTGCTGCACTGGCCGAGACAAGAGCGCCGTATACTTTTTGACCCGCGATTGCAGATTCTAATACGATACAGACCTACGGAGATAATAGGAGGCACTTAATATCATCTGTTGAGAAGAAAAAAAAAAAGTTATCTCATATCTTTTGCCAGATAGATTGATGGGGGATGAGGTTTTAAACTGTTTCATGGGCGGAATACTAAACAGGGCGAGATGGACAGCTGATGTGAAAAGAATCCACACAATTCACCACGTTACAGATACAAACGTCAAGAGAATGAGGATTGTTCTACAAATAAGGTGGAGAAAAGGGTGAGATGCATTTTTATTCAACTAGTTGAATGACCTTCTGCTGGTTTTAGTGATAGAAGTGTTTTGGGATAAGTTTCAGTCAGTACCAGGGGTGGACAACATAGACTTAGAATTTCTTCTCTATATTTTGTGGTACTGTTGTGATAACTATAAAAGCGACCTTAAGAACCATTTCTCACGTCTTTGTTTTGGGTAACGTACGGCTGTGGCTGCATAATGCAGCATTCATAGCACCACAAACACAAATGCTGCTCTTGAAAAACATGCCTATTTGAAATAAGCTTCTTTAGGATACAACGTATTGAAATCAGCATGATTTATATCACTAAACCACGCACAGAGACTTCATTTAATCACATATTTGAATCTACAAATATTTATTTGTTTCTATTGTGGAAAAAGCAGCAGACAAAACAGTACAAGTGGCTTTTTAATTAAGGTTTTTTCATATTCACTGAATTTTTGTATCATGGTAAATGTTGTCCCAAAAGGGGTATACCAGATAGAAATTGAAATTATACCCAGTTATCTTTTCAAACTAACTCAGTCTCTGAGATGGAGAGCATCTCTAATCAGCAGTTCTCAAGTCTTTTTACTAATTATTTTAGGTCTACTAAAATTCAGATTGGCCAAACTAACACATGCAAATGCTTTGGGCTAAGGCTGCACATTAACAGTCGTCCTGCTTTAAGGTGAACATAGTCTGGTGTAAACCAGCACCTCATTTCGTACATGGAGTCTGGAGTCTTAGCTGTTAAGAAACTATTGGTTTCTTGAGGCGTAGACTCTGCTGAAGTTTGAAGCTTTACCCAATCGCTAATGTTTGTCCTTGACATATGCAACGTGCCAGTTCAACACTATGCTGCTTACCAGAAATTGCCTGAACCGAAACGCACCCAATTCCACAGCACGTCTACATATTCATGTTGTCAAAGTCAAGCTAGCATTACTGACCTACTTCCCTCTCATATTTTTTAATTAAAAATTTTTACCGACTTGTGAAATGTGACACCCTTAGACCTCATTTTTCTAGTTGTTGTCTTGACAACAAGTATCAAAGCACTGCGTCTCTTTGTCTTTTATATATCGCACGTTCATTTAAGACGCAGCGCGTCGTGTTGACAACTTGACACCTAAACCGATGGAGTCATTGTCAGCAAGCAGTTTCTTTTTAGTGGTCTTGCGTGCATCATGTCACGTTTCAATGTGTCTATAGTTCCAGGATTATTTAACAGCGTCCATCTTCCCGTGTCACAGACAGAAGGGTGTTTTCACTCTGATGTCCTGTTAGTTTTGTACCACACAGGATTCAGTATGTAGGCCATGGTCTCCTTGCCTGGTCTGTCAGATTAAGTGGAGAACCGTGTCTTGGTAGGTTTGTAGTTGCACTTTCATCTTTCCATTTTCAGATGACGGATTGAACTGTGAGCCGGTCAAACCTTGGAAAGTTGTTTTAAACCCTCGCTATGCTTTAAACCGTCTCCACAGCTTCCTCTGTGACCTGTATGCTGTGTTCATTGGTCTTAGTGATGCTGTTTGTTCCCAGATGTTCTGTGCCAGACCTCTAAGGCCTTCAGAGATAACTTCTGCTTCAGTTAATCTCACTTCATGTTGGTCCATCACATTAAATCCACAAAAATATGTTGAAGTTTTTGGTTGTCCTGACAGCAAATGTGGAAAACGAATAGGTAGGAGTACTTTCACAAGGATTGGCTTGAGAGTGTGGGAATCAAATTTTCCATCATCAACCATTTCTCCTTCCATTATTGTCTTCCTCTGTCTAAAGTTGTGAAATTGTCCACTCCGTTTGGATGATGGGTTGTCGCATTCCACCCTCCTGCCTGTGATCTAAGCTCAGTTGTCTCACTGTTTACAGAAAACTCCAGCAATCGATGACATGCGACAGAGCAAACTCAGCAAGATAAATGATCCATGTTGCCGTAATGAAAAGGTCTCTCTTTTCTTGTCGTCGCGCTTTCATTCTGCTCTGACGGGGCGGTGGAGGGGAAGCGCGGATGAATTGGAAGTGCGCGCCGCACCTCCAAGGGCAGGGAGATAAATATTGTGCCACACTTCTCCTCCGCCGTGTCACGCCGAGTCTTCCTTACCAGGCAAAAAAAAGCAATTGTTTCACTGCGGGAGCCTCGACTGCAAGACATGTGCTCTTTCAAATTAAACCTTCAAGGTCCCAAAGTCGTTTATTTGTGTCAAAGTGGACGCTGAGAGGAATTCTGAGAAACAACAATAAATTCACTGAGGATGTAAGAAATCACAATAAATTCTCAGCCTCTTAGCAGCAAGTGCTGTTTGCTTGTGGAACAGAATAATATCCAGATGCAGCTCTCCATTATTGGCCTTAACATGTGGAACTAATCTCCTCCAAAAGGACTACTATTTGGCGTCTTTGTTGTTGTTGTTTTTTTTTTAACATTTTTTTAAGTTTAGCCTTCCCCAAGTGTGAGATACACCAACACGCCTCCACGGGGGAAGCCATTGATTGTGAGTAGCCTCCTCCAGCTTCTTCACCAAGAGAGACCGAATGGATCCTGATTCACTGATAGTGCAGACGCCTCCTTGAGTGCTTTGCAAAGTGTGGACCTTGAGAAGAACGGCTTTGCCAAAAATCCTCTTGTGGCGCCCTGAGAGCGCAGCACAGTGCTCGGTGAAAACAAAGATGTTATAAGCTAGCTTAGCTATTATCGCCTCCTCGCACTACATCTCCCTAGACACCGCATTCAAATCAATCCCTATTTATTTGCTTTCTTATTTATTTATTAACACATTTTTCTCCCCCCTATTTCGCAGCAAAATAACGCTAAAAGGATTATATGTGGAATGACTGCAACAATTAGCAATGCTCTCGCTCGCCTGTTTAATTCAGCCAGACTGAGAGGCTTTTTGTTTTTTTTGAGTCCTTGCAGAACCATTAGCATACAGTAGTTTTAGGACAAAGGGACAAAAGACAGAACTGACAAGAGGGCAGAAAAGAAGGCGGCAGACTTTCTGGGTTAATGTGTGGGTGAAATAACAAATGTCAGAAGTTAAAAGAATTCAATTTCAATAGGTGCATCTGAGGCTATACTTACTGTATGTACAGTATTTTGTTTTGTATTATGTGTTTCCAAGCACATAGTACCACTTTATGGCACAATCAAGTGAGTGTTAATTTAAATTTTTGGCCAAACATCAAACATGACTTAAAAGAAACTTTGTGATTTAACACTGTGAAATTGGGCCTCTGTCTCTTTAAAAACTCCTGCCCTTCCAGTAACTCCGCCTTCAGGAAGTCATCACAACATGACTCTTCTATTAACCCATTAGCAGTATTTTTACCAGCGCTGCGCCGAGCAGCAGCTCCAATAATGAGCTCGGCTGACGCACAGTTCCACCACGTTTGCTAATTGCTGCTGGCTAGTCTGAAGGAGCTGAGAGGGGGCGTTGTTGGGGAGAGCTGCTGTATTTCTTCCAAAATTGATAGTCTTTTTCAATTGTAAAATTAAAATTACAGAGTGGCATTAATGTTATCTGGAGCGTAAGAGCGGGAACTGTTGGGATGGAATCTGTTACATAAATAGTAAACTAGACAAGCAATTGTCCAGGTAAAGAACAGTCCAGGTAAAGAACAGTAGCTACGTTTCCATTCCATATAATTAAAGTGGAACTGCAAAAAAAAAAAAAAAAAAAGCTTAATGAAAACATGACAATGTAAAGAAAAAAAAAAGTCAGGAATCACATTTTTAATAAAGTTTTGAGGCTAAGATGAGGGGACTTTTTTCTTTCATATTGAAATTGGTGGGTTGTGCAAAACTACAGTTTTTTGCATCATAAGTCACATGATCAACAACAGGACTTTACCACTGGCACAAACCACAAACAAGACAACAGGAAGTAGTAGGAAGATGATGGCACTGCATGTATTTTAAGGACTTGAATGAACTTAAACACACATGATTTTAATTGTGTTTTTGATTTAATGGAAACATTGCATTTGCAAAATTGTTTTTTTTTCTTCTTTTTTTTACATGAATAGAATATTGACAGTTTTCACACATTTTACCAGATAATGAGGTATAGTTGCCTAATTCATCATTTTACAGTAAAAAAACAAAAACAAATTAAAGCTGCAAGCAGCCTCGAACGGCCCTCGCAGCCAGCGCCGCCGCTCCGGCCTATTGCCACCGCGGGTACGAGCAACCGCCGCCTCACGCCAGCCACCACAGAAGCTCTCACGCAGTTTTCAGCGCCTCCGCCCGCACCGCGGAAGCTGTTGCTCAGTTTCCATCAACGCTGCGCACGTGCAAGACAGAGTTGTTGCGCAGTTTCCGCGCCCGTCCACCAGGCGGTACGCATCTATGCGTTCGGCGGCTATCCTTCAAGATGCAAAAAAATGTGGTATAGATTCATTGGTTTAGCGAGGAAATACAGCTGGCGGATTAATGTAGGGGCGCAGTGGAGTCAAAATACATTTCATGCTGTTTTGCTCTTTAGAGGTCAACAAAGGTCATACGTTTTCAATTTGGCGCCAGTCCGATGATCCACGTGTCATTTAGAGCCGATCATATGCACGTGGCGAAGTAATGCATTTCGTCATTTCTACACCCCAATGCGGTTCGGTCAGCAGCCAGCATTCATAGAGTTCATGTTATCGTTTTTAGTCAGTATTCACATGATGAAACCCATATAAATTATAGAATAACAGTAAAATATACAGCAGAAAAAACATGACTGCCTCTTAAAAGTGGGCGGGGCTACAGTGAGGTCATCAAGTGACCATGGAAATGTGTTCAGGGCTGTTCTCTAGAAAGACAGAGGAAGTGTGATGATGCAGCTGTGATCTTGCATTTGGAAGTCATTTAATGTTGATGTTTCATGGTAAATAGTGAAAGTTTTACACTAACACACCCACATGCTTGATGTTAACTACAACTGAGATGTAAATGCAGTGCAACTTTAACGTTATCGTGAAATGAGTCAGGAAAATGGTGAAGGTTAAGATGTATCAGTTTAATAAACCGCACTGTTCAGTAATAACCAAGGGCAATGCACAATAACAGCACAAACTTTCAGCACTTTAGAACAATAGCACAGGCTCAATCCCACCCATTAATTAGGTATTAATCACAGGAAGTGCTGCAACTAAATATTACAACCCCAGGATCTGTAAAAAGATACTTAGCATTTTCTCAGAGCTCTTTCAACGACATTTTAAACATCTTCTATACATAACAAACAACTCTGAATGTATGAAACTGGATGTATCAAACACACTATTCAGTTTATTGAATTAGTCAAGCGCTTCGTTAGCATTAAAAACGTTGCAGGCCTCAGGCATTGGGTTAGCATCCTCCTCAGAATAACTGTTCCAAACATGACGGCTTCCAGAACCAGCAGGAAGGAATAAATTACTCACCGCACCGCGAGTTACGACTGTTTAAACGAACAGCAATGGGCTCTTTGCACCTGCCGCTGACGTCACAACTGTATACCCGAATGCGGCTCTTTTTTTCCGCTTTCAGAAACTATGACTGCTATAAAAGACAAAGTCGTACTTAAGACACAAATAAAACAATACTATGTACTTTGTTTAAGTTTTCATGGATTTCCAAGCCATCCTCAATTAAGACAGCTTGTAAATATTCGTTGCTACAAGTTAAAGCTACCACTTGAAGCTAACGCCGTACACACCGCTCTAAACACCGTCTTAATGAGCCCTTCACTACTAGCATGCAAAAGTAATAAAACGAAATAACACAGAAATCTTAAGCAACACGGCCATATTTTTCTAAAAGTAATAACTCTGAATCTGAACAGTCAGCTGAACTAGAACTCCGATACCAGAGTAAGCTCTGTGCTCGTTTTTCTTCGTCATACTTCAAGCAAAAACTCTGAACTGTAATCTGCCCCCCCACCCCCTCTCCAGTTAACAATAAACACACGTAATATGCTTGAAAATAAGGCACAAACAGTGTCCGTTAGAATGGCTGAGAAATCTTTAGATAATTAAATAGCAGATTTTTACTAGAAAGCTAGCCAGGCTTGTGCTAGCAGTTTAAAGAAAATAAAACTCACCTTCATATCTGTGAATGTATAACGAGGCGAACATCTTAAAACCTTTCTTTGCCTTACTTGTTGGGGTTTCGGATCAATGTACATTATTAATTGTTACCTTGGAAAAACATTTCAGCCGTGTTTCCCGAACGTGTAAGCTGAGGTGCAAAGAGCCCATTAAACTGCTCCAACTCCGGTCCAACAGAGCCTTCTTGCTCAAAAGCGTGGTTCGGATTTGCAACTCCAAAATCCAAGCAAAATGTTGAGCGTAGTCCAGTTCTGTGGCTCCAAAAAGCAGGCAAAATTTCAGGAAAACTTTGCAGCTCCAGCTGTCGCCGGCTGACTGTTATTACGTAGCGTCGATCTGTTTTCTCATTGATGGAGTACCACTGCCTCCTGCTGTCGCAATACTGGTATTGCACTAGCAGTACCAGTATTTCTCCACAAGGTGCCAGTGGTACTGACCCCAGTGTGTTCTTACTTCGCTGTGTCATAAGTTTTGCTGAATGACTTTGTTTGTATTATTTCTAGCAAAAATGAATGAATGTTTGTACTTTAACCCACAAAATAAACTTATATATATATAAAGTTATAATAATGTATATTTAAATAATTAATAACAACATAACCTATGGGCTGCTGTTTTCTAGGGGGCGCTATAGAGAAATTAGGCCACGCCCTACAAATATTGTGATGGATTCCAGTCGGGGAGTGGATAAATATTCATCCTTGTGAGTTTGCAGCAGCTGAGCCCGAAATGTGGTATTGAGAGCCAAACGTATGGCGATGGCGTTACAAGTAACTTCGCCACGCCGCCATGCCCACCTGCTCTATCGTAGCTGGTCGGGGTTGGAATCCTCAATACACCAACATGTCTTCGGTGTCTGGGCACAGTTTCATGTTGATGAGGTCAAAGGGGTCGGATAGCGAACGTTCACAGTAAAACATTACACTTCCTGTTCTCAGGGGGCGTGGCCTAAGTGATGTCATCATTCGACCATAGGTAATGTAGGAGACCCGATGATGATCAATCACAGAAACTTTGGTGCCTCTGTGAGTTTCTGTGTAGGAGATATAGCAGTTTATGTTTTTATGGCGAGTAGGTGAACTTTGACCCCTGCTAACCCCACTTCAGCATACTCAAAAACTCACCGTTTAGATAACTTTAGATGAGACATGCCTTATGAACAGACTGACCGAGTTTGAAGCCGATCAATCGAAATCCCTAGGAGGAGATAGATCAAATATGAAGGCTGTAAACGGCAAAATGGGGTCAAAAACCGAACTTGAATCCAAAATGGCTGACTTCCTGTGGGGTTTAGACCATGGCTCCAAGATACTTTTTTGTACGTCCTGACAAGGTACACATGTGTACAAAGTTTCGTATTTGTAGGTTAAAGCATGGCTTGGGGCTGATCATTTAAAATTTTCTAGGGGGCGCTATAGAGAAATTAGGCCACGCCCACCAAATATTGTGATGGATTCCTGTCGGGAGTCGATGAGGATCCATTGTTGTGAATTTGGAGCAGCTGGGACCGAAAATGTGGAATTGAGAGCCAAACGTATGGCGATGGCGTTAGAGGTCACTTCGCCACGCCGCCACGCCCACCTGCTCCATCGTAGCTGGTCGGGGTTGGAATCCTCAATACACCAACATGTCTTCTGTGTCTGGGCACAGTTTCATGTTGATGAGGTCAAAGGGGTGAGATAGCGACCTTCCACAGTAAAATATGACACTTCCTGTTCTCAGGGGGCGTGGCCTAAGTGAGGTCATCATTCGACCATAGGGTATTGTAGAAGACCCGATGATGATCAATCACAGAAACTTTGGTGCTTCTGTGAGTTTCTGTGTAGGAGATATAGCAGTTTATTTTTTTACAGCGAGTAGGTGAACTTTGACCCCTGCTGACCCCCCTTCAACATACTCAAAACTCACCGTTTAGATAACTTTAGATGGGACATGCCTTATGAACAGACTGACCGAGTTTGAAGTCGATCAATCAAAATCCCTAGGAGGAGATAGATCAAATACAAAGGCTGTAAACGGCAAAAATTGGCAAAAATGGGGTCAAAATGGGAACTTCAATCAAAAATGGTTCACTTCCTGTGATACTTGCACTATGACATTAATTGTAAATTTTGAGCGTCTTGGGGAGCTCTACAAGTGTACCAAATTTCATGTCTCTACGATAAAGTAAGTGAATAGCAGAGGGTAAAAAAGGGTGTTTTTTCCAATTTCTAGGTGGCGCCGTAGAGACATTTCTGTTGCAATTTTTGCGACGACTTTAAAATATGTAAATTTTAAACAGGCTTAAGGCCTCTGCCAAGTTTGGTGAGTTTTTGAATATGATAAAGCCCCCAAAAAGCCAATTCATTTGGGTGGAAGAATAATAATAATAAACAATAGGAAAACAATAGGCCTTCGCAGCGCTTAGCTGCTCGGGCCTAAAAAACATCTGTATT
This sequence comes from Poeciliopsis prolifica, assembly GCF_027474105.1. NCBI lineage: Eukaryota > Metazoa > Chordata > Actinopteri > Cyprinodontiformes > Poeciliidae > Poeciliopsis > Poeciliopsis prolifica. The sequence continues at coordinate 2,727,017 of NW_026562435.1, read as the reverse complement.
TGGGGATAGTTGTGTGATACGCTCACTGGTTAAGGTCACTTCTGCTGTTCTGGACTCCTGTGGTGGAGACGGCCAAGAATTTTCATATGAAGTAGACAAGGTAGAAGTATTTTTGATCTTTTCTGACTTTTTCTTTGTATCACACTGCTGTTGTTGTGACCATACCTGAATACGCACCACAGTTCAATGATAAAACTGCAGATAACACAACCCTGGGCTAAGAGCTATGAAGCATTGTTGCTTCAAATTGATATGTGAGGTTAGATCTCATCCTTCCTGCCATCTTGATTGGAAATGAGGTTAATTTGATTTCCTTAAGATCAACAAACCGCCCCCTTAAAGGAAAAAAAAATAAAAAGAGAAGAACAAAACATTGAGCGAAAATTAATCATGGTGCGTCGCACGGATTTTTATACACTTGTTTAAATGAACCAATGAATCCGGCTGTTATCGTGAACAAAGACCATGATCCTGCTATCAGACTCTTCATTCATGTCTTCTCAATGCCTGAAAGACAAAGTGGGTAGCACAACAAATTCATTTTGAGCAGTGCTAAAACATGATCAGCATCTGTACAGGCGTGGGGTCTTTTTTTGACAACTTTAATTATATTCATGAAACAGTGCACTGCATGCAAATGACCTTGGTTCTTTTTCGGTGCATAAATCCTGAAACTCAAAGTGAGTGTTACTATAGCAGCCTTTAATTTTTAAAAGCATAATCTACTGGTGTTATTGCATTGCATAGTGTTATGAGGGCATTTTTAAAGGGGCAGTAAAATCAATGTTTTTGAGCTTTACATCGCAGCATTATGTTATTTTCTCATCAAAAACACACCTGGAGTGTTGCCTTGATTCTTTCATGCATGTTTGAGAAATCTTTTGGTCTCCCGTGGCAACCATTCAGCTGTGCAGAATGCCTGGGTGGACCTAGCCCCCTCTTTGAGGACAAAGCTTCTCCTGCAGTTTCCGAGCCTCCAAGCTTCTGCCTCACAATTCAGCTTTGCCCTGCGACTTCTCCTCTCAGCTCCTGCAGACTAGCCAGCAGCAATTAGCAAACACCTGGTGGACCTGCACATCTGCTGAGCTCACTATCGGAGCTACTTTACCAACGCTGGTAAAAATGTTGCTAAAGGGTTAATAGAGGAGCCATGTTGTGATGACTTCCTGAAGGCGGAGTTTCAGAAAGAGGAGGCGCTTCTTAAAGACACAGATGTAAAATGTCAAGCCATTAATTTTCTTTTAAGACATAAAAATAAAATCCACCAGTTTGAACAAAAAATGAACATGGGCACAATTTTGGGTTCTGCAAACCCTGAACTGGACTTTGGACAGATGAGACCAAGCAAGGATGTTTGGCAATACAACACATCCTGGTACACAGAGACACAGAGTTTAAATAGGGGGAAATTGTCGGTTAGCACAAACCAAACATAAGATGTTTGTAAACCAAAACTATTAAATCTTTTTTTTGGTAGGTCAAAGAAAAAATTCAGAAACTACATAAAACTGACATCATCAATGAATTTTGCTCCTTATATATATATATTTTTTTGTTTCTGTTAACTTCTGCTAGTCTTTGCTTTTTTTTTTTAATCTTTGATTTTATTTTACTCTTATGTGTTCACTTACTTTCTTGTCTTCAATATTAACATCCCTGCAGTGTTGCTCAGAAATCGAGCCTCACGTTTGGTTCTGATTCCTTTCAGTTGCTTTTCTGTCGCCATTCCTTTCAGATCATGGCTCTTTTTCGTTAAATTTGCCCTTCTTGCTTTTCATTTCATTCCGTTGTAAAGATCATGTTAGGTTTTTTTTCTTTCTTTTGGAGTTTCTTTACCTCTGCTGCGTTAGTTAAGAACATTAATTTTGTCCTTCAGCTGCGGTTTTCAGTCCTCTTTTTATGGCGCTCGATATCACAAAGACGGACACACAGACCTACCTGCACTGGCCATCAACACCTTCTGAAGTGAAGACAGAGTTACAAGAAAAGAAGTAAAGGTCAAGATCTCTCAATAAAATGTGTGGATACCCTGTCAAGGTCTGTGTTACGTCGAGAAAAAGATCTGGAAAATCTGACTTGAGTGTCTTCACAGGCTGGAACAAATTGGTATCACCACTCTTTCAGTAGTAAATGAAGATTTTGACTTTTTTTTTTTTCTAAGAGTGATATGCGCTTTGTTGTGACCAAGCAAAAGAAATGGCTGACTGAGCATCGTCCAAGAGAAAGCATTTCATCTTTTAAGGTAGAAGATTATTCAAAATTACACCCTCTGCTTTTTCTAAGGCTCTAAGGTACGAAGGATGGAGTTTTTAAGAGGTTCTAGAAGTATTGAGATCTAACCGCACATCACAGAGTTACAAGAAACTCTGTTAATAATGATGACTCCATGTCATTATTAAGAAACGATGATAACTTAGGTAACTACATAAATTGGAAAAATACATCCCCTTGCTCTGGCACACTGCACTAAATGAATAATATCTACATTTCCAGGTTTCATTCTAGTGGAATGAAATGATGGATGTCGGTGGTAAATAAAAAAAAAATGTCTCTTTGCCCTCCACCGCTGCGCGCATGTGCAAATTTTCCGAATGTTAGCGTCAACCTGTGACGTGTCCATGGCTTTCTCCCTGGCATCCCTGCTGTGTTCCTTGGCCTTCACGATGCTTCTCGTTTTTTTTTTTATGTCCGCTCACAGACCTCCGACCCCTTCACAAAACATCTGGATGCATAAGGAAGTCAAACTACGCACAAACGGTTCAGAGAAATCTCCCCGGATCGCTTTGAGGAAGAAACAGCCGGTTGCTGTTGGACGTCACCTGTGGTTCCACACACACCGATTGTCATTTCTACTCTGTTTACAGAGTATAGGGACCTTACATTGCTGTATTCTTATCCATCCACAACTATTACCACACCAGTCCTCTGCATCGCCTCTCCACATTAGAGGGGAGGAAAAAAAAATCAAAGAGGGTATTAGGCAGCAGGGTTATTCCCGACACTTTGCTGGAGGCTGGCGTTAATCTGTGCGTTTTGGAGAAACGAGGTTAGTTAAGCATTTTAATGGCCCTAGCCCTGTGATAATTAGGCCTGCCCTGGAGGGAGCTCCAGTTGAGCCACTTGGGCCTTGAAATGGAGCCAGGGAACTAAAGCCCTGCACGCACACAATGATCCTGAACTAATTCCCTGAGTAAATATTTTCTCCATTCTCCCTCCGCAGCCTCTTTCTCTTCAAAGTTGTAAAAGGCCTGTTTCCTTTTGCTCTCACTCTCACTCTTTTACCCTCCCTCCATGTAGATATTTTTAGCGAGAAAGCACTCGCAGCAGTTTTACACAGATCCCCCTTTTATTCCTTTCTTACTCTTCCTTTCTTTTGATTTGAATTTCTATAAATCAGACCTGGATACATTTTGACAGGACTGGAGTTTTGGAGTCGACATTTTTTATTGCAGTAGAAGGCTTTTGGATGGCTGTTTATGCAACTTTTTATATAGTGTGTGTTTTGATTTTTGTTTTATATCTTGAGACCGGGTCTCACAAGATATATGTCGCTTACGTACTGAAACTAAATGAACTATATAAAAATGTTTTTTAAAAAATTATTTCTCTTTTTTTTTTTTTTTTTTTTTTTCTTTTTTGAAATAAATAAAGAAAAATATGTATTTAATTTGTCTCGAGTCTCTCATTTGATCCTGGATACTCTAAAAAGAAGCAAGTAAATGTAAATAAAATTTTCTCATATGACATTTTTCTTTTAAACTAGTAGAAGAAACAATATAAACAATGTTGCAGTTGAAAACACTGTTCTAACACTGATGGTTAGAAACAAAGGGGTTCTTTCATAACTGTGTTAATAGGAATATTTCTTGCATGTTCATTAAAAAAATAAATGTTTTAAGCCAAAAAATAAAAAAAAACATAAAAACTTCCTTCCTTCTTTCTCTCCTCCTTTCCGTTTCTCTTCTGCCCTTTGAACACAATCGTGAAGCAGAGACACTGAGCCTCAGTAACATGTCGTGTGAGTGGCGTGGCCCCCTGACCCCGGGGCCCACGGAGGAGCCCTTTGACTGACTGATCCGCCCGTCCTGAAGGGGATAGGAAATCTCGGAACATTGTGCGTGGCCCCTTCCTGTCTGCGTCTGGGGCTTCCTCAACACTGAAAAGCCCCCAGAGCCGCAGCCGCCATTGTTTCTGGGCACAAAGGACAGACATCACGTCAAAAGTCCTCCGTGTCGCCATGAAACTCGCATTAGTCCCTGTCAACAAGAAGAATCAAAAGCCACCGACGGCCCCGGCAATTAGAAATGAAGAAATATTCATGAGACATGCGGTGATGAGTCTATTGATGCACAATTCATGATTTGTTTTTGAAAGGCATTTTTCTTCTTCTTCATCCTTCTTGAACACACACTGAAGATGTCCCGGCATTAAGTTGTCAGTCTACAAGTTTGTGTGCGGGTGATAAAGTTTTGTCAGCTTTCAGAGTGGCTGTTTGGAGGACGCTTTGACTGACACGTGGCCCCGCAGCAGCAGAAGCTGGCGTCCAGGTCTTCCGGGGACACTACTGGCTTTGTGAGAAGTATCTTCATCTCACTGCTGCTCTGTCAGCCCACTCCTCCAGGCCACAGTGTCAGGCGTCATTTATATCTGACAGGAACGCTGTGTAGAGAGAGAGGGTGTGTGCGTGTGTGTGTGTGTGTGTGAAAGAATTTACACCCGCGTTTGTGTGTGTGGGCATAAACGTCACATCGACTTTGGGATTTTAACGATTTCAACGCATTTGAATCATTCTGTTGTGAACAGTAGACTCAGTTTGATTAGGGAACAAAATTGCAATAATTGTTATATTTTCAGCTGATGCAGTTTGCTTTCTCATTGCACTGTGTCAAATGAACCAAAGCCTTTGAAAAACCTGTCCCCCCTCCAATTCACCTCTGGCGGCGCAGCACCAAAATCATAATAAACCAGGTATGGGCCTATTTAAGAGTCCTAATATGAGACTGCCAGTTTTGATAAATCAGTCAATTTCAGTTTTTATTTTGTTACTTTTAGTGAACTATAATAACTTGGTTGAAATTGGATTTAGGGCTGCACAGCGGCGCAGTTGGTAGCACTGTTGCCTTGCAGCAGGAAGGTCCTGGGTTTGATTCCCGGCCCGGGGTCTTTCTGCAGTTTGCACGCTCTCCCTGTGCATGGTGGGTTTTCTCCAGGCACTCCGGCTTCCTCCCACAGTCCAAAAACATGACTGTCAGGTAAACTCTCTAAATTCTCCCTAGATGTATGTGTGTGTGTGTGTGTGTGTGTTGTGGTGTGTGTGTGTGTGTGTGTGTGTGTGTGTGTGTGTGTGTGTGTGTGTGTGTGTGTGTGTGTGCATGGTTGTTTGTCCCGTCTGTCACTGTGTTGCCCTGCGACAGACTGGTCCCCCTGTCCAGGGGGACCCCCCCTCTCGCCCAGAGCACCAGCACCTCCCGACCCCACGAGGGACAAGGGTGTCAGAAAATGATGGATGGGATTGGATTTTAAAAAATCCACAGCTAATTCAAACACCAAAAATCCCTTGAAGTTTGTTGTATATTCATACCAGCCAATCCCAAACGAAATGGTTAAAATGCACAATTAAAACTCCTAAAACTAAAGTAACATCCATCCCAATGCTGAGTGTATGTAAGCTGCTGACCGCCGCTGTACATGTCCTAGCACTTCCTGTGTCTCAGGACGTGTTCTAGAACCAGTTGATGAATGTTTTCCGAACATAGAACAGTATCATTAAAACTTTCTGCTCTGTGCTTGATTGATTTTCCGTTTCTCAGTGGCCAGATGTTAACATAGAACCTGCAAATGACTCCAATTTGAATATGTTACTTATCAACACTCCACAGTGCATCAGTGTAAAATCTTGTGGAAGTGCGCTTTAATGGGAAAAATATGTCATTTTTCAGTACAGAGTAATTAGGCACCATTAATTATAAAAGATTTTGCAGCTGAGCCGACGTCTGATGACTGCCAGGCCGGGTAATGTAGTGCTTGGTCAACTTCACTTCACTAAAAAACTTTCATGTGCAGGCATCCGGTAATGAGGGAGGTGGAAGTGATGAGTGAGGGAGGTGGAAGTTGGTTAATGCATCTTGGCCTGTTGATTTTTGGCTAGCCTGTTGACATGATGAATGGAGGGAGAAGGTGTCGCACTTGGCTCCTGTGGCAGAGTCCCTACAGAACAAGAGCTCCAATTAGCATCAGAATTGTTCCTTTGGAGCCATAATTCAATCCAATAATCTCAAGTCACAGATTCGATGCATTTAGAAATTTCAAATAAACTCGTGAGCTCAGTTCGACAAAGTCTGTTTCTGTTGAGAGGATGCAAAATTATACTGTAGTATTGGACATCGTACCGATATTTCTTCAGGTAAACTTCATTTCTGTTACTGTATTTATTGATGTAAAAGAGCAGTGTATTATGGTATGAGTGTGGAGACCCAAAGATCAAACTTCTGTGACCTTTTAACAAGTTCAAACCTGTGGCTTCCAGTGAACTCTAAGAATAAAAAATATAGGAACAGTACAGATTTTTTTTCTGGTCTTCCTGCTTTGAACGTGGATTACTTCTTGTTGGTTTTTGCATCCGACTGTTGATCCTGTGACTCGTGTGATGCGCAAAAAATTGTGTTTCTGTTGCGGTTTTGCGAAATCCGACTATTTTAAAACAGCTGAAAAACAACCTCATATGCTAGCTCACAAACATTTCATTGGAACGCCAGAGTTTTATTTGATTTTACTTTTTTAATTGTTGTGTTTCCATTAAAGCATTTTATTTTTACAATTTGAATTTTCTGGTTTGTGGAAATGCAGCTAAATGCAGTCTTATTGCTGTGCAGTTCCAGCATCTGAACACAATCTCACAAAACGCTTTTTTTCCGTCCTTCATAAGGAACCCAGTAAAGACTCAGAGCTTCAGTAAATCACTGGAGAGACAGAAGGCCGCTTTTCATGCACTCTCCTAAGTGTTAGCTTCACCCCGGCTATTTACGCTCTTCCCTTTGTCCTCCACTTCCTCTTCAGTCCCTCCATTGCCCCGTGACTTCCTCCTCACCCCGCCTCCTTGTCCCGACTCCGGGACGCGGCCGGTCGTGGGCTCCTGGCGCCTTCTGACCCTTTGTGCCACCTTTATCACAGACTTCTTCACCGTGGGCTACTTAACCGCGGCGCTAACTGCAGGTCCTGCGGGTCCCTGTGATTGTGCTCTGCATTGAGCGGGGAGATGAGGATTAACACCGACACTCGATAAAGGGGTCAGAGGTGTGCAGTGATTATTTGTGTGCGTGTGTGCGTGTGTGTTACGGGACTGATAGAAAGATGTGAGTGTGTGTGTGTGTGTGTGTGTGTGTGTGTGTGTGTGTGTGTGTGTGTGTGTGTGTGTGTGTGTGTGTGTGTGTGTGTGTGTGAGAGAGGTAAGCCTGCGTAGATGTGTGTGTTTCAGGATAGAGGATGAAGCATGGCTGCAAGGTTGAGGTGAAATAGATGGATAAGGTTAGCTGAGTTATCAGACAGGAGCATCACAATCAAGCTGTCAGCTCAATGCCTCCCTCTCTCTGCTCTCCCCCTCTTTTTTTTGATAAACAGAGGAATAGGATTACAATTTGGACCAGTCCTGGGGCGGTGAGGAAGTCTGCCCTGCCTTTCAGCTTCATTCTCTGCTCTATGAAAGGAACACAAGAAAGGCACAAATCCAGCGAACGGGGCTTTCTGAGGCCTAGCGGATGATAGAGGAAGGGCGTTCTGCTGCTGAAAGAGGTGTGGAGGTTGGCTTCAGGTGCGACGGAAAAAAAAAGTTGTTTTCTTTTTCATAAAAGTAATTTTCCAAAAAGAGGATGGATTTGTATTGTTTGTTCCTATCTTTATGTCTGATTCCTCAATAAAACTGTTTGAAATATAAAAGTAATTTTCGTCCTCTTGATATGCAGTTAGGCCTGTCGCAGTAAGCAATAAATCAATTAATCACATGATAAATCAAAACAAGCTCAATACTTTCCATTTGCATATTTATTTTTTATTTATTTTCTCGCTTTCCAGGAAACTCTGGAGGACTGAACTCTTCATCTTGGTGTTTTAGGACAGCTTTGTTCATAATTTGTTCTGTTTGTTGTTTCTGTTTTGTTTGTTTAGTCGTACATCATGTTTAAATGTCATTCCTTCATCAGAAACATACTGGGAGGATTACAGTGAATTTTCATGCATGTTTGAGAAATCCTCGAGTCTCCATGGCAACCACTCAGTTGTGGAAAACGCCTGGGTGGACCAAGCCCCGCCTCTGAGGACGAAGCTCCTCCTGCAGTTTGTTGCGTTGACTTCCTGGTGGCACAGTCTCAGAATGAGGAAGAGTTTTTAAAGAGACAGAAGCACAGTTTTAAGGTGTGACATCGGAAAGTAACATTTCTTTTGTCATATATGATAACATATGTCCTTTTCTTCAACTTCACATTCATCCAACATTAAATCACATTAAAACACAATATAGGAGGTCATAACAGAGCAAAATATGGTTCAAATGCTTTACATGACATTAATTTATCTTTGATTAGAAGTATATAAAATAGTTTATATACTCTTTTCATAAATAACAATAAATAGCAGCTACATGATTGATATTTTAAAGAGACAGTATGATTTTCATAGCTGTAAAGCACAAATCCAACATTTCTCTATGCAATGTCATGGTAGTACCAACAAAGAAAGCCGAACTTATTAAATGTTCCGCTGATTTTCTATTAATTGGCTGGCGCTCTCCTTTCTTCTCTAAAACTAATAAACACTACTCCTGTGATGGCAGCACAAAGGCCCATGCTGTGGTTGTTTTGTCGACTTTGTTCAGGACACAAAAGACTCGCTGTTCCTCCGGCGCCCCCTCTGACTGATCCCGCAGATTTTTTTTTGTTTTTTTTTAATGTTAACTCTGCCGAGAGCGCAGGAATAATGTTGGGACAGCGACCAGAGCAGCAGGGCAATTAAGACAAATTAATTATAGTGGGGGGAGGAGGGGCGAGGACTCGGCCCAGCTAAACTATGAACTCACAGTGGTGTTGGAGTCACATCACGGCGCTCTGCCTTTTAAAGGCTGCTGTTGCGATGTTGTCATCCACAAGGAAACCTTTTGGATTATTAGTCTAAAATGTAAGACCTCAGCTTGAAAAAATTGATACATATAAATCTTTATAATGCCATTTTATTGCACAGGCAAATAATTTATGTCACACCTGTATAACGTAAAGCTCAAATGTTGATTTTACATAATTCTCCTCTCCCTCTTTTAAAGGTTGGTTTCACTTATGTAAGAGAAAAAGTTGCATTGATTTTTATTTACAGGAATTAGACTTAAGAAGGGGTGAATACAAATTCACACCACACTAGTCAGTATTTACCTCTTAAACTATGTTAATCTCTTCCACGCCTCCTCTTCCCTCCATCTCTATAGGTTGAGCTAAATTTTGAGAAAAATGTAAAAAAATATGAATACTTACTTATTGAATTTATAAATTCAATAGCAATTCTCTTGCCTGCCTTCCACTAGGGGAAAACATGGATTATTTAGTTTAAAGATCTTCTTTGTCTGGAACCATAAAATTTGTCTATTTTCCGAAAACTCTTTCCATTTTGTCCAGACACCAAAAGAACACACGCACATTCAATACGTTCCTTCCTGTCTTTCCGAACACTGCATTACGCCTATGAATTAGTGTTGTAGTGGTAGCTTTAGATTAACAGTCTTTTGGTTGCTGGGATGTGAAAACTTGTCTGGCAGCGCAGAGACAATCATCTGACTCGAAACAGGAATCGGGAAGAGCCAAGGAATCGGGAACATCTCGACGTAAGCTCAGGCAACAAGTGAAAACATCCTCCAAAACCTGAATGAGCGCAAACACTCGACACAGATCCGTGTTCTATTCTTTTGTAAAAACCAAATCCCTCTCTCTCTCCATTCGCAGCCATAATGTGGCTTCCAAGCGAGGTCCAGCCAGAAATCTCGCGGCATGGCCGTGAAATAAAGGGAAGTGCTTCCAACGCCCGACTATGCCAGCGAATAATGCCAAAGCAAATTACTTAGGGGAAGTTTGGTCCAATTGGATGCCATCCCTTGGTATGTAATTCCCATGGAGCATCGCTGGCAATGGCGTTGCATGCCTCAATCAGGTGTGGGGGCCTGGAGGAGGCGCTGCTCATTTGCATGTCCAAGTATGAGGGGAATTCCTCTAAGGAAGGAGCCAGGCTTTGATGTGGGCATTCCCATTTGGATTACCAGACCGAAATAGACAGTAATGGATCAGCGAAGTCATTCATCACAAGTGTGTGGTTTGCTCAGTTCTCCTTAACCTTCTAAACCACATCGGGCTTCAAAGAGAGTCGTCCAGCGGGCTCCCATTGTCACAGCAATGGCTGCAGATGAAACTGAGAGGTCATTATATTAATTGGAAATAAGCTGAATGAGCCATAAATGTAGACAGACCGTTTCCTTGACACATCAGATTGTTTTGTAGGTTCTGTCGAAAGTATGAAGTACATCTTTGTTAAAGTTTGTGTTTCCCTTTTTTTTTTTTTTTTATGTTCGGGTCCTGTAGTGTGTAGGATTGTTTTCTTGCAGAAAAGAAAGTCCTGGGTTGCCATGTTCTCTGTTGGTTTGCCGCAAGGTTGGAATAATAGTTTTGGGTTTTTCAGTGTTAGTTTTTTTGACACCTTTTAGTTTACTGTTTTGACTCATTCTCTTGTTGTGTTCTGAGGTGTCTTACCGCTGACAATCACTCTCGTGCTGAACCCCTCCCGACTGGCTAGCGTTAGCATGACCATTGATGAAGGCTGATAAACGGTTTTCCAGGAACCGCAAGCTTTTTCTCCGCCATTAGCACTTTGAGGAGCATTAATTGATAGCGCTGGGACTTCGGCTTTAAATTACACACATAACTAACCTGCATAAATAACTAATCTATTTACTAATTAGTTGGTTTTATTTAGCAGTATCCGAGTAAAGACTACCAAATGCAACTGGTTCAAGATGAACATTTTCATTGGTGTAAAGAGATGAAAACCATGAATCTTTTTCCTCCGTCTGTCTTTTCACTATTCATTTGATCCTTTATCAAACTTATTAGCAAAAGTAGAACAGTGTTTCAGTTTCCTTGTTGGCTTGCACCGTGACAGCCATCCAGAGAGGTTTGCCTCTTTGCTGCTCAGTTTCTTACCACAACAGGTGAAGTGAGAGCTGTGGAAGAATGAAGGAGAGGCAGAGACATGGGAATAAAAACGATAAACAGTTTGACCTTCTGTTTCTGCCAATTTCCAGTGCCCCCCTCCTCCTCCTCCTCTTCCTCTTCCTCCATCAGCCATCTCTTTCCTCCTTTCGCCCTCAGCCCTGTGTTGGACGAATCCTTTTTGGAAGGGATAAATAGCACCGCTGCGCTTTGATAGCCCCAGTCCCAAACAGCAGCTACCGATAAATAAAAGGGAACTTTCTCCATTTATCTCTGTGAGAAAGAAGTTCCTATTAGGGGCCCCGTAGCCACGGGGCCTTTCCCTCCTTCACCGCACAGCTTTGTAGATTGCCTGCTTGGTTTAAGGTGCTATTGAGTGCTCACCAGGACAATTACATGCCAGGACCCCCCCTCCGGAAATGTCCCCCGCGCGCCCGTCCTGTACCTCTGCGCCGGTGTTGCGCGAGATGCTATCTGCCGATCGCGGCGGATGGGAATAGCGCGAGCGGCGCGTCGTGTGACTGTGTGTGTGTGCGCGCGAGGGCGCGTGTGCGAGCTTCCAGCTGGAAGAGGGGACAGAGGGGGTGAAGTGATAATGGCACTCTGAATGGTATGGAATAAAGTATCATTGCTTAGAGCCTGGAGTCAGACAGTGATACTAATGCAAATGGTTTCTACCCCCCACCTCTGCGTCTGGTATAATGATAGCCCCACAAACAGTATGTATGAAGAAACAGAGCGGAGGAGATATATAAATAAAAATAGACCACACCTCAGTGCAAATGACTTTTTGTTGCCTTCAGGGAACTTAAAGACACACCTTTTTTTTTTCTTTTTTTGCAGTTTCCCTCCCCGTTCCCCCTCAGGGCCTCCTCCTATTTCCTTCTTTCTTTGATTGATATATATATATATATATATATATATATATATATATATATATATATATATATATATATATATATATATATATATATATATGATAACATATATATATATGATAACATATAAAGTCAAGATTTCAATGCAGAGCAATATCACGCTGGAAAAAAAAAAAAAAAAAAAAACTGTCAGATTTAAGGAATACTGGGACCTGGACCAGGTGTGTAATTTTCACCAGCAAGCAAAAAAAAAATAAAAATCAAAAATCTATGTGTTCAGGACACGTGAAATCAGATGTGTGTGTTGGCGATTGAAGGAGAAGGTGGCATGTTTAATCCTGTGAGTTAGAGCCTGGATTAATTAATGTTTTCCATTAATTAAAATAACATTAAAGCCTTGTCGATGCTTCAGTTTGGCTTGTCAAGCAGAATGGGGGACCTATATTGGCAATGTGGACCTGAAGTTCTGTCACTATTTATGGCACTATTGTGACAACGGTAAAAATGATGAGAACTATTTATTACGTCTCTCTTAGGCAACCATATGATTGTGTCACAACAATTACACAAAGAATGTCTTTGAACAACATAACCATGTGTAAGACGAGAAATTTGTGTCACCAAATTGCACACAGTAACTATGACGATGCTTTCATTGAACCGACAGTGGAGGAAATCGTAACATTGCCTTCCCCGATAGGAGGGACTGTATAGGGAGGTTTGAAACTGGAGTTCATTGTGACAACGGCAAATAAACAAGAAATGTGTCATAATAAGCACGATAAATACCCACCTATAAAATGAAATATCTCACCAGATGAGAGGCTGTGGAATAAAAGTCAAAGTTAGTCAGAAGGTCGGCGTTCATCACCAGTCGGTTTGTCGTGAGTGGCGGTGGCGTGTCGACTGTATCAGCTTCCTGTAGCCTTTAGCAGAGCTGCAGGGGGAGTACAGGGACCCTGATAGATAGAGAGGGCAGAGCTAATCAGGGAGCCGGCGTCCCCCTTATGCTCAGGCCTCTTCCTATACCCCCCCCCCCCCCCACACACACACACACACACTTGCCTCAGTTCTCTGCAGTTACACATAGAGCCTAAGCTCCTTTTATTTCACAGTGTCAGTCTCAAAGATTTGCCTTTTGTTCTGTAAAAAGAAAAAATAAATGCTAAAAGTTCATGCCGTCCATTTGTGCACAAATTGTCGAAGTTGTGTAAAAACACTGACTAAAATGTAAAAGAACCTACACTGTAATATTCAGTGTTATTCAGTGAGATGAATCCACATTTTTTTCTCTCTCTCTCTCATCTCTCCTTGACCTGCCGCTGAAATCTACAGCGCTTCTGTACCTGAGTAAAGGTACCGACCTTCAAATGAAATGAAAGACACATGGAGCTCGTCTGGAGACACGGGAGAAAACAAAACACAACTCCTGCCCGCGACTCAACGTGTGGCCACCATTCGTTAGAATCAAATCATTCCAGCGAGTCTTTAATTGCGGTCAGGAGATAACAGGTGTGTTCAATTTGCGGCCATGACTTAATTCCTCATGATCACTACTTATTATAATTAAGTTGTTCCCACATAATATTAACTCGTGACTATGATTTTTTTTTTCTCTCATGTCACCAGTCGGGCTCTATGTGTTTGTGTTGGTTTTGATATAAACTAATTGTGCTGCGTTTGAGAAGCTAATTGTTATTATTATTATTTATTATTTTTTTAACAATTTATTGACACCAAATGTGTTTCATTTGTAATTGTGGGGTTGACCTTCAGCGACCTCTGGACACATTTCTTTAGATCTTTAGAATGACTGCAAAGACTAATCTGAAGAATTTGACTTTAAAGGACACTTCCAGTCTGTCCAACTGGCCGTATATAACACTTACATGCAGAGACTAAATGCAGCTTTTTTAAAACATAACTGTTTGTCAAATGTTTCACAAAAACATTACAATCACGGTAGCAATTCCATACTCTTCCAATAGTAACATATTTCTTTTCTCTATCATATGTAAAAAAACAAAAAAACAAAACAAAAAAACAAACAAAAAAAACGCTGCAAAAGAATAAAACCTCCCCAAGCTCCACTGCTCCATTTCAGCTAAAGGCCAAAATAGTACACTACTTATTCTTCCAGCTGGTGAAGCTTCATATATAAATACTAGAAATGGTCACCCCCTCCTCCTCTCTCCACACAGTGTCTTTGTAACATATCAGTTGGCTTCACAGTGGCCCTAATATCTGGGTAAAGTTTCATAAGGGTGCCTTTTTGGCTGCCTGAGCTGAGTGGTCTTAGCTGCCTGTGATAGGCCTGTGTGCCGAGCAGGTTCTGGAGATAGCGGCTCTCTGGTGGCACGGCTTCCCTCTCAGGTCCCTCCCTGGCAGAAAGCAAAAGAAAGGGAATAAAGAGGGGCTGGGAGAGAAAGGAAGGAGGCAGGAGGGAATTGACACAGAGCTTGGCGAGGAGCCAGAGCCGGCCTCCTCGCGTCTAATGTACGAACGGGGATTTATTTAAACAGTGAGAAGAGAGGACAGCTTCACAGTGCCAGATTAATTCCACTTTTTATTCAGAAAATAAAAGAGACTTTGAATTATTAAGAGATAGCAGGATTAGAGGCCTCTCTTTCCAACCCCAATCTACGCTCCTTTTAATTTCCACTTTATTAGAATTCTTTTTGAAGTATTTTAACGTGGACAAAAGGAGAAGAAGAGAGAGAAAGCGGAAAATATTAAATATCAGTTAAACTGCATTAAACATAAGCCCGAGCCCCATGTTTTTTCTCTCCCTCTCTCTCGCTCTAGAGTCATATTGATCCTGCTCTTTCACTTCTCAATTATCAACTTTTATTGTAGGTTCAGCCAAGTGCAGAGGCCGATTTTTGAAATGAAAACGGCTCCTATCTTCTATTCATCCTTGGGGCTGCGGTGGGCTTTCTCGCTCCCTCACACTCTCTCTTCACATCGCTTCCCTAAACCCCACTCAAAACGTGTCAGCGAGGGCGACTCCGTTGTGCCCCGAGGAGGAGGGGGATGGAGGGGGGTGTGCCGGTTGTCACGTCTCCATGGCTCAGGTCAGCGTGGAATCAACAGTATCAACAGGCACAGAAGGAAGGGAGGAAATAACCCCCCCCGACTATAATGCTAAGCAAACCACTATTTACGTAATATGCACTTCATGCTATATTTGCTTCTTAGCTCTTCATCAAGGGAACGGCTCGCCCTCACATTACAGGGAGAGCCGAGCCGTACGGCATTGTGCCCTCTCCAAATCTCAGCAGCCACAGGAATTTGATTGTGCCGGAGGATTCTCTCTGTCAGACAACCGGCCCATAATCTCTGGCAATTCTTTGTGCTGGAGGATTACCGCTGAAAGTGTTACCACATATTTACAACTACTCCACCAACTCTCAACAGGCTCTCCTGCACGCGACACCCCTCAGCCGCGGCTAAGCCGAGGTTAACATCGGTAAATCAAGCTGAGATTTAGGACATCTCCTCCTGAATCTAAGCGCCATGCTATATCTGCGCAAATATTAAAGCACAGGGCTGCTTGCTTTTCACTGTTGAGTTTTTACATTTTTTTTCTTTTTATCTCCGATTTACCATAGAGGATTACCTGTGTTTATGAAAAGTTGTGCTGTTGTTGGTGTTGGTGGGTGTTAGGCAGGAGATTCTCACGGTATATGTGCCGCCGCTGAAGTATTAGGTGTTTGCAAAGCACCTTAAATATTCAGTGGTTATGAGAAACTAGTTGGTGACCTCAAATAACTCTGGACGACCTATCTAGCTGAGAATAATGATAGCATTTTGGAATAGTTATGATCATTTAAGCTATTTCCCTGTTAGCAAAAGTAATAATTTGCCTTTTTTCCACATAAACCTCAAATAACTTTGGCGTATACCTTGAAAAGCCGAGGCGCTGTTAGCAAACAAAAGAAAAGTGAGAAAACCTCTTTTCAGCCAGCTGACTGGCAGTAACAGGAAAGGGAGGGACGTCGCCGTCTTAGTGTGTTCTTCACACAGACATCTCTGGTCATTCTGACACTTTTTTTGTCATTTCTTCTCACAGTAGCTCAAACCGTAGGCATGGTGGGATGGAAAATGAAAATAATAACTTTAGATCTTATTAACTTTTATATACTTTTATGCCAATATCTATGCCTATTCATAACTGTAGTTTAGTATGTAGTTATTTATGCAAGAGAGAACTAAAATTATTCATAGCATTGACTGCTGTTTTGGTTTTCATGCAGAGACTTAAAAATACAAACTCTTTCTAAATTCAGAAACAGTTAATTCCATAACTGCGTGAACGTAATCACACCACTGGTTAGCAGAGCTACCTAAGTAAGAGTGATGAGTGTTGCTAATTTGCAGTTTTGTCAGCTGACCAGCAGTGCTCAGCAACAGAGATATTAATGTCCTAATAATTGAAATTTAAACTGTACAAACAGCATGATGGCAATTTTTAAAACCTGACTGTTGCTTGATAACTGGCAGCGGCTCCTGCCGACTGAGTACACATCTGTTAATGTGTGAAGCACTTGACACCGTCTTCCCAAGGGACACATCAGTCGCCCCGCAGTAAATACGGAGCCATTCATGTGAAAACGATCGCGCTTTAATTAACAATGCAGGTTTACACAAGCGTAAATGGATATGAGCAGACCCGGCTTTTTAATTTTTAACCCCTCAAGTTATATTGATATTTTGAAGTAATATTAATGAAAGTCACTAATAAAAAAAAAAAAAGAATCAAGTCTAACCTGGATCTTAAACGACGTTGACTATGATTGACTTTATTGGCTGCATGAAATGAAAAAAGCAAAGCGAGGGTCAAGAGGCCAGTTCAGCCGTCTCCCTTTTTAGCATCTGTGTCTTATCTCTCCATCAGGGCCCAAGTGTTTCATTCAAAGACTCACCAGATAGGCCGTGTGTCTGGGTGTTGTTATTGAAATAAACTGGACTGACGTTACCACCCCGGACGAGCCCCCTCATACTCCCTTCCACTCTTGCTCCCTGTCTGTTTTGAACAAGTGTATCTTCAGAAACACGCCAGCTTGTTATGGTAATGACCTGCATATCCCCCCGTCACCGCCTCCGCCTCCATTCTGCCTGTGCCGTGGGGGTGAGGCCTTGCTTTTTTTGGGGGGGTAAAAGGGGGGAGGGGGAGGGGTCAACTGTCACACAATGTACCAGGGCATGGCTTGTTGTGTCAGAACAAGGGATTGAAATACTCTTGAAATACTCTGAAAAGACGTCCCGTCAAATACACATGTAAAGCATGTCCATTGTTTTTCTTAAAAAGCAACTCTGAAAATGTAATTTCTAGCAACTTTCTGTATTGAAAAAGTAGAGAAGAATTTTATTTATTTTTTATTTTTTTGTAGTTGCTCGAACACACACAGACACGTGCACAAGCCAAACTATTATGTCAGCCAGACTCCTGGCATATGTGAGATCTTATTTCTATCATTACAAAAATGCTGGGCACAAACTGACAAGCATAACCTAAGCACTAAATGGAAATCATCCAATATCTGATGCTAACAACAGCCAACAGTAGGGGGCTGGGAGTAGAGGGGGTGGAAAGTGTTGCTTCTTTGACATGAGAAATCCCCGGCAAATAATCCGCCGGAATGTCGACTGGATGGGTTCGGGAGGGAGGCAATGTGCGACTGGAAATATTCCTCTGTCCTGCTCGCACCAGAACGGCGGCTATAATTAAAATAGCAATGAATTCGGCCCCTGGACAGGAGACTCTTTAAAAGGCAATTGTCAGGGGCGTGGGGGGCCAGATAGCTTGAGAAGAATTGTTTGGCAAAGAGAAAATAAACGGAGAACAATGTCGAAAGTCGGCGTTGAAAGAACGATGATAAGGATCGTCTATTTAAACAAACCTAATGCTTGACTGCTTGTTGTGAGCTACATTTCATACATAAAATATGTTCTGTCACTGATATCGGCCCTTATCTGTGAGGGAAAGAGGCAGACGAAATTTGCAGCCTGTGTGCGAGCAATGGGGCTGTTTGTGGAGAGTGATAGAGGCCCAGAGCTGGAGATGCACGGCAGATAGCATCTGTCTGTCTGTCAGGCGTGCAGGCGGGCTGGAGCGGTGAGGGGAACGCACAGGAGACGGAGACAGAGGAGGATTGGTGGGGAGGCAGAGAGGATGGGGTGCACCCGGTGGTGGGCATATGGACCAAAAAGGCCCTGCCTCCCGAGGAAATAGGTGACTCCTAACACACCCCAGCCACCTCCCACACCCCGTCAAATGCCAGTTGACTTGTAGGGACGCTCCCCAGTGGGCCGCAACAACAAAAGAGAAGGAGGGTAAGCAAGCTGCCAACACAGCATCGGAGCGGCCACCGAGGGGTGTGCGTACTGCTTGAGTCGCGGAGGTTACAGGATAAACAAGAGACCTGGAAAGCGATCGTCTTTTTGGCCATTTGGCTCAGATCCAATCGTAGCTTTTACCCCTTTATCACAATAACCCTCCCCTCATTATGTGGGTGACCTTGGTGTTAGTGGAGTGCTTGTGATGAATTAGCCTGGTGAACTGAGAATAGGCCAGCGCAGCAAAGTCAAGGCTGTGGCGGCCCTGAGGCAGATACTGGTAGCCGGGAGGACATTGCAGATTAAAGAGGCAAGGAGGTCAGCTGAAAAAAATGGACTGATATTCTATTTGTTCCTCTTTAGCGAGTGAATCACACACTTTACTATACATAGTTATATGCATCAGTTAGTATTAATCAACACTAAGGCATTGAAGGGGCAGTTTTATGTGTTTTAAAATGACACATGAGGCCATTTTGTAGCACAATCAAGTAACTGTTACCTTCAGTTGTTATAAAAAGCCTTTGTATATCAAACATGACTTAAAAGATATTCAACGCCTTGGAATTTTACGTCTGTTTCTTTAAGAAGCTCCTGCTCTTTCTGAAACTCCGCCTTCAGGAAGTCAATTAATCCTTCAACAAAGTTTTTACTGGATTCAGAGGATTTAGATCAAATGTTCACATCAGTAAGAAACCATACTAACTGAATGCAAGTGCGCTCTTGTTAAGTCATTTTCAGCTAACACCTGCCATGACATCATGTGGTTCCTGGTGTATCGGCTCACCACAGCAGGTGATCATGAATCTGCCTTAAACCACGACACTGGGAGCATGTTGCACAGGTGAGGTTGTTGCAAAATCTAAAAGTTTATTCCACTAGTGGTGGCTTTTTAGAAGGTCATGACCGATCAGACAGATTGATCCAGTCGACAAGTTTAGCCTTAGCATCATGGAGGTTGCTATAGCAAAAGCTTTCTTGTGAAATTGTTTGATAGCCATAATGTAGAGATGGCAGTTGCTATTAATTGTTTACTTAATATTTTTATGAATAGCAATACACAGCATGTACTTTGTTGCTTTTCCGTTTTAAATAAGGCAATTAGGTCACATTAAATAGTTTTGGTATAATAACTATGATACTGTATCAAAACAAACACAAAAAAGAATATTTTTACAAGGAGTGCACAACATATCGGCACGAACATCAGATAAACCGAATGAGCTTCAGGCCAACATGACCAATATTTTTTATCATCCGTTTCTGTTTTTTTTTCTTTTCTTTTCTTATTTTCCTAAAGGCGTCAAAACGCTAGTTAAAAATGTACATTACTGTTAAACATCTCTTACATAAACATTAATATCGGCCAAGATTTTCATATCGGTGCATCCCTAACTTTTGCTTTACGATTTAACAATGTAAATATCCCTTTCTGGCCCAGGCACTATGCATCATTGTTTACACTGCATGCACTTTATGAAGGTATGTAAGTGTAAGCATTTGAAATGCTAAGATTTCCCTACCTGGGCTGCATAAACCGGGCTGGGATATTTAAACGGGATTATCCGTCGGAATGAGGTCTGAGATGCAAGATGCTACCGTGCTGAAAAATTCCATTTGTCAGATCACTGGCTTTCATGAATACTTAAGAATGGAAGCGGGGCGGGCGGGTGAAATATCAACTGCTGAGTATACCAGACTAATTACACTTGTAGAACACAGCAAAGCATATAAAAATGAATATATATGCTCAATTTAAAGAAAAAAAAGATGCTTAAAATTCAAAAATGGCAATAGCTTTGGAGGATTGTAGCTACTCATGCTAACCACAGAGGTGAATGACGGAGCAGGAGGGATTACCAGGCGGGGGCCCGATGCAGATGATTGACCTGAAGATGAACATTTCTGCTCTTCTTTTTACACATTTCCACCAAACTACCAACAGAACAGAGCAGAAAAATGAGTGAGGTCACAGTTTATTCAGAGAAGGAGCGACACAAAGACACATGTGAACAATTACAATGTACTTCTTCCTACAGCTGCTTTTATACCATACTGGTAAAATAAATAACAGGCATTGGATCATCTTAAATAAAAATACCATAAAATTCTATAATTTCACATTGTTTACTCCAAAACTTAAAGCAAAACGTACTCTGGGATGCAGTTGCCTAATTCTGCATGAAGAATTCTAGCCATGTCTTTTGTATTATTGTTTACATTTATTTCTTTATTTGAATTTTTGATATTTATCGATAGCTGACATATTTTGTGTTTGAGGCCCCATTTAGTTAGTATCAGCAACAGTTCCGTTTATCTGTAGTACTGGATGCCATATCAGAGCCTGTGTGCAGAAAAAGGCAGAAATCCTCAGAACTGACAACTTATGAGCTGATATTAAAGATCCACACTTTCACACGACACCACTGCTCAAGTTTCTCTCCGTTTCCCTGAGGTAGGCTAAAGTTCCACATCTTGGGACTGCAGGTTGCATCGATACGCCTGATTGATCAGCCCATCTCGTGTCCGCAGGGATTACCTTCAAACAACTGTGAGATCTGGGAAAACACAGAAACGTAGCACCTTTAACGCCTCGCCACAGCCGACAGCCTGAACCAAAATCCACAAGTTAGCTCCACTCAGCCGGACCGATAAAGCTGCTGCCGTCCACCGAGGTAGCGTTACTGTAGTGATACAGCGGCTCAGAGAACAGCACCAGAATTAACAACGGTCTGTTGTAAAGGTGTAGAAACTTAATGTACAGTAACATAAAGTTTTGTCCCTTTGGTAACATTTTCGGCTGAAATAACTAAAACCAGCGAAAACGGGAATCTGTTTTTGAGTCTTCCTCTGCTCTGAATGTTTCTTTATCTGTGAACTGTCACTTTAGGCAAACATTTTGAATAAACACCCATTTTTATTTATGTTTTTTATCAGCAGCATTCAAGTGCGGACCTCACAAAATGTTCCTAAATATTGAGGACCAGCCTGTGAATCTTCTAAACACTCCTAATCAGACCAATAGTTACTGTCATATTTTAGAAATTAAATGTTTCTTTCCAAAACTCATGTATTAATGATCAGAGCTGCTTATCATGCACAGCTCTAGTTGAGAAACATGAAAGGCTCTAGAGCTGCTCCTCCACACATCAGTCGCATTGATTAGACCTTGCAGTGACATTCGTACATTTTATAGAACTTGACTAAACTTCAACAGAGAGAAAAAAAACCTTTTAAGATTATTCCGATCAGATATGAGAGTAATGCAAACAACTGGCCTATAAAATCAATAGCATACATAAGCTTTGGTGAGTAATTATTCCAGTGATTGGTATTGATCAGTGGTGTGGCGTGTCAAGTTCCCACTTTATTGATAAACCAGTACAGAGACACCTGACTGTGTTTGCTAAGCTATTCTATTTAGAACCTTCTCTGGTATTCTCTAACCTTCTGAAGGCTGTTGGCCGTTCACAAATTAACTTCAGTCTGTACCGTTTACGTGTGACTTTGATAAGTTGAACATTAAATCCACTCAAGCCAAGATTGTTTATTTTTCTTCAATCCATTTACATCAAGTTTATCAAGTTAGGAAATTTGATCCTGTCTCGTGTCAAAGACTGTATTAATCACATTACATTATTATCACTAGTAGCATGCTAACCAGTTTTGTTCATTTTTAAACACTGAATGTAAAAAGTCTACACACACCTATTAGAACTCCACATTATTGTGATGTAAACCAACCAACCAACCAACCAACCAACCAACTCACCAAACAACCAACTCACCAACCAACCAACCAACCAACTCACCAACCAACCAACCAACCAACCAACCAACCAACCAACCAACCAACCAACTCACCAACCAACTCACCAACCAACCAACCAACCAACCAACCAATTCACCAATCTGACCAAGCATTAACATAAAGCAGTAGAAGCCATATAGATGTTTATACTGAAAAAAAACTGCATAAATTATGAGAGAAAACAAAATATTTCCAGTGTAGGAATTGGAACTGCTCTTGTAATAAAAGCGTTCAGGATCATCCTGACTTTCCATTCTCTACAACAATTCTCCACCAGTTTCCAGTTGGTACACCAAAAGGAGGAGAGTCTGGGATCAGTAAGACGAGTGAGTGATGTATAGTTTTTCCCTGAGACAAATCGTCTGGAAGGTTGCAGAGATTAGTTACATCTGGGGCTTTTAAGAATGCTGCAAATTGTGGCCTTTCTTTAACGCGGCTGATAAGGCTTTAAATGAAGGGAGCCTCCTTATCTGCCCCGCTGCTACCCATAAATCACAACCGCCTCGCCTCCTCTCCTGCACCCCTGGTGGTTTCTATCTGCATCCCGGGGCTGGCCGAGATCCCGCCATCACCGCCGCTACCACCAGCACATCACACAATAATTACGCTATTTGCCTCCTAATTCACCCGCTGACAGTGCATAAGACGCGCTCTTCCATTATGTCTCACACTCGTTTCAGCCTCGCTTTTAGTCTTCTCCCTCTGCCTCTCGCCTTGGCGTACTCACAAGTCTTCAAACGGAGGAGTCATTCTTCCCGCGAGCGCTATCAGACTTTAATCCACGGAGAAAAAAAACCCACCGACACTTCACCACCGGCAGGAGTGAATAGGGCGAGGAAACAGCCTTTAATGGGATATTGTTCTTCCTTTGTCTCATTCAGACCAAAAGGAAATAGAGTGGATAGCATAAACTTTAATGAGCTTGTGTAACAGACTCACTTAATTCTTTGGCTTCTCATGCAATCAGACAGCAGTGAGAGGGCTTTTTGTTGTGCTTCCATAGCAGTGTAATGTGCTTGGGCAAAGGAGTATGTGATGGAAATATTAACAACCAAGACTCAGAAATGATTTCTGAACAAATGAATAAATAAATAAACAACAACAACACACACACACACACACCCACACATATATTTATAAAATGTCGTTTATCCAGATAGGAGAGAAATACAGCCAAACTTTTGTGGCGACTGCTTGTCGGGTATACATGTGAAATAACAACTTGATAATTGAAACTGCTTTAGATTTTCCATACTTACACAAAAGTGTTTATATTCATGGATATCAAAAATATATGCTGAAATTAAATTAATTTTAATGTCCTGAGGACACCATTGAAATATGTGGAGACAGATCTCTTGCAAAAGGAGGAGCTTCAGATTTAACTCAGACATTCTGTTATGTAGGTTTTGTAGCAGTGGTTGTTTTTGCAGCTTGAACAATGTTGGCCTCCAGCCTGTGAAGATGTTAAATTAAATTCAGATGATGTACTTTTTTTCCTGGAGATCACTTCTAAGCCGTGCTTAGCTCGAGGCACTGCTACCTGAACTTATGTCACCAAGTCCTGGCAGATTTGCAATCCATAATCTTCCAATCATCGTCCAAGACCATCCTGATCGAAGACGAAGGAAGAAAAAAAAAATCCAACTCAGCTGCGGGAGCCAGACGTAACTGTTCCAGGAGCAAAAGCAACCGTTGTCGTTGTGGAACAAAGCCGCTATCAAACAGTTGCGGGTTCGACACACGAGGAGAGACGGATTGAAGCGAAAAGGGAAAGTCACGGCGCTCTGGGGGAACAGAGGCAAATTCTCAACTTTCTTGCTGTGTCACTGTCCTGCGTTTTCACCGGGCTCAAAATTTCACTCGCACAAACTATCAGAGGCTCGTCGCCCGAATGAGACACAGATGTCTCCTCTGATGGCTGATAGATGATAAGTACTAACACAAGCTGTTTACTTCTGTCGCTGCCAGGACTTTTAATGGCTTATCGCCTGGACAAGCTTATGCACATGTGATTTTAATTGAATTTCTTATTTAGTGGACACAGTGCAGTTGCAAAATTGTGTGTTTTTGACATCAGCAAAATATTGACAGTTTGACACAGTTGTAATAACATTTGTAAGAGCAGTTAGTGTGAAATAATTGTCATTATTGTTTTTTGGGGGGATACCTGTACACAGGAAAAATAGAAGAGTATTTCTTTCAGAGTTAACGTTATTTTCATCTAAAAGAGTCACGTTTATACATTAGAGAGTGAAATTATTTCAATTGGTCAATAGAATCGGAGTCCAAAAGTAGAGGAAATCATATGGGAGTAAAACAAGAACACACCCACTGAAGATCCTTTAGTTTTGTTTCTTCCACCATCTTGTTTTCCCGCAGTGGAAACGGAGGAGGCGGTTAGCTGTGTGCCAGGTAATATAAAAATAATTCTAAACTAAGTACTGCATTGCCACTTAAAATTGCAATGTGATTTGAATTGAAATGCTGATGATACTGATGATATAGCTGATTAAAAAATACACACACACACACACACGTATATATATTTGTATATTTCCATCTTCTGCATTGTAACAATGCTCCTAAAAGTAGGTGAATGATAAATGTTTTTAAAGCTGTGAAAGCAAAGACAACCATGAATGCTAGTAGCTGTGATTTACAGATTTTATTTCACATTTTGAATTGAATAGATAAAATGTCTTCATAATGTTTATTTTTCAAGCTGCAGTAGCCCAACACTGGAACAATGAACTATACAAAGTTTTCAAAATTGGAAAGTTATAAACAAGTGGCACAGATGCAGGGTATGCAAAAGAGAAACATTTTCAGTTCTACTCAAACACAGCCAAGAGGCTGAACTTCTGTTTTCAACTTACATATAGGAAGTTCTTAGGATCAGCCAGGTAAGGGAACAAGGTAAAAATACCCTTTGCATGGTCTTCTTTTACACGTCTGGAAGGACTTGTAAAAGACATAGCAAAAACTATGAGCATTTTTAAAGGTGTAAAGAAAACCTTCAATAAAGGTGATTGAAGGTTTTCTATGAGAGGTGCAAAGAAAAAATCAATAATTTCAGCATACCCATGTTCACTTGTCATATGGGCAGCACTATCTTGACCATGTCACGCTGTCTGCTGTCTGATAGGCTTTTTGTTTGCACATATTCATAAAAAAGATGATCTTGTCTCCTCCTGGTTTGTGCTTCACAACATTTTCAGTTATCTAAGTGATGGTAAAAATATAACAAAATATAAATTAATACATGACAAAAACACCACACACAAGACAATTACAAATCCTATTTTATTTCACAAAAAGAGATGGTATAAAAAAGCTACAATAGTTATTAGTAGAATAATAAGTCCAAGATTTAACATTTTTGGTGAAGTCCAGAGCCTTCCACGGTAAGGATCTAGTCTAAAATGTGCAATTTTAATTTTATCGTAGAAAAAAAAAGCCCAGCAAAGCTCCTAACCGTAACCCACTCCATAACAATCACTCTGCAAAATACTGAGGAGGCTCTGTGGGAGGAGTTTAGCGCTTGAAGAGCAAATCGCGAGTTAAAGCCTCTGAATTTCATGACTTGTCAATGAACATAAATGTACAATGATTAAAAAAAAAAGAGTTTGATTGACACTTACCATACCGGCATGTTTTAGCGTGTGGGGGAAACCGGAGTACCCGGAGGAAACCCACGCAGCACAGGAAGTAACATGCACACTCCTTACAGTAAGGCTCCGACCGGGAATTGACCCCGGAACCTTTAGCTTGCAAGGCATCAGCCATCAGGCTGCGCCACTGTGCTGCCCAGAATATGACTATGCTCCTATTAATATATCTTTGTACCTTTTGACGTCACCGCCGTTCTCGGGTGATGACGTTGAAGAAGCATCTGGGATCTTTCCTCGTCATCATCCGGGTCTTTTCATATTACTTCCGTTGAAAACAACAGCACGTGAGTTGCCCATGAATGCAGTAGCTGTCATCAGCTATCACTTCCGCCTCTTCTCCTTCCGCCTCTTCTCCTTCATGACAATTAGAGTGAGACGGTGTCACGAATACAATATGGACATTCAAAAATATGACATAAAGCATAGAAACATACCTCGCTGGCTGAACCTTCCTTTCCACGTAGAAAATTAGGTTATTAAATCAATTCTTAAACTTAAATGACACTTCTACAGTCACTGCTAAAGCTACGCTTTCATGTCGCAAGCGTCTCTGGTTACCTAGCAACATGCTGGATTCCACTTCCTACTTTAACCTTTCAGAATAAGAGTCGTAATAACAAAAAATATAAATAATACAAAATAAAACATGTAGACTAAAACTATGGCAGTGAAAGCAGCATTTATTGACCTTTTATTTGACCTTTTGTCAAATATGTCTACAAGCAGAAAGTCCTCAAACAAAGCAGTGGTCTCTCACAGTCTGATGACCTTCTTCACAATGCTGAAGGCACAACAGAAGTGGAAAATGTTAAAGTTCCTATGACTTATGAAGAAAGTGTTTAATGTAACAGAGTTTATATGAATTGGTTCAATATAATTGCACATCCTCCTGCTGTCAGTGTTGGTAAGCTACTCTGGAAGTATTAACATGGTGGCAAATAAGAAGTTTTGGTAGCTTATGTTTATTACACTTTTTCTTCTAAGATGGGACAGTGATATGTCATTCATTTTGATCCTAGTCCACCTCCTGCCACCGTCACCTCATGGGTGCAAGAGACCAGGAAAACTCTCAGCGAGACAAGCCAGTGAAGTTTGTCAAGGAACATTTATGTTGATCAAAATTCTCCATTCTTCCCTTTTTTTATTTTTATATTTATTTCATTATTTATTTGTATTTCTTGTGAAGTTGGTCTTAAAATTGTTTCAAGTGACATTTAAGAGGTCCTCAAAAGTAATTTGCCTTGTCTGTCTTTTTTGAAACCCAAGACTAATCATGTTTTGTTCTCTTTTGCCACAGACAGGAACCAGCATTTTTACACTAAGTGGAGTTGATTTTAATCTGTAATTCAACTTCCATGAGAGTAAATTTTACTCTTTAGACTGGGACAAATGTCTTTTTTAGAGTATAATTTTTTTCAAATTGAGCAACTTTTACTCTGGAAATTTTACTGTGTACCATCCCCAATCAAAACTTTATGGTGAAATGAATATTATATCATAAACTGTCATTTTATTCAGAGTTGTGTACAGAAACCCAACAAGATCCAAGTAACGTTCATGAATGTGAGCCAAAACATATTTGTTTCCAAATGATGATTTATCATTTGTTACTATTTAGCTAAATGCCATAAATGTTTTAGCTTCTGGACTGGAAATGCACAAATCTAGAAAAAGAGCGACATTTGAATGATCCTAATTACTGGGCAAGTACTCACTCTCTCTCTTTCGCACACACATACGCACATAACGTCTGCTGTGTGTGTGCTTATCAGGAGGTACCTGTGTGGCAGGTGATAGAGGTGAAAGTGGAGGCGGCTTTACGTGGCAGCAGCACGACTGATGGAGCAGCTAAGCCTAAGGAGGAGCTGAAGGCGTGGGTCTGGCCTGCGTTGTGTTACTACAGCCCTAACTGGAGACAGATTAAGGACTGTGCATTTATCTTTGCTTGTAAATGAGTGACTGGCCAGTGTTGTTACTGCCAGGCCAGGGTATTGGAACAAGAGGCTTAAGATGCTATCAGAGAATGCAGTGCCTGCAGGCTCTCTGAAGATTATAAGGCGTGGAGAAAAAAAAAAAAAAGAAAAAGAAAAAGACAGAGGGAGAAGTGTTGACAAACAACCAGGGGTTATTAAGCATTAATTATATGCTAAGCAAACGCCTGCTCTGACCCATTAACACAAAGCTTTTTGAGACCGTAGGGGTTCGGCGTGCCTTTATCAAGGTCAGAAGTCATCAGTTCGGTTTGATTGGCTTCGAGCCGCTGTGTTGGACAGATAATGAGTATCAAGGTCTTCTGCTGTTCCTCCTGCATTTACAGCTGAGAAAAGTCAACAAACGACTCAGATTTTGTTGATACAATGATAGAATCTGGCCATGCCATCCCATGTTATGGGTTGTTCAACAACATGTGTAACAGAGTAGGATTGACAGACTGTTTTCCATTCTTAGATCAGAATTCCATTTCAAATTGTGTTTGTGAAAGCAGCTTTTAGGAATGTGAACCATTCAGATGTGGAAGGGAATTCACCTGGTCGCTGTAAGTGAGTAAAGCTTGCATGTGGCATTTCTACTGTGACATAATATTTGATCTAACTCTGGAATACCTCACACCCCGCTCACAACAATCACTGCTACTGCATTTAAATAAAAGACCCAGTAATAACATTGCTCATTCTACACTATGCAGACATTCTTTCTGCACTGACGAAAATCTGTTTACCTCAGCATGGGCTCTGCCCCATTTAACCAACTTTATAATCAGTTCAACTAATAATTATTAGACCACTTGCTCACACTCATAGTTGAGTCCTACAAACAGTCTCTGTTACTTTTCATGATCATTAAAAATGAAGAAAAATAAGTGACTTTATGGCAAATATGAATGTCCTCACGCATATAATTTCTAAATTTATACCTTTTACCTTAATAAATACAAACTATATACAACTGGGGAAATTTGCTAGCATCACAGAGACCATGTTTTGTTGAAAATATATCTGAACAAGCTCTAAGTCATCCATAAAATTGGATAGATTTGGTCTGAAATTGAAAGTTTTTGCTGCTATTGTAAATGTTTGATCTGACATTGACAAGACGAGGAGAGGAGAATAATTAGCTGGACTCAAACTCTGGACCTCCTGATTAACGAAGCCACAACTTCATTAGATAGGCTCCAAAACCAGGATTCATTATGACTTTTCACCAGTCATTGTTTTATGGCTATTGTTATTAGATTGATGTTTAATCCATATTTTAATGGACTGCACAATAGTTAACATCATTGCTGTGCAGCAGGAGGGTTCAAGGTTTAAATTCAAGCCAGAACTCTTTCTGCACTGAGTTTGCATGTTCTTCCAATACATGCATGGGTCCAAGTTCTCCGGCTTCCTCTCATAATCCAGAGCATGACTGTTGACACAACACTAGACTGTTAAGCGGTGGATGATGATGCTGAACTGGTTTTCAGCGTTTGGGGCAGCGCTACCACGAGAGGGGAAGGAGAACAAGCTCTTGATGAAACCCACAGCTGGTTCTTAAAGCCTGGATGTTAAGTCATCAGAATCCATTTTGCATTGATTTGGTCTTGAGTGCTTCAGATGGCGCTTTATAATAATATTTTTTCCATGGTCTTTCGCACAAAACATTACAAATGTGCACCCTTTCCTCTGAGTGAGGGTAGGGATCACTGCTGGATCAGTTTCTTTTTGCCTTGGCAGTGTATCAACATGCTTTGCCAATTCAATAGCAAGCAGAGATTTGTAGTTCATTGGAAGGCACAACAGATTAGGTCAAGTCAATAGACTGAATAGGAGCTCTCTCTGACATCTATAGAGATTCAAACATTCGCTAAAATGTGGGTTAGATTGGTAGTTTTCTTTTAGCATGCTAAACCTTAGCATCCAACATTCACTAAACATCCCACAAAACTTTGACTTCTTGGGTTGGTTATCTTAGTTGTTCCGACATGATTTACATTTTATGGAAAACGATGTCAGGCACTTCACTGACTGAGAAATTAGAGGGTCTGTTACTCACTTGTCCAATTTAATCACACTTGTGACTCATCTCAGCTGCAATGCCAGGAAGTCATGAGTCACTTTGAGCACCACGGCGCCAGTGACACCTTGACACCTGCTTCTCCCTGCGCCTGGCAGATAAATAAAAGTATTTTTTCTCCTCCCTTCGGTGTCAGGTGCACTGTGAACTAAAGCCACCAAGAGCCTTTCAGGGAGCAGTGAGAATGGAGATTACCAACAAAATCTCCTGTATCCATACGATGCAACCCCCAGCTTGCACAGGCACTTACAAATTGGTATTTGGAATATAATTAGCTTTACTTTCAAGGATTACACTGCCTGCTACAAAGCCAGAACTGCATATTTTTCAAGGCTTGAGGGTTGAAGACGGCAGCCAGTAATGCTGCAAAATCAAACTTTGTGCTATTTAACATTATGGAAAGAAAAGTTAGACTAGTTGGGGAACAATAAGGGCAAATGTAATCATTTAAGATGTGTATTGTGACTATTTGGAAAATGTAAATACTGAAGCAACCTGCAAAAACATTGGTTAAAGGAGCAATGTTGTGTGTTTCCCAGGAATATGGCGCCATTTTATAACACAATCAAATAACTATGTTACCTTTGACTGTTAAAATATGACTTAGAAGAAATTGGACTTGTTAATTTAACAACTTGAAATTGCGCCTCTGTCTCTTTAAGAAACTCCTGCTCTCTCTGACACTCCGCCTTCAGGAAGTCATCACGAAATCGTTACCGTTAGTTGTTCCCAGCTGAATGGTTGCCACGGGAGATTAAAGGATTTCTCAAACATGCATGAAAGAATCAAGGCGTTTATGATGAGGGAATGACATTATAACTAAATAAGAATGGAGGTGCCATACTTTATTGATACAAACATAATGACAGGAAATGATCTATTCATCTGTTTTCTACACTTGCTTAATCCTTCCGAGTCACAGAGTGACTGCTGGTTCTCCAGCAGTGAGATGCACCCCATTAAGCTAACTGCTGCCATTACTATTTCCATCTCCATTTGACGTGACACTGTAATCCCAAATGTAGCTTCATGTCCTTATGCCTGACAAAAACGGCAATAAAAGGAACTGAAATCAGTAGGTTAGGTTATTCTGAGTCTCTCAAACTTCTGGGAGTTTGTGTGTCAGCAGCATAAAGGATTCGATTTTGTCATGCCAACGACATTGGTTGGCGAGAACTTAACAGGATTTCTCGTCTCATCGACTGGATTTGTATGCAGCTAAACAGACAGTTTGAGACGCTGCTGAGCAAATGTTCCTTTGGTAAATGTTGCTTTAAAAAAACAAACAAACAAAAAACAAACAACAACAAATAAAGAGCCGTCAAAATACATACGATATTCAGAAGTTACTTTTCATTAAATGCCACTTCTGCGACTTTGAAAAGGTAAAAGGAAAGCCATGACCCAACAGAAGTAGTTTTGATTCGATTTCAATTGAAGTCCACAAAATTCTGTCAAACGAGAGCAGCAAAATGAGGCGAGTGTTTATGTAGCGACTAGATGTCAGGGCCAAATACTTTCAGTTAATTCAATGTATTTTATGCAGATAGAAAAATGCCGCAGTTTATTCATTAGGTGAAGAATAAAAAAAAGTTAGCTAAATGCCCAGGAAGTGGCCTCCTTCTTATTTAATAATAATATACTTTTTTTTAAGGTCCTTCTCTTTTTTCTTTTTTTTTTACATGCTATGTATTTAAGTGTTCTCCTTTTCTGAATTATTTTAATGTGTTCGGTGTTCATTTTGCAGTCTTACTTGACCCCTTTAAAGTCTGAGTGTTTATACAAATAAAATGTATTATTATTATTATCATTATTATTATTACCTTGAAATCTAGAGGAATTAATTGATCTAATTGTCAGCTAATCTTCTAAATGATCCCGCTGTGTTTGCCTGATCTCTGCAGATTTCTATTCATTTTGTTTTACCTCTGCTATTCTCTCTGTTCTACTGAGTGGAGTTATGATATTCACTGTAAGTGTAGAAAACTGGCTTTGTGATGCCACCTTGAATACAGACGGCTTGTTTATCGCATGTTTATCCTGCAAAGTGCCTTGATGAACAACAGGAACCACTGACCCCGCCATGACCTTTAGCAAGTCGAGCCAGACTGCAGCAAGTATTGCCAGCTTCCTCAGGTAGACGCATAGTAGTTGCACATAACTAAGTTTCACTCTGTTCACATGTCGGTTTTAATTGGTCATTTTATTTTTGATTTTTTTTTTTTAGTTTTTACCAAAATTACTTTCAGCTAGATATGACTTTAGCCATTATTTTAGAAAGGTGATGAAATGTTTCCGAGTTACTCACAGATGACTCCATGCATTTCATTTTTACAGTTGATAAATTAGCAAATATATATATATATTTTTTTTTCATTCAAATCACAAAAAGAAATGTGCAATTTGCTTCAGTTTCCTTCAAGCTAAATCTCAAAATGAAACTTGGGAGCCTCATATTTTCCTTCTATTTTCAGACGTGGCAGACAATGACCTACAAACAGACATTCAAACAGACTTGCAGCTGTGCTGAGGTCACGAGGGAAGCACGCCGACAATGAGCGAGCGACGGGGCAGGCCGTGTGCGTTCTGTACGTCCACCATGACACAAGCTGACCCCCAGCTCTGGCTAAGGACTTGGAGAATAAGGATCCAAGAGATGAAAGACGTGGTGGATGTAAAACCCGGGGCTTTTGGACATTCTGAACAAGATTATGTTTGCCCTTCTCTCCGTGCCCTCCTCTCTGCACCGTACTTCAAATGCTCCTGCAGGAGACTGTGGAATGTGCTTCACTTGTTAACTTTACTGCCGCTACTCCTTCTGAGAGGTCAAAAACTCAGAGAATGGGCGGCGGCGGCAAAGCAGCCTGCTTGTGAACGAACAGGGCCGACAGTGGGAGGTTTTGAAATGTTCATACCGGGTCACAGGCAAGCAGACGAACGCAGGAGCTGAATGCCGTGTTTTGGTGTCAGGCCCGTCGAATCCAAGAGCAAGGACTTCCTCACACACTCACAGGTCACACAGGGAGGAGGAAATATTAGTGGCTCTGCAAACTGTCCCTGCAACAGAGCACAATGCTTCAGGGCCATGAGTCGCCGTTTTGTCGTTGGTTCTTTCACTGTGATGTGAAGCGCCAACTAACTAACACCACTGAGCATAGATCTGTATTTAAAACAAGCTATGTTAAAGATCTAATATGTTATATTTACATATTTGTAACAATTTAGCTTGACTTTAACACAAATATTATTCCATCCACAAACATCTTCAGTTTTTTTTTTTTTTTCAACCATGCTGCAATTTTTCAAATCATCATAAAAAATTGAATATTATGCAAGGATAATTCAATTAAATTTTGTTTTATCAAGTACAGAACTGTAGTGGATGATGTGACGACAACAAAGCATCCATTTAGTGTGAAGGTTTAACCTCAGTGCAAAACATGAAAAGCAGTTTTCAAACGCCAGTTTATTCCATTCAGGGAGAAAGGTTACACATTCCACCTAAAAAGATTTTATACATCGCTACCAATATGGTGTCACGACTAATAACTGGTAGTGACAGTCTGAAACACATTATGCATTTGCAATAAGAGTCTTTTCGGGCAACATTTGTTGATGTGGTTCTCTTTCAGACTGTTCAACCCCTCGCCTTCCACGTAGACCAAGCAGATTAATCAGGGATGGTGTGAATGAGCCCCTCCATCAATGAGAAGGGATATCAACCCACTCTTCCTTGCAGAATTGTTGTAATTCCATCGCCTGTCTATAGGATTTACATCCAGACTTTGACTATGCCACTCAGATTTTCTTTTTATTTTCAGTCAATCAGAATGAGACTTGCTGGTGAGCTTTAAATTGTCCTGTTGTTTGAAACTTTGGGTCAAAAGTAGAGAAACGTTTGGATCAGTTGGTTGTGTATCATACAACGCACGGCTGAATCCAACATGAGTTCAGCTTTTTACTAAAACTTCATTATGCTTTGCAAGGAAAACAATTCCTAGTGCACCACCTCATACTGCGATGCAGAGTATTAATAACCACAGACTGTTAACAAAAGTGCATTTTTAAGATGTGAACAAAACTACAGTTTATTTTTTGTTTTTGTTTAATGACATTTCTAAGAGATTTTAAAGTACATTGGATTCATAACAGAGCAGACCAGAATATAAAAAATGATGAGCTGATCTTTTAAAATCTACTTTAAGCAAAACATAACAAGAGACTGGAGAACTTCACCTCCTGCACATACAAACCAGTGACAGAAAGCGTTGGGTGAGATTCATGACCTTTAGATGAATTTTTGTTCTTTGTTTGGACCGAACTGAACAGTGAAGCACTGGCTGGTTCTGAGAAAACATGAGCGGTTTCTCACCGGGTCATTCTGTGGCTATAAAAACGGTTCAGACAAACTAACATCATGTCAGCCGGGTTTGAAATGAAATTATTTACCCAACTCAGTAAATATTAAGTATTAAGAAAAATAAACCTTCTAATGATATTTTCTGTTCAAAGTGTTCATCCTCATTTGGTAAAAACAAATGACTCGGGTATTGTATTTTCACTTTTGTTTCCCTTTAACCTCTGATTATTATTATTATTATTATTATTAATTTCCTCTCAACCTTCTGCAACTTTCTTTAGCAACATTTCCCTCACCCCGTTTTTTTTTTTTTTTCAGAGCAACATGAAACAAACCAGAGAGCAAGCAATTTTATTGTTCAGTGGTATCTTTAATTGTGATGATAAAGGATTATGTAGATTTCCGTAAGCCTCCCTGACAAGACATATTTCAAAGTGAATAGGCCACAGAACAGGAATATGTGTCAGCGGTGGAGGCTTAGCGGAACGTCTCCTCAATAATAGGGTAATCCTGGAGTCTAGGGATCCCTCATTTAGCCTCTCAGCCCACGGATGATGTGCACTGGTCTCCAGTAAGAGCTCATGGTGTCTTACAAGACAAAGAAAAAGACTTAGACTGTGTCTAAATGTCATAAAGACATTGCTTTTATCTTAATTACTCTGTCCACTATTAAAGAGCAATAACGCCGAAAGCAGCCGAAACCCGCCTTTTGACGCGCACAAAAACTTATAAGCGATCCACACAACGCACGGCTGAACCCAGACGATTTAAAATCACATTGTGTTATTTTCTCACTGTCTGTTATTAAATCAGATCGAATGTTTCAGGCTTAGAAGTACCAAATTTTATTTCTCTTGGCGAAATGTCAGAATAATTAGTTTTGTTTTATTGACTTGCTTTATGGTCAGACGTTTGCACACACTAAGATTAGATGCCTTTGAGCAATGTGTTAATGACAATGGAAGATGAAGCGAATCCAATGACAGGTGACAGATTTGGAGGAAATAGATAAGCACAAATTACCAGCTGTGAAGTACGGGGGAGGCGGCATCATGCTGTGTGGTGTTTTGCTGCTGGAGGAACGGGGGAACTTTACAAAGTCGGTAGTTTTGTATCTGCATAGGCTGAGTTGTAGATGTAGGTCAAACATTTGCTCTGAGAACTGAACTTTGGTCCAATCCTGCTCTGTCATTTTAAATATAAATATAGTAAAATGTTGATGGGATATAAGTTTTTGTGTTTTTTATTTTATATATATTTCAATCAACGTATCTTTCAGTTGTTTTTAAAAACAATAAGCAAAAAAATTCTTCAGAGTTGTTGTAGGACACAAAGGCTCTCCTGTAGCAGTCTGTTCTACTACGGTTTCAAGAAGCCTCTGACTGAAGAAACTTTGTTTTCGTAACTGGCACCAAAGGCATACTCTAAGTAAGAACTTTTAAAAACAAACAATCAAAGAAACTATTTTTCCAAGGTGAACATCCAGATCACATTTAGTCTGTCAGCGCTCAACAAAGTGATGGCTGTGTCCACACATTGACGTTGGACCAATGTGATTAGTCCACTAATTCCTGATTATCACTTAAGGCTTCACCATAATTGCTAAATAAGCATAAAATGATTTTTTTTCTCTATACAGTTCAGGTACATAATTGTGCCAGCTATGTTTTTTTTTTCTGAAAACAAATCTCTTTTCTAATTGGGGGAACTAAATTTTACCCTGTTTCCAAATTTTGACCTAACAGGCTTCCGTTTTGTTGTTGTTGTTGTTTTACATATTTGGATGTTGCATGTTTGAAAAATGTTGAAAATGTGAAGATTTTCCAGAAGTCCGTGAATTCAGCTGGACACCTGATCACTGCCCGACTGCTGAGTTCCAGTCCAGCGTCTCGTCTGTTTTGTTTCCCCGTGATGAAGGCGACGAATCAGGGTGGAAAAATGCAGAATGAAAAGAAGTGTGCGATTTGTGGATAAAGCAGGCATAAACAAAAGATGAAGACTAATTACTGCTGGGGGGGTCAGGCTTTTCAAACGCAGATTTAAAGGCCCGGGTGTTGCCAGAAATTTATAGCAGTCACAGTTATTTAATAAGCTGAATGGACAATTTCGCAGTGGATCCGCAGAGAAAGAGGACATGGAAACTTGTGAAGAATTGATGATTGTCTCTTTGAGAGAAAGTGAGATAAAATTGACCATGAAATCTGGAGCTGGGAGTTAAATGGACTGGAAGAAGAGGAGGGGTAAAAGGTGCGAGGCATAATCACAAAGACGCCTGTGTCTTTGTGAAAATGCCAAGGTTAATTTGCGGCGCAGTTAAAAGGAATATTCAAATGGTTTTGGTCAAAGGGAAGCAGAAAAGAGCTGAGCTGGATGGAGCGATTTCTGCACAGTTTGGCATTTCCCCTCCACCGCTCGTCTTAAAGCGGGTTCCTGTGTTCTCTCTCTCGTGTCGTGAAAAGATCGGGTCGTGCAAGCAATTTACAAAGTCTTATATCTTATAACTTCAGTGTTGTATTTCTGTTCAGACAGACAATGTCACGGTAGAAGACAGCCCATTTGAACTCCAGGCTTTTCTACTAATGTAGTTTTAAGGATGTTTGTAGTTTTTTTTTACAGACTTCTAGAACAGCATCTGAAGCTATGCAGAACTGACTTGTTTCCCCCAAAAACAGGATGCCTGTCTTACTAATATTACAATTGTGCAAAAACTTTTTTCATCCTTTAGATTTGCAGTGAGTCACAGATCCATTTTCTGCAAAGAAGCTAAAGCTAGTTATCTATGTAGCTATGTATCTATCTGTCAAGCCACGTATAGCTTTACATAGAGCTGTGGAA
Organism: Poeciliopsis prolifica; assembly: GCF_027474105.1. NCBI lineage: Eukaryota > Metazoa > Chordata > Actinopteri > Cyprinodontiformes > Poeciliidae > Poeciliopsis > Poeciliopsis prolifica. The sequence continues at coordinate 2,689,830 of NW_026562435.1, read as the reverse complement.
AACACTAAGAGACCACTTAAAATGAACATTGCTCTTGTATTTTGACAACACTATCTGAAATTCAGAGCTGAAATTCTGTATTTATTTGCAGAAAATGAGAAATGGTCAAAAGAGCCAAAAAGGATGCAGAGCTTTCAGTCCTCGAAACGAAACAAGTTTATATTCATTTAGAAACAACATGTTTTACACAATGTTTTAACTTAGGAAGAGTTCAGAAATCAATATCTGGTGGAATAACCTGGAGGTTTTCAATGGGTTTCAGTGCAGTAGTTTTGTTCCAGAGTTGTATGTGCAGCTATGTAGCTATCGGTACACAACATACCTACCATGTAGTCATACCCCTGGACGGACAATAGCTATGTTTGCCTGACAGGAATATCATCGTTTTCAGATGACCAAATCTCAAAGAAACACATTTTTACCACTTTTATTCGACATTTCTCCTGCAATATCAACATAATTCAAGTCACTTGAAATTTGACTGAGACATTTTACCAATCAAAGCGCAAAGCTTTGCCTCAAGGTTGCAAGAAGTTTTGAAAACTGTGCCTTGTGTTATTTTTCTTCAATAGAAAGATCCAGAAATGTTTATTTTATTGGTAACAGAAATCTTTGGCATGCTTTCAAACAAAGAACTTCTTTGTAGTGATTCGGTTTATTTGCTAACTCCGTCGGGTCGTTTTCTTCCATCAGCGCGTCGGTGCATTCACTCTGAGGTGTAATGGCTCTTATGTGCACAATGATAGCATCCTTTGCCTCACAAAAACTTTTCCGGCGGCCTCTGTTTTTGTCACTCCAAACGGTGCTTCTAGAGAATTTGTGAAAACTGAAATTTGTTGAATACCTTCAGATAATGAAATAAATTGAGTGTTTTTATGTCTTAATGGCATTGTGATGACCTTACCAGCTGCCTTCAGCATGTAGAGCAGGGGTGTCAAACTCAAGTCCTCAAGGTCCACTGTCCTGCAGTTTTTAGATGTGCTCAGGTACAAAACACTGGAATGAAATGGTTTAATTACCTCCTTCTTGTGTAGATCAGTTTTCCTAGAGCTTTAATGACCTAATTATTCTATTCAGGTGGTGCAGCAGAGACACATCTAAAAGCTGCAGAACACCGGCCCTTGCAGACTGGAGTTTGAGACCCCTGATGTAGAGGATGGTGTTGGTGGAGGACGGTGTCTGTCTTGTCCCATTTTCATCTGCATGACTCAGAACAGAGAGCTCTTTTGTTCTTCAGTGACTCTTTCTTCAAAACTTTTCACCTCCAGCTGTTAATGTTCTTTGACTTTGTGTCACTCCTGCGACCCGGATCTCAAAGGAGTTGAGAAAGAGGCTTCATGGAGAGACAGGAAGTTCAAACCTCCTCTGTTGATCATAATTAGCAAGGATTATGATCCTACTCCAACATCTCTCTGCAGTGCTTCCTAACTGTACGCATGGCGAAAAGTGGCAAAAGCACATGAGCTGGAATAGCAACAGCTGATGGATTCATCCAGGACAAATCACTATGGAGTGTTATTGCTGTTGTTAGAGTGTGATGACAGTCATAAGTCTGTTATGCAGTCATAGGCATCTTCCCTTCATTTGTTGCAACACCAGCTGTGTTCCAACTGGCCATGTTGTTGTCCAATTTCACATTCTGAAAATAAAATCCACTTAATGGAAACACGGAACTTTCAAAAACATTCTTTTTTTTTTTTTTTTTTTTTTTTCTCAAAGGTTTTGGAGCTAGAATGAGGTGGTTCTTCAGTTGTATTGAAATTGGTTTATTTCTAAAAACTACAACGGAAATACTTTAGTCACGTTACACACGTGACAAAAGAAAGAAGACAGGAAGAAGCTGGAGGATCAGGGCAGAACGTGGTTTTTAACGACTTATTGGACTTATTCACATGTGACTTTCATTTCCTATTTGACAAAAACCCTGAAACTGTGAAACTGTGACAAACTTTTAAGCACATTTGCAATGGAAACTCAAACTGACCGCAGCTGCCGCCTATCCTTCCTGCCCACAACAACTCTTAGAAAAGACTTGGAGGGATTGAGTTACGGACGTTTCGTCTCTCTTTGGCATAAACTATTTTTTAATTGGATGGCATTGCACTGAACGCCACTGAACGCCAATAACTTAACATCACTTTCCCTACCCTTCACCTGTAAGCATCAGAACATCGGTTGTTCTGATTAATCTAGACTGTCATTAAGGTTACACCTCACATTTCTGTCACTTCCTAGAGCCCAGTAAGGCTCCAAGGTCCTTTTATACATCACAGCAGAGAACAAAGAAGGCCAAAACTTTACACTATTTGATTAGATTCACCAAAACCAATTGTGCTACGTTAGCGTGAAGACGACACAGAGGAACTGACGAGGGGGTCTTTGTGGTAGATGGAGTTTCCCCCCCATACCATGAAATTTGTATACTTGGCCACTAAGAAAACAATTCTCGCTGGTGTGTTGAGCAGCCTTTTCGCCTCCCCCCACCCCCCTCCACCCGTTCTCACGCAGAAGAGTGTCGCCGGGTGAGTGAGGGAGTGTGAAGCCTCTTTAATTGCCTTCGGTCACCCACAACGTTGAACCGGAGCGCCACGCGGCTTAGCGAGGGGAACCGGGCAGAGGGGGCCTGATAGATACTTTATCGCTCAAGTTAACGGTTAATGAATTCCCAAAGTGAAATCTGTCACTTCAAAAATAAAGAGGGAGGCAAATTAAAGGGAGATAGAGAGAGAAAAAGAGGAGGGGGTGGGGGGGTGGAGGAGAAGAGAAAGGCACTGGAGAGGGTGACACAGTTTTAGAATGCCCTATCTTCTGGCCATCCCCGTTTTTCAATGGAATAAAGAAAACTCAGCCTCTTTCTTCTCCTCTTTCTCTCCCTCCCATCCCGCTATCTCTCACGCCGCTTTTCTCTGCAAAAAGAAAAAGGGGGTTGGGGGGGAAAGAAAGGAAGAAAGGAAGAAAGAAAGAAAGAAATTCTCATGAATGATTTATATGTGTCTTGTTATCAGCGACGATTTCTATAGACCCCGACGCATTCACCAAGACATTTGTGGCGTAATTGTTAATTTTAATGCCATAATGGCTTCAGATGGGAGCTATGATTAGACATTTATTACACAATTAAATGAAACATACTCAAGAATCACAAAAGCCTCCCGTAATTATTTCAGGCCATTAATAAAATGGGCATTAAATTATATTGGACACAAAAGAGAAGTGAAATAGATTTCCATTAGAGCAATAGAGGCAGGAGTGGGGGGGTGAGGGGGGGTAATAGATCCTGGCTGAATTCGCTCTGAAATTAATTGTTGCCCAGCCTATTTCCACACACAGTGGAATAAATGAATGAGAAAAGAGAGGAAGAGAAGAGCGAGTTGGTGGCCAAGAGGGTGAAGGGAGGGGGTTACATTAAGAGCTTCTGATAAAAAATAAAAAAAACCTTTTGTTTGACACTCGACAATGGACCCTCAACTTGAGAGAGAGTAAGGGAGAGAAAAAGAGAGAGAGAGAGAAGAGTCGGACCAATTTCAATCTCCGTCCACCCCTGCAGAGTTTCAGCTCGAGGCTATAACCCTCTTTTCAAGTTTTGTTTGCTTGTGAATAAACAGCTATCGCACATCTCACAGGAGAATGCACAAAAACCAGAGAGAGAGAGAGAAAGAGAGAGAGAGAGAGAGAGAGAGAGAGAGAGAAAGAGAGAGAGAGAGAGAGAGAGAGACTTTTACTCAGCAGGAAGGTGAGGAAGACGGAAGCAGGTGGTTGGAACTTGGAGGAAAGTTGAAAACAATTAAAAGCTTCCAGGATGCAAAGTCAGTGAAGACAGTCAAAAAGTGTGATGTGGTTTAAATGAAATGTGAAGAAGATGAGGAGGAGGATGACGGGAGGGATAGGGGTGTGGGGGTGTGGGGGGGGGACAGGAAGAGCACTGGAACACATTTATTTTCCGATTAGGACACTTAAGACACATCAAAGCCAGATGTATGGTAAAGACTTCCTGAAGCCTTCTCCAGGGGTGATCCGAGCGGAGGTGCTGTTTGAACCGCCGCCCTCATGAGACACTCAGTAAAAAAAAAAAAAAAAAAAAGATCATTTGACTGAAATTAATCAGTCACTGCTACAGATTAGTGAAATTGTATTTTATATTCCCTCCCTCTTCTTCATTCTAACACATGGAGTATCTTCTCCTCATTACGGCCCATTTGTGTGGCTCAATATGCACCGACTTGACGTTTCACATCCGTTTTTCATAGCTCACGTTGTTAGGGTTTGTAAATATGACTAATAAAACGTGGACCAAACAGTGATGCAGCCTAAAAGAAAAATCACTTCTTTTTCCCACATTCTATTTTGGATTTTAAAGGGGCAGTATTATGTATTTTCCAGGCACATAGAATCATCTTATAGCACAATCAAGTGCTTGCTTTACGTTGTTATAAAAATGCTGTATATTTCACATGACTTAAAAGAAATTTTACGTAATCAACTGAATTGGACCTCTGTCTCTTTAAAAACCCCTGCTCTTTCTGAAACTCTGCCTTCAGGAAGTCACCACAACATGGCTCCTTTTCAACCTTTACCAATGTTTTCACCAGCGCAGTAGCTCCTATAATGAGATGCAGATGCAGTGTGCCAATTGCTGTTGGCTAGTCTGAAGGAGTCGAGGGGGAGGGGCCTCTCTGTGAGACGGAAGCTTGAAAACTGCAGCTCAGAGGAGGAGCTGTGCATTGAAGGCGGAGCTAGGCCCACCCAGACTTTTTGCGCAACTGAATGGTTGCCATAGGAGATTAATGGATTTCTCAAATATGTATAAAATAATAAAGGCAACACTCCAGGTAAGTTTTTGATGAGAGAATAACATGATAGCATGATGTAAAGATGTTAAAATAAAAAAAGAGTAGATTTTACATAGTACTGCTCCTTTAAATTATTTACCTTTATATCTTGGACTGATAATAATTTACCTGATCAATCACCAGCTGGCAGCAGTTATGTCGGGCTCCATGTAATGAGAAAGATTTCACTTTGATAAGAAATGGTGACAAATAACCTGGTGAAATTCACACTTAGTAACTTGTGGAGAAAACATATTGGCTGCTCATAATCTCTCATCAGAACCCCACTCTGTGAAAAAAAAAGAAAAAAACAACATGGAGGAGAATAAAGAATTCTTTTTCAGATCAGCAGCAGACCCGCCTCATGGTGAGGGTGAGCCGATTCCAGCATGAAACCCGTCATTCTGAGGTCACATCACATTTATTTAGGATGAGTCAAAAGCTCCCAGTAAGCGCCGTTATGTCCGGAGACTCTGTCACGTTAAGCAGCTCCTGTTTACAACCTCCGAAACTCAAACGTTGGTGATAACACTTCTGACACGTTTACATGGACTCATTACAGCTGGGAGCCGTATCTCATCAGCGGATGTAATTTGTCTGTGGAGCTGCATGGCCAGACTCTCATGGTCCTCCTTAATTACAGGGAAAAGTTTTTATGCGGGCCTTTTATGAAGGACGATGTTTTTAATAATTGGACTGAATTGGTTTCTGGAGCGTGGTAGCTCAGGTTTAATGCAGGTTAAATTATTTTTGCTATGATTTCCCCATAAAACAGCCTCAAAGACGGTCTTAAACAAATTCACACCAATATTAATAGCAACATTGGAATAAACCACACTTGTTATTTTATTTTTAATAGCATATATCTACTCAGGTCTGCCAGTGAGAATCTGCCAGATCAGGTGCTTTACAATATATGTGTATTTTTTTTTACACTATTCTACACATCAACGTATTACAATGGGATTTCTTAGACACACCTGCACAAAAAGAGGACACAGTTGGGAGGGTCAATAAAGAAAATAGATGGTTTTCAAGTTTTTACAAGCAAAAAAATCTGAAAGGTGTGCCGTGTTTGGTTTGTGTTATTATGCCTTCCATTGATTTGATTCTTACATGCATGTTTCAAACATTCAGCTGTGCAGAACACCTGGGTGGAGCCAGCTCCACCTTCAAAGACATAGGTGCAGTTTCCAAGTTCCCAAACTTCTGCTTCACAATGCAACTCCCGCACTCAGCTCCTTCTGACTAGCCAGCAGCAATTAGCAAACACCTGGTGGAGCTGCGCATCTGCTGAGCTCATAATAGCAGCTACTGCTCCACGTAACACTGTTAAAAATGTTCTTAAAGGGTTGTTGAAGAAGTGATGTTGTTTCGACTTCCTCAAGGGGGAGTTTCAGAAAGACCTCGAGTTTTAAAAGAGACAGTGTCCAAATTTCCAGGTGTTCAACTACAAAGTTCAATTTATTTTGTTTTATTTGACATAAATAGTGATTTTTTTTTCTATAACAAATGAAAGTAACATAGCTACCTAATTGTGCTGGAAATGGCAATAAGTGCCTGGAAAACAAACACTGCTTCTTTAAATGTGCCTTAAGCTTCACTCAGTGTGTTTATTTGTGATGCTCTTAATTTGAAGTAAGAGCGGAAGTAGTTCTTGAGATCCTTTGTTGTTTTGATGGAGTCGGCCACAAAGGCAGGTTGTTGAACACTTTGTTAGAAAAGCAGTGAAGCTTTCACCACTTTAAATCCTGAGTGTGTGTGCGTGTGTGCGTGTGTGTGTGTGTGTTCGTGCGTGTGTGCGTGTGTGTGTGTGCGTGTTCGTGCGTGTGTGCGTGTGTGTGTGTGTGTGTGTTCGTGTGCGTGCGTGCGTGTGTGTGTGTGTGGGGGTGTGTGTGTGTGTGTGTGTGTGTGTGTGGTGTGTGTGTGTGTGTGGTGTGTGGGTGTGTGTGTGTGTGTGTGTGTGTGTGTGTGTGTGTGTGTGTGTGTGTGTGTGTTAGCATTTCAGAGTTACAGTTATGGATCCTACTGCCGGCTTCTGCTTATTGGCTCTGATATGAAATGCTTCTTTAGCATTTAACATATCTATTTAAAAATCTGAAATATTTCAGATGATCTAATCTGCAGTGGATAATTCTACACAGTTTGAGGTTTATTCTGTTTCTGAAAACAAAGACATTGATCATTTCAGTGTATGTCACAGTAATATGCTACTGCAGCGCGAGGATTAGACAAAACGAATGAAATGCTCTAAGCTGATTAAACGTTTTGTAAAACGCAGGTTGTGATTAGTGAGACCTTTACTCTGAAAACCAGAGTAATTACAAAATACATACATTTCTCAAAATATATATATAAAAAATCTTGTCTCATCCCCAATAGACCAATACACAAAATGTATGAACTTTTATTCAGGATCATCTTCTATACATCTGCTGTCATAGAGACTGTGATATTTTCAGCCTTCATTTTTTGGGGGCAGCAGAATCAAAACCAGGGATAAAATAGGCTGGAAAAATACAAACAACTCTGAGCATTTTCTTTATGAAACTGCTTTACAACACTATCTTCAGCCAGAGGATTCTTCAGGGCCACTGTATCACAGACTGCTACTGAAGATATTCTTCCCACTCACAGCTATCTGAATCTATGACTATTTTCAGGAGCTTGGATAAAATGAGCTACACCATTTTATTTCTCTTTGTTGTTACTAAAGTATGTTTAATCTGAATTGAATAATGTTTGTTTTTGTCTTATGCTCATAATCTCCCATTCATCCCAGAGCTAGAGGTTTGCACTTTCATTGATGCAGTTATTTAGTTTCATTTTGTGCTAATTTGACTCATTTTCATCTGTTTTTGGAGTTGAACATGTAAAACCAGCTGATGCTCATCTGTGTGACCTGTCTGAAGTATGAGATGATATAGTTTAAAATCATACGTCAGCTGTAGATGAAACACAAAACTCCCCATGGTGAACGCTAGATCTTCTCCTGACTGAATGTGGCTACCAGGAAACGTAATAGAGCTTCGTTCATGGATCTCACAGCAGTGAGGGACCAACCCGTTAAAAGCTGGATCAAAAAACCAATGCGGTTTGCTGCTGCTGAGTGAGTTGCAGCACATTTATGAATAACGGTAATATTCTCTGTACTTCTGGCGCATTTTCAACATACCTGTTTGGTTGGCGTTTGATAGCGGCTCCAGCTTAACTTCACATTAAACAAATGTTATCTTCTGAGTCGGTCTCATGTGGAAAGCTGAAATCCCCCTGCAAGGAAAGGCGGGCTGTAAATGAGATTTTTTTCCCCTCCCCTGTCTTAATGAAGGTCAGGAGAGAGTCACATCTTTCCTTGTGTGATAATTTATCCCCATCTTCTGTTATCTCTGTTTTGGCCCCTTTAATCCTAATTGTATTGTATAATTGTGGCGACGCGGACCTCGCGGTCTTTGAAGCGCTGGCCTGCTCCTTTCATTATTACCTGATGCCTTGAACCTCTGCTTACTTTTCTTCTCCCGCTCGCTCTCTGCTCTGTTATCCGCCGCTGCGGAAGAAAAGGAAGAGCAGCTCAAGTTCAGCTATTTTTTTATTTTTTTTATTTTATTCAGGTCTGATTTCACTATCATGCCGAGGGAAAGCGTTCCAATCACAAAGATGCGATGCACACGAATCCCCGGCATAATATAGTGCCACATGTTGGAAATGCGGCTCGGAAGCGGCTTATTGCTGTTTCTGATTGCTTCTCGGTGTCGGTGAATGGAGCCTGAAAAGGGATCCTGTCATAAGGTCTGCGCCATTGTGAGCAGAATATGAGTTTTCTAATTGCTTCCAGGGAAAAGGGGAGCGTGTTTGTGTTAAACACTATTAGAACAACAGAGATGAGTGTGACTGAGCTCTGCCCAAACACACACACACACACACACACACACACACACACACACACACACACACACACACACACACACACACACACACACACATATGGGTAACTTCACCTGGAGCCTTCCTCTCACTTTGCTGTTTCATTTGTTTTAGGAAGCAACAAATGAATTTACCGTAAGAGTTTATGTCCAATAAAAACTGGAAGTTTATGCTAAAGCTCAAACATGTTTGCATGTTTTACTTCATTTAATAATTTCACAGAAACCATTAAATGAAAACTTGTAGATACTGTGTGTTGCTTAACATTAGTTTACACTGATGCTTTAATGGCACTGACAGATTAACTGGAACTCCATGTAGGATGTGAAAGCTAGCTAACATCAGATTATTAATAATAATGTTATAGCTAACATTATTATTATTTTTTTAACATTCAGATTTATCATGATATTTTGCAGTACTGTTGTGATGAAACTGATAAGAACTATTTATTTCAACTTCTTTAGGTAACTGTATGACTGCGACTGTGTGTCACAGCAATTGTGGTCCCATAAACACAAAGAATCCTCTTGAGGAACATTCCCATTGCTACTGTGTAAAAAAGTGAGATTTCAGACTTTTGACGCTTCTATTGGGAAAACAGTGGAGAAAAATAGTAAAACTATCTGTCTCAAAAATAGAGACAGTTTAAGTGAGTTTTAAACGTCATTAATTGGAATTTATCGTGACGACAGTAAATCAAAAATTTTCTGACAGGAAATGTATTGCGATAAATGACCAACGATACGATAAGCATCCAACTCTCACAGAATCAGCTGAGAATAGATCTCAATTGAAGAACAATTATTAATACCCAGCAAAAAGTTAGGCTCGTGTAAAACTTCAGCTTGAACTCCGACTTGGTCACAGGTGATCCAATGAAGTTTGTCAAACTTGCTTTATCAACATCAGTTTTACTTGACAACTTAATAAACTTCATAAAGAAACTTGAATAAACTTCATCAGGTTCCTTGCATATTAACACAATATATTTAAGTCGGATCAGCTGTTCTCTTTTTTCAGTGTAGGAGAGTGACAACAGCTAAGCCATTGTTAAAGGACACATCATGTTTAACATTTGACATAAATAACCAGGCAGACATCCGACCAAGATGCGACGTTTTGGTCTACAAAGAACGGTGTGTGTGTGTGTGTGTGTGTGTGTGTGTGTGTGTGTGTGTGTGTGTGTGTGTGTGTGTGTGTGTGTGTGTGTGTGTGTGTGTGTGAGAGAGAGATAGAGAGAGAGACAATCAGAGCACATAGAAACAAACACGGTGGCAGCATCATGCTCCATGCATCTTCAACAGGGATTCTGGGTAAGTTGGAAGAAAACCTCCAATAATGCTGACTTGAAGGCTTACCTTTGAGCAGGATGATGTGACAGTAAAAAACCAGGAGAGTATCTGTGACTTTTTTTTTTTTTTTTTTTTAAGAAAGGGAAGAATCCTTTCTCTGCTTCACATTTACAATTCAGTTTTGTTCTCACAGAAAAAGCCAGAACCAGAAAAAAAATGAAATAAATTATGGCGTGTGAATGTTTCAGTGCTTCCAGCTTAATTCTGATATCATAAAACACTGTACGCTCAAAAGTAGCTCCTCAAGAATGGGAAGTTGCACATCACTCAAGTTCTCTCCGCTTCTGACATTTGATTTATTTTGGTCACGGTGAACCGCCAAACAGCATGAAAGTCCAATGAAAGGCACTGAAATGTCAACCGGAGCTTTTAGCTGGAGTTATTTTTTATTATTATTCATTTTATTTATTTATGTGTTTTTTTCCTTCTAATTTAAAGGGGGACAACGCGGGATCGTAGTGAAGAAACCCTCTCAGCGCTTCAGCACCGCGGCCAGCTCCAGCAGGCGGAGTTCACCTCGCAGCTCCGCGGGGGCCCGAGCTGACTAACAGGCTGTGCGTGTCAGGCCGCTCCCCGCTCTCCGTCCCCACGGACGGACACGTGTCCGGAGATAATCCCCGTTTCTTTTTTTTGTTTTTTTTTCTACGACCATGCGCGCGCCATGTTTCCCCCTGTTTCCCGCGCGCGCTTCAGTTTCTCTCAGTAATACATTAGCTCCTGACAGCCAACACGTCCTGTGTTCCTAAACCACGTTATGGGCCCCGAAACCGATGCGTTTCTTATTTCTTTTCCCTCCCACGGTGAACAAATTTCAAATGACCTCAAGTTGGGGCCCTGTAGGTGGGGCTTTTAAACGACGCGGCCGGCTGGGTTATTAGACGCCCCCACACCGGCGTGTTTACCCGCAGACTGTAAGTGAGCCGCGCGACGCCGAGGAGAGAAAATGCGGGAGCCAATAATCGCCTCGCTCCTCGACGAAAAATCAAAACCTATTGCATTTCTCATTACCCCGTCTAAATTGTCGAGGGAACTTTCAGGCGCGCGTTTATGAGACAATCAGCGACTGAATAAGAAACACAGCCGACTGCTCCCCCGTGAGTGCGGAGGCTGAGCCCCTAAAATAATTCCCCCCCCAATACCCTCGTTATCTGACTCGCCCATCTCAAATGAAGCCTATAAGCCGGTGTGGGTATGCGCGCGCGCCCGAAACGCCACATGTCTGCGCGAGATAGCGTAACGCAATTTAAAACTTCAAGGCGACTCGGAATTTACAGCGCAAAGCATGCAGCATGTGTACACGCAGTACCTCGTGGTTGCAGATGAACAAATCGACAGCCGATTGGTACCGGAGGATATGTTTAATTTGTATTTGGCAGACAAAAATAAATAAATACATTTAAAAAAATAGAAGTATCCTCTGCTGATTGTTCTGTGAGTCTGGATGAAGAAGATGGACCCCCCCGCCCACTCCCTTTTTTTTTTTTTTTTTTTTTTTGCCTCTCGTTTTTTTTCCCCTTCACAATTAGACCTGTTTCAAGGTTTTGCCACAACAAATATGATGGAAATCTTCCTGTAAGCGGCTGCCGGCTGACGCATGCGCACGAGAGGAGATGTGGAGGGAGAAGGCGTGAGAAAGAGACGCAGATGGGCTTAAAATATGGAGATAACAGCAACAGCAGGAGGAGGCTAAAAATAATAATAAAAAATAAAAAGAAGAAAAATACAGACAAATTAGGCAGGTACTATTCTGTCCTACATCAAAAACAAATTGCAGAATATCTTGATACAATAATGTTAATGAAACAACGTTAATAATGATCAGGTGCACTGACAAAAATGACTTGCAGGTTTTAACCAATAAAACACCTGCTATCTGGAAATCAGACATGCTGTAATTTACCCATAATTCTTGCTAATTAGTAAGATCATGTTTTCTTGCCTGATTCGTCCTCTCATTTAAAAACTATAATAATAATAAAGTTAGAAAATATTACTGAAGTAGCAACTTTTTAAATATCTATTGCAACAGGCATGTGAACATTTTCCCTGTCAGACCAAGTTGGTCCATCCACTGCCAACAACTTCCAACTCGATAGCATTATTGACTATAGCATTAGCACTGCTGCTAAACACTAAATCATACTCTTCATGCCAACATTTAGCTATTTATTTATTTTTACAGTATTTATAGATTTATAGCTCCATACATAAACATATCGTTCTCCGGTGGACATTGCAAACCTCAGTTGATGGAACCAACATTTTAACCCAGATTCACTAAAAGTTAGTCACTAATGTCAGAATTAAAAATAAGCCAGTGTGTCTGGTTAACATTTGAATAATTGTTCATATTTAACACCCATTGCAATTGTGTTTTATAGTGCAATAAATGAAAACATATATTTGCAACTTTGTCAAAGCTTTTCTACCACATTTTTAAATATTTTTAAATGGGAATTTTAGAATTGTTATAATTAGAGTGTGACGTTGATTGAGCTATTTTTCTTCTTCTTTTTTTTTTTTTTTTTTTTTTTTTTTTTTGGCTTCGGACCGGATGCTGGAGTAATTCGCATTACCAAAAGGGGAGAAAAAAATGGACCAAAAACTGTCTTCAATAAATGAACAAAAGGACACTACTATAACTTTCTCATTTTAATGGCGCTCTGAACATGTGTGTGTGTGTGTGTGTCGGGGGAGGGCACACAGAAAGGTTCTTCCTCTGGTTTAATAATCACAGCTGAGAGAATCACATATCACACAGGCCTGCATTAGCCGCAGGGATAATGGGCAACAACTATAGCCTCGTGTCAAAATTAGCAAGTTAAAACGACCCCACCCCACCCCCACCCAAACACACACACACACCAGACCCCTCCCCCCCCCCCCCCCCCACTCAAACCACAATGTCAACAATTAAACACACCACGGTGCCTTTAGTGACGCGCTGTGAGTTTTGACGTCACACTTTCTGGCTGCTCGTGGTTCCGTCACTCGAACTTTCCCAGAGACTCGAAGGGCGCGCGGACTGAGGAGGGAGCGCGTGACGTCCAGCCGGGCCTGTTCATTACCTGCAAGCACGCGCCTGTTTGTTAGGTATTTTAGAATCTACAAAGAAATGCTACTTTCCTTTGCTAGTATATATATATATATATATATATATATATATATATATATATATATATATATATATATATATATATATATATATATATATATATATATATATATATATATATATATATATATATATATATATAAAATTTATTTTTTTTTAGTTTTTTGTGAAACCGCCTCTCCCAGTGGGAAAAAAGAGAGCAAAGGTACCAGTTGAATTTAAGCGCCCTAAGGGTATAATGCAGGCCAGGGATTTTTAAAAAAATAATTAATTTTTTTATTCATTTGATCGCTTTTTAAACATTATTTATTTATTTTTGCTGTTATTATTTTTTATTTGTTCAGCTAACCTTACCCTTCACAAATGATGACATTTTTACATTAAAACAAAACAGTGTAAAATCCACATGCATCTGATTCAGTCCGGTTCACCCCACTCCAATCAGACGTAATAAATCCAATTGTACTGCGATATACATCCAATATGTATATTTATATATAACTTAAAAAGTTCCTCTAAAACAGGGGAAAGCATTTCAATATGTATCTCAGTATAATTTGGGATGAAAAACTTTTACTTTAACTGTACTGATTACGTCAGCGCGTAATTACAGTCTCATCAGCTCTTCGGATTGAAGTTGTTTTAACTCAAAGGTGCTGAAAGCTCATGTCTGTTTGCCAGAAATGGAAGCAAGGAAGCATCCTTGCTTCACCCCCCAGTGTGTGTGTGTGTGTGTGTGTGTGTGTGTGTGTTCATAACGTACACACACACACACTCTCCCCACGTACAATAACCCCCTCACCCCCTTCGTTTTTGTCTTTTACAACCACCCTGTCTTTGTTTATGTTGTAATGTACATAGCCTATATTTTGTCCCTGTTCTTTGCTGAAGGTACTCTCAGAGCCGGTCTCGGTGCTGATTGGGCGTTCAGGTTGGTGAGTGAACGCCCTGCAGATTATGTCAGATTGCGTGCAGAAAGCAAACCAGCCCAGCCTTTGAACTTCACCGCTTTTGGCTCGTATTCACGCTCTTCCGCTCATTTCCAAGCCAGGTGCTTGACGACGAACCTCACAGAGGGAGAGAGAGAAAAAAAAAGAAGTTGCGATAGAGGGGAGAGCGGGGGGAAAAGTATATATTATTATTACTAATAACAATCTTAAGGCTGGACACTTTTTTATTATTATTATTTTATGACTCCTGCAAACCGAAGGCGGAACTCTGCTTTTACCTTTGTGGATTTTTAACGTGTGCGCATCTTGCATGCACGTTGTTTTCTCTTTCTCTTTCTTTTGCCGCAGATCTGACAGAGTTTTGAGCGGACTGCAGAGATCGCGCTTCAGCGTTTCACCTCTGGAAGAACCGATCGGGCGCTGGATCTTTCTTCTACTTTTTTTTTTTTTTTTTTTTTCTTCGCCTCGTTTTTATTATTATATTTTTTCCCGTCACCCAAGACGCTGAACATCCTGGCATGACCGCTACCTGGCAATTACGCAGGTGAATATCTTCCCTAATTCCTTTCCGATAAGAACTTTTCCTTGTCATTACCGCTGGGGATAAAAAAAAGAAGAAAGAAAAAGAGAAAAACAGAGAAAGAAGTGAAGTGTAAAGATGTCGAAGCCCGCCGATCACATCAAGAGACCCATGAACGCGTTCATGGTGTGGTCCCGGGGCCAGCGGAGGAAAATGGCTCAGGAGAACCCCAAGATGCACAACTCCGAGATCAGCAAGAGGCTGGGCGCCGAGTGGAAGCTGCTGTCCGAGTCCGAGAAGAGACCGTACATCGACGAGGCCAAGAGGCTGCGGGCGCAGCACATGAAGGAACACCCCGACTACAAGTACCGACCCAGGCGCAAGCCCAAGAACCTGCTGAAGAAGGACCGCTACGTCTTCCCGCTGCCTTACCTCGGGGACACCGACCACTTGAAGGGACTGCCCGTGTCGGCCGCCGACTCCCTCCTGGGCTCCTCGGAGAAAGCCCGGGCGTTCCTGCCCCCGACCTCCGCCCCTTACTCCTTCCTCGACCCGACCCAGTTCAGCTCCAGCGCCATCCAGAAGATGACCCAGGAGATGCCCCACACGTTGAGCACCAGCACTTTGCCCTACGCCTCCTCGCTGGGATACCAGAACGGCGCGTTCGGCACCCTCGGGTGCCCCAGCCAGCACACCCACACCCACCCGTCGCCCACGAACCCGGGCTACGTCGTGCCGTGCAACTGCACGGCCTGGTCGACGTCCAGTTTACAGCCCCCGGTGGCTTACATACTGTTTCCAGGTATGACCAAGACTGGGATAGACCCCTACTCATCCGCACACGCCACCGCCATGTAAACCTCAAGACTCTTCTCCCCCACCAACCCACTCCCCCCCCCACACACACACACCCCACACTCACACAACCCATGTTTTTAATGTCATTTGAATACAGAAATGCATGTAAATATGTTACGGACAGCGCGGCCAGTTAAAAAACACAAAGGAACGAACAGTGTTATCTGAAGGGGACTGAGGGGGAAATGAGGGGAAAAAGACGAAAAACTTAACAAAAAAAATAAATAATTAAATCCAACAAGTTCCCGTCCGGTCAGAGGAGCTGGAGTTGGATGTGAAGGACGGAGCGCAGTGAACTGTAAGAAATGTAAATGTTATAACGTTTATGGCAACCAGAAAGGGAGGCCTTTAACTTTATTTATTATGTACATTTCAATGATATGCTGATTTGTGTTGATGATTCTGATATAGGCTACTACTTTTTTTTTAAAGGACAAAAAATTGGCTGGCACAATTAGAGATCAAATACCTGTATAGGCCTAAATAGACAACTTTTTTTTTTAAATCTTTTCTCTTTTTTTTTTCCTTTTTTTTTTTTTTTTGCAAATTTAGAACGAGTCCAGACTCATAGGCTGCTTTTTATACAGGTTTTATTATTTATATTTAATAAAAAAATAATTTAAAAAAAGGAAACATAAAAGTAGACGGTCTAATTTAACATGACAAAACAGGAGGAGGAATCAAAATGTTTATTTTTTTATTTTATTTTATTTACATTCTCCACGTGGTTCTGTGCTAATATGGTCCCAAACATAATTTCATTTGAGTTTTTTTTTTATTGTTTTAGGTCTTTTTTTTTCTTCTTTTTTCATTTTAAAGATATCTTCTAATTGAATTCAAGGAGTTCTATGTGTATTTTCTATCTGAGATGGTCATTTAAAAGCTGTCATGTTATGGAAAGGATCCTGTATCTGGAAGGATGATTCCTCCGGCTCTTTGTTCAAGTGCTGAGCAAAGACTTTTTGAATAAAGACAATCTGTCTTCAACCAGGTCAATGCCCTGCATTTGTAGGTGATTGAGATAATAAATAGGATAATTATCAGGTTGGCAACTACAAAAAAACAACAAAAAACCCAACACACCACTTACCAGATTTGAATAAAAATAAAAATAAGATTATAACTTACAATATAACATAAGATTGCATATATATATTTTATGACACATGATTGAAAGTTGGTCAATGCACTGAAAAAAACAAACTAATGCAATTTATATAGTAATTTGCAGAAATTGAATCTTTTCTTTTGTGGGGCGTGGATGATTATTTCTATTATTAATATTCCTGACTTTGAATTATGCACGTTTAATATTTAAATGAAAAAAAAAATACAAAAAATAATCTTTTAGCACTAATAACTTACTGAAGTGCATTCGATAAAAATCTGACTATTGGCAAAATGTGCTCGTTTCACTCTGAAAAGAAACAGCAAGCAGATTAATAATCCCTGGACAGAATTAAAATCGGACAATTGATCACGTTTTTTGGAGCCGTTTCCTTGACAACCACTGCCGGGATGCGCTGATGTTTTGACTGTCAGGTTCAGAAGCGACAGCAGGTTTTGACACACAACTTTTCCAACCCCGCCAGCCTTCCGACACTTCTTAACTTTTCCTAAAGTCACATTTGAGTCATTACGCACAATATGTGCGTCCATCCTGTTGGACTGTGTGACGATACCGATCTGCTGAGCTCGATTTTAACCAGAAAGGTTGGAGTCGGACATCTCTCCAAAATACATTACCGAATATTTAACCGGTTGTTTAAACATATTCGATGCCTAATATTGACCACTTTTCAAAGTTCCCTTTGTTGGTGGGTGAACAGCATCAGGATCAGATCCTCTCCAGTTTCTGTCTGGTGTTTAAGCTGTCAAGCCTCTTCAAGTCAAATCATTTTCTCAGCAAGGCTTAATTACCTCCGCATTTACCTGCTTCCTCCTCTCTTTCTCTTTCTCTCTCTCTTTCTTTCTTTTTTTCATTAATACTGATTCGTGTCGTTACAGAAGCGAGATCCGGGCGTGTTGCGCTCTGCAGCCTGTAAACGGTGAAGTTTTTTTTTTTTTTTTTTTTTTTTTTTAGCATTGTTATTATTTATTACTGTGACACCTGGGATGAGCTGTTTTTTTTTTTTTTTTTTTTTTTTTTTTTTTTTTGATATTTGACAGTTCACAACAGGAGGCCTCCCCCTGGAGGGATTCCGCCCCGTCCGACCCGTTTGACTGCTTAATCACTTCAAGAAGCCGCTTAATTATAGCTTTAATGGCACGAGCTGAATGCGATGGGATTTGTGTGTGTGTGTGCGTGTGTGTGTGTTTTTCTGCTTAACTTTTTCTTTCAACATGTCCGCGTCGTGCATGCAGCGCTACATAACCCCACTTCTTTTCTTTTTCCTTCTTTTTCTTTTTTTTATTTTCTTGTGCGGGAGTTTGGGTTTTACAGCAGGACTTGAGTGGGAATCGAACCCGCGGTTTTTCCTTTTCTTCTTCTTTTTTAATTGTCAATGCGTTTGTTGCGAGTCTTTTGTTCAGTTTGGATGGCAGCTCAGCCTCCGACGAGGAGGCTCGCATAGTTTGGCTCCCACTCGCAGTGTGGCATTAATTAAAAGAAAGAAACATGGCGCATTCAAATTATTTACTTATCTGCCAAGAACATATGGCGGAGCGGCTCCCGTCCTCTGCTGTTTCTGCCCGGGGTGCAATCCAGTCCTGGGGTGGGAGGGAGGGAGGCAGGAGGCGGGAGTATGGTGGTAAGGGAGGGAAGTGGGGAGGAAGAGGGTGATTTTTTTATTTTTAATTTTTTATTCATTTTTTATATACATATATTTTATGAGACTCAGCCCCCTTATCTGTAGCTGTAAATTAGGATGATACCTCATTGAACCCGAGTTTTACATCAGACCCCTGAAGCATCCAGTTCAGCTCCGAACCGGCGCTGTTATAATTACAGTCAGAGCTGGAGCCGCGCAGCCGCTCATATAGTTATTAAAATAAAAAAAAACATCCGTTCATATCAAATCAAATCTTTTGTTTCAGCTCTCAGATTTGTTCGCCACACCTGTAATTATCCAAGTTAGTCACGGAAATTGACTGCGGTTATGAACGACCTGGAATAAACACCGGTGATATATATATAAAAAAAAAAAAAAAAAAAAAACGGCGTCTGAGGGGAATATAATAGGGAGGGAAATTATGATTTTAAATTATAGCGGTGGGGAGGGGGGGGTTAAACCCCCCACCGCCCCCTCCTCTTAGACGGGTTTTTATTGCCGCACAACAGAGAGAATTCAATCCGCCTTATCTCTCCAGGACTCCTTTTCAGCGTCAGATCAGAGAGGGGAGAAAAAGGAGAGGATAATTGTTCTTTATTTTATTTCATTTAACGCGACAGCCGCCGCTTTCAGGTCATTTATATGCTTCATTTAGCGATAAAAGTCAACGAGGAGGAGGAGGCTTTGATAGAATATATATATATATATATATATATATATATATATATATATATATATATATATATATATATATATATATATATATATATATATATATATATATATATATAATTTCCTCTCACATATCTATGATAGGAAAACTAACAGAACAAATGTGAAAAATCAGTTGGTATAAAACAGAGGAGGTGAGCAGTGTGTGTGTGTATGTGTGTGTGTGTGTGTGTGTGTGTATTTGTAGTATTGTGCTTTAATTTAAGATGTGAAATAATAATCAGTGATCCCTAATTCTCCCCCCCCCCCAAAAAAAAAAAAAAAAAAAAAAGTTTTGTAAACAAAAGCGGTGTCGTCTCGCGCCAGATTAGTCCTGATGTACAACAGTAGGGACTGGGGTGTTATTCTCACTTCAGCATATTAAATATTGTCTCTCTAAGAGACCCCCTCTAGCCCCCCTCTCTCCCCCCCACCCGAACACCACCCCCTCCAAAAAAAGAAAAAAAATCATCACTGGCTAAATCCCGCTCTATCTAAAATTGAATCTGGGATACCATTTTGACGGGAGGAGAAGTAGAACCGTCCAGTTCCTGTTGTTTGAAGACACGGAGAAGAAGGGGGCGGGTTGAGGGGGCTTGAATTTTTGGGGGTCCCTGAATTCTCATTTGAAAGAAATGATGCTGATAAAGAAATAAAATAAAACAGATTGAGGGGCAGAACGCGGAGGGAAGGAAGGAGGGAAGGAAAGAAGAAAGGAAGGAAGGAAAGAAGGAGGCTGCGGCTGTTTAAAGCCCCGCATCGGCCGGAAATGTGATTTAGACAAAGTCTTTATTTCCCCCCCAAACTGATGCAAGTAAAAAGAAAAAAAAAAGAATCATCTGTTTTCATTTCCATTTTCTTTTCTTTTTTTTCCTCCTCTTTTGCTATTTGTCGGACATTGTGCGCGTGCACGCGGGTGTCTACGCAGATCATCAGATCCCCGGGCGCGCGGGACTCATCGGTGTTGATGTGATGCTTCGTTTTGGAGCCGCAGATTCACACTGAGCTCCACTTTCCTGCTCCCGCCAGGTCAGAGCTGCTGCACAGTCACCTGACTTCTAATTGTTTGTTTGCTTGTTTCACAGTGGAGCATCTTCAGATTGTCTCAGTGGGAAAAAATCCCACTGCAGTGCTGACCAATGTTCAGAAAGTAACCAGAAAACAGTTCAATGTCATTGTGTGCGGATGAAAAATGCACGCAGATCGGAATCGGGCCAATTATCCTCGGCTTTGCTCTGATTGGTGATTGGCCTGAAGATATCCCTCCTATCCCCCCAGTTCATCACAGCTACTAGCATGTAGCTCCCTGCTAGCGACAGATGTCTGGTTGCACATTTCCAGTTGATTTCATACCAGCATTTATCGAATCACAGAATATGTTTTTTCTGACGAAAAAAAAAGAGGTCAAGTTGGTGAAAATTGTAAATAGCAAGCTGAAACGGAAAAATATGTTTTATTTGTGTTGATGCTTCTGTTTAACAATTATCGCTGATCTGATGTCTGTGCTTGCAATCGTTTCATCTTTTGACCCATTTTAAGTACATGCGGGTTATTCATTTTTTCTGTCACCAAAAGAGAGAGACACAAAGGTTTAAAACATCATCTGCAAGATGAATGTGTCTCCACCGCCATAAGAAGTAAGAAGTATATTTAATTTTGCATTTGCTTTCCTTTCCTATCCTTGCAAAACCTTTAGGTTTATTTTTTGGCCTTCAGCGTGACAACTTCCAGACCGCTTTCAAAGTTTTAAATCACATTTTTATATTTGACATAATCGTTTCTTTATTTATTTCATGCATCATTATGGAACATTGATTTACTTGATGTCCTTTCTTTAAGATTTGACGGGTTCATTGGCAGAACGTTAGTTTCAGCCATTGATCGTACAATTGTCAGGCTTCTAAATAATCATAGAATTGATTGGGGGTTTGTTCGGGGGGTTTTTTTGCAGCTGGGTGTACATTGAGGTGTTTTGACTTTTCTCAAGCTTTTTTTTTTTTTCATTTGACAAACTTCACACACACTGAAAAACGCCTGCTGAGTCCAGTTGGGTTTGGAAAAACAGCTCATTAATTCTCAAAATGGTTTAACAGAACCTTCTCACTTTACAACACGATCGATATTTTATTACCAGTGTGCAGTCATTTGCTGGGAGGCCTACAGAAATTGAAAAATCACATAGTACAATGAAATCGCAGGGGTTCTTTGTTTTTAATTTATTTTAGATCCACAGATATACACACAAATATAAAATACTACATTTATGAGGGACATGTTCAATTTGATTCCACAAAAAAAATCTCTCTCAAGTAGAGTCCTCCAGATTTAATTTATCCATCATTTCACAATAAAGTTCTCTTTTTCCTGACTAGACTTGACATTTTGTGTTTACATGTCAGGCAAATTCTGGGTCCTGCACTCGTCTCATGTCACACCGACAGTCTGATCGGTAATCACCAGCAGGCGTTTGCTGCATCAGCTCACATGACTCTCCTTCTTTAATCAGGTCTTGGTTCCTTAACCAAACAATCCCTTCCAATTATCTCCACCGAAATACCCCAGTGGGAAAAAAATAAATAAATAAATAAATAAAAAAAGCCACGGCCTGTATGTCACGCCGCACACAAACCCCTGCTGAGTGAAAGCTGTATTTGTTGAGCTGAGAGATGAATGTAATCGCCTCGTGTCGGGCCACAGCTGTGGACGTTCTAAGGGGAATTCTGAACTGGTTTGATTTTGACCCGTCGGCGGCCAGCGGTTGCCGGGGATTTGGAAAGTTTGGGTGCAGTCAGAATCAGAAATCATACTTTGCTTTGGGAAACTTTTTGAAAACACTACTTTTTCAGGATAGGGACAAGTTCAATCAATTCCAGTCACCATTCAAACGTATTGAGTAGGGATGCACTGATTTGATGCTGATAACTGATATTTACTGATATGAAATGTATTTCACCACCATTTTGAAAACTTAGAAAAAAAACCCAAAAATGTCAACACCACTGACTACTGCTTTTCTGCTTCAGTGAAGCTAGCCATGTTCCTGCGCTGCATTACCTTAATTTTCACTTTCACCAAACAAAAACCAACTTTTCCTCCCGCTCCAGAAATAAACACCAACAAGATCTTTTTAATGACAAAAAGAATGAGGTCAAGTTAGTGAAAGTTGTTGGTTAAAATTGCCTTCGATTTCACAATTTTCTTCAATTTTTGACAATCAATAAAAATTGGTTGTTGATATTGGCCTACATGTAGCCAATGGACTGATACCGATATATTTTTTAAAATGTCTATCTACTGATACTGATGTTAGTGCCGATATATGGTGCATCCCTGATATTTAGACATCAGCAGACGTCTTAAGGTCACCGTGTTTTCATTATTCTGCATTATAATTTCATTTTTATGTTTAGACAGAAATTATTGTCAACTTTTTGATTTGTTTTCAGCAAATCTTCACTCCTGACATCATAGATTTCTGTTTTCTGAGCCTCGTTATGTCTGAAAAGCTTTCTACTTTTCTAGTCGTAATGTATTGAGCATTCCAGGCCTTGTGCAGAAGTAAATAAAGAAAAACCTCAAATGCCATTCTGTGAACACAGCTCTGGAACGGGTGGATGCCGACTCGCACGCACACTCACTCATACTGCTACCTGGCTGACGCAGCGCCTCCAGCAGCCCGGGCTGAGGCCAGTCCGAACCAACGGAATCCCTCGGTAAATGGGACGTTAATCAGGAGCGTCTTGTGCCTGAGCCTGTCTTCCTGGGCCAAATGAGATTAGAGGGAGTGGGATACGGCAGAAAACTGACGTGCGTGGGGTTCCAGGAGGTGAAAGGTAAAGGCACTTATCAGGCGGGTTCCCCCTGGGGTCCTCCGACGGCTGACTCAATCAAAACCCTGCATGCACTTCTCACTGGATTAGACTAATCAGAAAGGAGCAGGGGATGTATGGACCACTTATCTGAAGAAGAAGAAGAAGAAGAAGAAGAAGAAAAAAAAAGCCAACCACAACATCAGGCTCTCTATTGCTTTGAACAGACCCTACAGAAATGTTTGTTAATTTGATTTATTACAGGATTCTTGTCGACGTGGCAATCTTCCACGGGATCATTAAGGAAAGAGGGCTCTTCCACTCACTGAAGGCATGAACTGTTTACAAGCTGCAAAGATAGAGGAGCCTTTGATGTTCCAAACATAACCCCATCCCCCACTTCACTCATTGTCTTTAATATTTATATGTTTACCACCATTATTTTTCCTAATTTATTTCCACCATTTGTTGTTTCTCGCGCCACATCAGATCAGGCTGATGGAAGGTAGTCAGAATAACAAAGAGCCTGAAAGGTAAATGAATATTTATTACGGAGGGATGGGTGGGGGGGCTTCAGAGCCTGACGGCCGTTAGCATTCAAGGCAATACCAGAAAGATAGCAGCGATTTCCACACTTATGATTACCTTCAAAATTCATCTCTGTTTCTCGGAGGGATACTTGATGGCAGACTTGTGTTTATCTCTCATTCTAAAGAGAAAACAAAATAAATGTAACCTTGAAGTTTCCGAAGCCTGATCGACAAAATAGCCAAAATAGGTTGCAAAGATATAAAATGGCGCAAAGACAAAAACAAAAAGGCTGAAAAAAAGCTTACTTCTCGTCTCCCCCCTCAGTCAAAATGAAGGCCACAAGAGCCAAAAAGATCCTTAAAAATACAATTAATTCAAATGTGTCCAATCAGAAGTTTCCAAAGCCATGACATCATAATCTGGGCTTGGAGAAGATAGTCATATTTCTGTTTGTACATTTTGCACAAGGAACCTTAAAACTAAAAGTACTCTAATATTGAAACCTTTGACATATTCTTTTTCTATAATTATAGTGCTCAAATTTATGGTAATGTTGGTAATTCTAACTGACCTAACACAACTGGTCAGACCAAACAGGAAAAGTTTGGTCTGATTTAGAAACGGTGTGTGTGCCTTTTGTATTCGGTGAAAGTAAATCTCTGGTTTCAACTCCATCCAGCACTTTTGAAGTCATAGCTCTCAAAGATCTTCTATGATGATCTTTGAGAGATCATCGTAGATCCAATGATAATTATCTATTTTTTAAGACGCCTGTTGTTTGATGAAATATGTTGGGTTGCAAATACACAAGGTCGAAGTCGATATACTCGCAGCAGAAAATAATGTTCCAAGTCTAAGGATTCAAGCAAGTTTGACACAAACTCTATTGCTTTGGGTCAAATAGTAATAGTCTGTCAAATGAGTGTGTGAATGTGTGATTGTAGTGCAAAGCACTTGGAGAATTCAGACTGAGCAAAGCATTTTAACATCCTGGTAAAAACCCACAATGAGATCAAGAGCATTAGAATGTGGCCCGTCGACCAATGAAAGAATGTGTCTGGTATGATTGTTTTCTTTTGCGTAACATAGTCGGCTGGGTGCGTCTCTTGCTTACATGGGGAACATGTAGCACCAAGATGCATCATGGGAAGCAAGCAAACCAGCAGCAGCGGCAGTATGAGGCTTAAGAGAAATGTTCTTCCAGGAATTCTTTTGTTCTTCCACCCTTCTGGAGGTAACTTTTTAGGCGTAGCGCTCTACCAGGTACTGTTGCATGCACACCCTTTATTGGAAACTGCTAGCTGATAGCTGTGGCCTCCATCAGCAGGAAAATGCAGCAATCAACAAAATTGGGGATATTGATTTGATCTGTCCTGTGAAGTGGATGCCTGTAGAGATCCCTAGTCGTGACCTTCAGGACTTGGATCTGCTTCTAAAATGTTAGCACTAGATACTCCAGCACACCTTCAGGGGTCGAGTGGACTCTACACCAACGTGAGTAAGGGTTGTTTGGTCAGCAAAATAGGGGACTAATTAGACTGGTGTAAGTTACATTCTTGATCACAGTTTTTTGTTTTATACTGGTTTTAAGGCTGCTGCTGTTCCAGGTCTGCTGCTTTCGGTAGCATAGCTGCTCTTTCAGTGGTTTCACTGATCCTGAAACAGTAGGTGTCGCTGTAGGGCAACTCCAGCAGCAGCACTGCAGAAACGCCAACAGATGCAAACTGATGTCTGAGCCTACCTAACACTGACATTTCATTTTTTTAAACACATATGCATCATTTTACTAAGAGCGGACAAGCCTCAACAGTCTTCCTTTTGGCTCCTCCCATTTTTCAAACACTCTACTTCGGTTTTTTGCATCAGGGTAGTTCATACAATAGAGTAGAATATACTTTTATTGATCCCCAAGGGCAAATGACTTATTAGTTGACAAGCTACTCCATCCAGGGTGCTAAATATTAATAATACAAATATAATCATAAGCAATACAATGTATGTGTGTGATGTAGGTAATTCAAATATGACTAAATATTAACAAATAAATACAGAAATGAATCAAATAATGTCATTATAAAACTGGTGTAGGACATTGATGCCAGGTTCATTCACATCTCAGGTGTTTATGGTCAAATCAGTGTAAACTGTTTATAGTTTACATCCACCTGCTTTCACTACTGTGGAGCTCTCAAGGTTTCTTTTGTTATTAGACACAAAGAAACCTGACAGGTCGGGTGCGTCTGCACAGACTTAAAGTAATTGATCGTCTAACAACACAGAAAACCTTGAGACTTTATTGCATACAGACACAATGAGCTTTACTCAAATGCCTTGAAGTTGTTTTGCAATTGTAGTCGCCCAAATCAAGAGCAGATCCAACAACAGTCTCTGCTTCTTTTATCCAATGTTTACTTCTGACCTCCCCACTTTCTGCCTCCTCTGACCCATCATCGTCTGTCAGACCGTAACGATGTGGAAGCTAAATGACGTAATCGTTCAGACTGCAGAGGTTTCGAATAAAACATCATATGCAAATCCGATTGAGGAGCACATCTGAACAACAAAGTTTAAACTGACTTAAATCAGCGTGCTCTCTGTTTGTGACTCTTTCTTTTAAGCAGCTTCCACAAAGACCTCAGTCTCACTGCTTTTAAAGCCACACAGCCTGTTCACAGCTGATGGGCTCCACAGGGAGTTTTGAAATGTTCTGCAAAGCAATTCTCTCTGCATTTCCAGTTGGAGCCTAGATCATAATGAGCTAGAACAGCACGACATTTCACGTTGTTTTGCATGTCGGGAGACCAGCAGAATTAGCTAACTGATGTGATTATGCATCAAATTGACGGCACTCAGGTTCCTTGTATTGGTCGTACTGTACCAGTTTACTTTCAACAGGGAACAGCGTTGAAAGTTCCCCGGAGGGAACTTTTCTTGTTGCAATCGCCAAACTAACAGTGAATCCTTCTTAGTTATTGACTGTTTGTCACATTTCCATCCAATTATCATTTGAATTTTTACATTTTTTAAAATGTTCCAAAAAAGGAAAGAGCATGTTCCCATCTATTCGTCGTGAGCGAAGCCTGATTTCATCAGCTGTTAGCATGGCTACAGTAAACACTCTCAGTGTTGCGTAACATCATGACCTGTTTCACACGACTCTGATGTCTTCACTGTTTCAGAGAGCAGCTGAAACACGAGCCATTCAATTTTACAATGTTCAAAACAAAGTGATTCTGTTCATGCCCAATTAACTGGAAGATCACAAAATACATGAGACAATCGCAAATATCAACAAGTCATATCAAAACAGAGAAGAAACTATCAGTGACTCCTAGCAAACTGTAAAACATCAAATAGGACATTAAACAGACTTTCATCAAATTATTGGGCAGATCACAAAGTCCCTAAGTGTTTGTTAACCCAATGCTTTTCACGGTGCTCACAGGATGTGCAGTTTAAAACACACACACCTCGCTTTACCGTACAGACTTACCTCGCCCTGTATGAGCGGTGCCCCCTTCACTGTTAATTCGGCGATTGCGAAAGGAAGCGATACGCGCCGCATGACACGGTTATCAACACAAAGCCGAACAGAGTTGATTATGCCGACTAATTATCCCAGCAAACGCAGAAAGCAGCGCAGAGCAACAGATGAATGAGATAGCAGCCTTGTAGAGGAGCTCGGTTCAACACATCGTTGAATAAGGTGCGACTCAGGTGCTTCTCTGCACATGGCATACAAGATGAATGGCTGAATTAGCTTGGCTTTTACTTTTTATTGGAAAACATATGCAACATATCCCACACTATCTTGCTTTACCAATGTGTAGATACAGTCAGAGAATCTGATTCTCAACGCTTCCTGAAAGTACAGTATACTTTCTGATGTAATGAAAATGAAACATTTTCCTTCTCTGAGCTCGGGGCAACAGTAAACAAGTCGCCTCCTTTAAACGAAGCTGAACAAATCGGGGTTGTCATAACGCGGCAAAAGAGCGCCATGAATCCGGAAACAGATAAGTGAGGAACACGTGGAGTACGGCGGTGGTGAAACTCAGGATTAAAACCAGCGTAACAAAAATCCGAATGAAAGCCGTGAAAGACTGAACATAAACGGCAAAGACACAGAGATTCAAATACAGTTTAAAAAAAAAAGAAAGAAAGAAAAAAGCTTGTTAGCCGTGAAAGCTGTCCTGCTAATACATCCACTGCTGAGTCTGGAGCTCCGCGTGTGATGAAGAAAACTGGCTGTACAGCAGCAACCCTGCTGCTTGTGTTGACTAATAAACTGCGTACAGTTTCATTTTGCAGCTTCCTGCCTTCAAGTACAAAGAGAATGCTGAGTTTCAAAAATAAGATGTTTTGGAAGTTGTCGATGCTTTTTGAACCGAATTAGGACTATTTTTCACCATTGAATGACATTTTTCTCGTCCAGGTCAGGCTTGTGTCCTAATTTGATCAAGAGAAATCCAATCTTCTGATTAAATTGATGACATTTTTGTGACTTTATCAGTTTATTTAATATTTCTCACCCAAAACAAAGTTATAGGAGGAACAAAAATGCTTCCTGATCGATTGTATTAATTGTCACAAACTTGGATTTCTGTAAATTGAATAATAAACACTGGTGGTTGGGTACGAGGGCAGTCATTCAGCCAGCGATCCATTAAAAAATGAGTTAAAATTAGTTAAAAAATGCTTAAAGTTGACAGAAAATTTGAAAATATCACTTGATAATTATTTGTTGTTAAAAGATTGGATGATTAATATCTGAACACTGACTATAAAGTCTTTAAAAAATGCAAACATTTTCAAAAGTCTTAAATAAATAAGTACTGTTTAGCTCGGTGCCCGCCAGGCTGATAATACAGTGGGGGAAGCCCGACTCATGTTGCGTCCATACATCCGAAAGTTGACCCGATGGAGCAAAGCCAATGTGATTTTTGGATTCAGTGCTTCAAAATCACCCTAAACAGTTGAAAAACCCCAGACAATTTCTTTGATGATATAACACACAAATGAGGAGCATGAATTCTAAAGTGAGGCAAAATGCAGATGAGTTGCCGGACAAAGCAGCAGGAACACACCCATGTTTCCACTGTCGAGGGACACATTTTGAAGAGAAGCAGACAAAGAATCCGCAGTAAATCTCGGATCAAACAACACCCTGAAAAAGTTGGGTCTCAGCTTGAATGGCTGCCACCAAAGAGGGCTGCTGCTGGGGGAAGGAAGAGAAGATTGTCTCAAATGAAAGACGGCCTATTGAAATCCTATTGAGCTATTTTCAGTGCGAGCCCCCCCTCAGAAAAAAGCCAGAGAAAAAGAGTGCACTGGTAAAGGTCAGCGTAAACCCAGATCAGAGAACCTGAAACATGCTACAAAGATAAAGGACCCGGCGAGAAATATCAATTACACCTTGACATTTTCCACAGAGACAAAAGAGGCTTGTACAGCACCCTGCTATAGCCGGTGCTGGCCACGCCGCTGCCTCTTCAGAAGTCCTCAACACTTTCACAGTCCAAATAAAACCTCACTTTTGTTGTTTTATTTGTTTTTTTTAAAAGATTGGTAACATTACCTTTAAGTTATTTTAGTTTGTCAGGCCAGAATGAGTCACAGCCGGTGTTGGGTTTCACCATTTCAAATTCAAACAAATTTCTATTTTCTTATTTATTTTGAAGGGGCAGTATGATGTAAAATCAACTTTTTTGAGCTTTGCATCACGTTATAATGTTACCTCCTCATCAGAAACTATTGTGACATTTTGCAAACAGAAATCATTTTTAACTCACCTAAAACAAAAGAAGTTTGGTTTAACTTTTTCAGTGAGAATAAAAAGTGTTTGTGTCTCTTATCAACTGTTTACTACAGTTTAATAAATTAGCACATTAAATAAAAGCTACAAACACGGAGCATACCGCGGTCTGACAGAGGAAACGCATTCTGCAGGTTCAGGTTTTATCGTTAAAAGAAACAACAACTGCGGGAAAAAACAGCGCTTGGCAGGTCATCGCCTCATGCAATGTTTTCGGAGTCGAGGACCAGCTGAAAGCACACGTGATGTCATCAACGTTCAACAGGTGTGAATGTTCCCCGATTCTTTAGGTTGAACTAAACGTAGAGCGGTGGCGGCCGGTTGGGATGCCAGCCAGCGCCATCGTTTTTCACCAGACCAGCATGTCAACATCTTTCTGCAGATTTAAATCCAATCTGCCACTCACACATAAAGACGTGCGGAGCGAATAAATACTGAATATGATTCGAGGCGTTTTGCATTAAGCTTCTTAGACGTTATATATAGCCTCTTTTTTAACCGAGACACAGAAAGAGGATTAGATAGGTGGTTTTACTCATTGCTTTTAACATTGTTCTCAGTATTTGACTCAGATCTATTTTGTTTCAAAAGGATTGTTGTTCTTGTAAGGGATATTTCCCACCTGGCAACTAATCTAGATTTGTTTGAAGATCTGATTTTTTTCATTGCCAGGTTGTTTCAGTACCAGGCTGCCAGTTTTCCACAGGCATGGAAATAGATGCAGAATCAATTTGCTTTATAAATGTTGTAGTCAATCTACAGGTGACTGGTGTGAAATTTTTGAGGAAATTATGTTATTACATTTTTTTTGTGTCTGTGGGAACAAACGTCTCGTTCCTAGAAACCAAGCAGGTTTAAACTGGGATTCCAATACTCTGATTCAAAGGACTCTTCAAGAGGAATATTCTGTGTTTTACAGGAACATTCTATAGTTTGACCAAGTATGTTACACCCAGTTGTTACACAAAGAAATTTACTTTGTAATTTCACATCTTGAAATCAGGCCTCTGTCTCTTTAAAACCTCTGGCTCTTCATGAAACTCCGCCTTCAGGAAGTCTTCACACAACATGGCTCCTCCATTTACCCTTTAGAAAAGTTTTTACAAGCATTGCACTGAGAAGCTGCTCAAATAATGAGCTAAGCAGGTGCACAGGTCCACTGGCTGTTTGCTAATTGCTTATGGCTAGTCTGAAGGAGCTGAGTGGGGGAGTCGCAGGGCTCTGTGAGGTGGAAGCTCGGAAACGTGGGAATTGCAGCTCGTTGAAGGCGGGGCTTGGTCCACCCAGGCGTTTTGCACAGCTGAATGGTTGCCATGGAGATTAAAGGATTTCTCAAACATGCGTGAAAGAATCGATTCAACACTCCAAGTATGTTTATGACGAGATGACATGACATTACTCCTCTAATATTAGCCCCAGATTACTTTGTCCATTAGTTGTCACTTTCTCAAATTATGTGGCAACGATCTGGATTATCTAGAACCTAATGATCGCAGTTGTTTACAATCAAAAAATAGACTTTTTATTGGTAAAGGTATTTATAGTTACCAATCAACTATAAATAAAGATGGTCAAAAGTTTATTTTTCTTACATTGATCTATAATGTTTTATTACTTAAGTCTTATTTTGTCTATCCCAGCTCATTTCTTTCATTTCTTTCCATAAACATTTTCTGAATATTTTGAAGGAGCGTATTAGTATTTTTTTTTGGTTTGTACATTATCTTTGCGGTCTTAGATTTTTCCAAGCTTCAGCCTCTCCCCCTTTGGCAAACCAATGATCTAACTTGGGTTAAACAGTCGATCTTAAGCTGCTGTTTGCTGAAAGTCTCTTCTCCTGACACACTGCTGATCTCTTCTGTGTTCCCAACGATCTCCGGTCTC
This sequence comes from Poeciliopsis prolifica, assembly GCF_027474105.1. Taxonomy (NCBI): domain Eukaryota; kingdom Metazoa; phylum Chordata; class Actinopteri; order Cyprinodontiformes; family Poeciliidae; genus Poeciliopsis; species Poeciliopsis prolifica. The sequence goes on along the minus strand of NW_026562435.1, from coordinate 2,658,761 downwards.
CCTTCCCGGTGGATCCTGTCGGGACATATCTGGACTTCCCCTCGCCACGGGCGACAGGTCTTCCAAACAGAGCGGGAACAGGAAGTGTTTTCACAGCTCCGGTGTTGCCTGTGATGTCTCAGTCGGGCCGATAAATGACGTGTCATGCGAGACGTGACAAAGAATTGCTCTCGCATGCGATCCAAAAAACAAATAATAATAATAATAATGAAGGTGGAGCAAGAAGGAAAAAATGGTTCCTGTGTGCATTGTGTAGCTAAAGGAAATGAATTACTTGGAAGGAGTGAAATGACTTTTATGACTGATTGAAGAACCACATCAAAGATCAGAACGTTTCCCTTCAGGACAGTGATTTTGTCTGCATTCGGCTTTACTGCCTTCACTTCTCTTTCATTTGACATATATAACACTACATCAATAAGTACGCCGTTGCCATGGCAGCACGGTACTATTAAAGGCTACAGGTTTCTCAAACTCAGATGATCAGTTTTAGTTTTGGCCTCTAATGCTTTACTGCCTCTGTGAAAATGTGTTTTAGTTTTGTTCAGTATGACAGTTTTTTCCCCCCTTTTGTGTTAACATTTGCAGAAGAAAGCAAGAAAATAGAAAGTAGCAGGAAAACCAAATGTAAACTGAAAGGTTTGCACACCAAAAAAAATAAAAGAAAATATATACATTAGGACAAAACAGGTCCTCTAGCCAATGATCATCAATCTATGATTTTATATTCATTTGTCACCTCATCTGAAAAAAAAAAAAATCAATGCACTGCTCACTGTCAGAAACAACCAATCAGAGCCAGGAGGAGGGTGTTAATGATCATCAGGTTCATGTACTTGCTGCTAAATGGAGATGCAGCTTACAGTTCCTGGGAAACTGTTTATCAGATGTCATCGGTGGCTATGCTAGCTAGCTTGAGCACTCACAACAGGCTCTGTGTGGGAAAGTGGCTTTAGCGTAGCAGAGATCAAGGAGGACGGTGTGAACAGCACATACCGAAGCATAAGATCTGGGGGCAGAATCACAACCTGCTGGAGAAGCAAATGATCTGGAGTCACTGAGACAGTTTGAGTCATTTGGGGAAGTCTGATATGTAATCAGACCAAAAATACAAACTCCACCTAAAAACCCAGGTCTTGCCTCGCCTGAAGTGGTCTCTGGTGGTTTGTATGCTACAGTGCAGGGCATTCTGGGTAAATATAACCAAAACAAACCCGTGTTTAGTACGAGAGGGAGAAATCCTGCAAACGCTATGGTAACATTTTGTGAAGAAGGACTCTGCCCTCAGTGTCTTCTTCAGAGGTTTTTGTGTCGTTTCCTTCATTGGTTCTGGGCGCAGCGCCACAACAGGCGAGGGGTGGAATAGGTTTATCAAACGGTTTGGTTTGTTTGACACAGTGAAGCTTGACAGTGAAATGTGCCAGTTCAAAATGGAACAAAAATTGGAAACTTTCCCCCCCAATGGAACCGAGTCTACTGGACTAAAACAGCAAACTGGGAATGTCATACACTCATCCCAGACTGGGATAAAGATAATGGAAAAACAGACGGATAGTTACTGTAAGTTACTATATGCATACTCGTTATATTAAGTATCAGAAAAGTATGATATCATACAACATGTTGTAATGGCTTCTCTTGGTTTTCTGGCAGTGTTTACTCGTTAAGGTTGCGTAACCTCTGTGCTTTTTGCTGCCAGTGTTGCTCAGGATTCAGGATTTTTCATCTCAGTTGGATTTTCCTGATAAAATACAGAATATTGCATAAAAAAACAATATTCTTTTATCATTGGGTCCTGAAATTCTCCACCAGTAGTTGACAGAGGAGAATGGAAATTTGTCGTACATCTTTTATGAAATGCTCCACCGTACATTGTGGTCTAAATGGCGGTTCCAGTTTGGCTTTTCTGTACGTAAATCCCATTTTCTGCAGTTTGTCTCTTACAGGTCCCTCAAACACATCGACTTCTGTCTTTTTTCCATTTGTTGTGCATTTTCTGTTTGTAAGTGGCTTTTGAGTTCCCTGTCCTGAGGCTTTGATATCTCCCTTGGCCACCTGGACACTTCCTTCTTTACGGCCTCCCTGTTCTGTTTGTACTTGTTTCAGGTTTTAGACGCAGCAACTGGGAGCCACCGACACCTTTGGCCGCTTTCTGTGTTTTAAAATTCTGTTCCCCCCGACCTCTCTGGTTGGGCTGTTTGTTCTGTCGTTCATCCTGATGCAGCTGCTCTTGATGTTCTGCAGTGACTCCCTTTTAAAATGCGTGTCTCTCTGGCACTATTAGATTTGTGCGCAAGTCTTCAAAAGTGCAAAAGAGATAAAAATTCTTTTGTTTTTTCTTGATCTGAACAAAAAAAATTGTATCAAATAATTACAAAATATATGTAACTTTTTATCCATTTTTTAAAAATGTCAATATGTCTACCTGGTTAATGAAAATATCGCGTTCAACCTCCAGTTGAGTTGCAGGGATCTGACGCAAAATCAGCCAAACGAATCAATGAGAAATAAGAAACAAAGACAAACGCTCGTTCCAAGGCACATGCAACCGTTGTCATTCCCACAAGCGAGCCTTTGTGTAGCTGAATGTGTAATCCCTTTTGAAATGCAAAAATGCGCTTTATATATGATATGCTTGATTGCATGCAATTATGGCCTTTAATTTTGAAACAATTTGCTGTTGAGACGTAATGGAGGTGAAGTCTTACGAGCTAAAAACTTTTTTTTGTCTCTTACTCGGCAATCTCGCACACAGGAGCTGGCAGGACGAAAGCGAAAGCTTTCATAACTTAAGTGAAAATCACCCAACCTCGCAGCAGAGTTAGCTGATGGCCTTGCAGTGGTGTGTCATTAGCATTCATTAAAGTCCTATAAGCGGGAGTAATTACAGGCCCAAGTGCAGGGAGGAATAGCAGTTTACACTGCTAGTAATTTGATTTGCATCTACGCTAATAACTTCCTTTGTGTGTGTTTATGTGCCGTGTCAGAACACAAGTGCCATTTGGCTGCAGGCTGTATGAAGGAAAAGAAGAAAAAAAAAGCCTTTTTAGCTTGAGTTGCCGCTGCTTGCAAAGCTTCCCGTCTGCTAAGGCGCTCCGATTAGTGTGATCAGAGAACAAGTGATGCTGCATTTTAAAATGTGGGACAGCAAAGGAAAAAAAAAGACAAAAAAAAGGATCCCCTCCTGTTACTTGTGAACAGTTTTTCTTCAAGTCTGGCTTGAAATCTGAGATGTGCAACAAGCTAAAAGCTAAAATATTTTATCCCCTCCAACATTTTTCCCTGTGTCCCATTAACCCTTTAAGTGAAAAGCTGCTGTTCTCACAGGTTGCAGTGCTTGTGTCCTGTAAGTGCAGCGGTCTGGCCTGAGGGGACTAATACCTGAGAAAAGAGCAAGGCTCCCTCTTCTGATGGCTGCCCGTGAATAGAGAAGCGTTCCCCCGAAGCTGATGAGGTCACAGGGTTAAGACTATGCCTTTGTCGTGACACAATGACATCCTATTTACCTGGCGGGGTCCGGCTTTCTTCTCCATGCAACTGTGACCTCGGTGTGAAATTCAGGCCTTTGTCTTCCTGACAAATGGAGGCTAACGTTCGGATTCACTCGGTTACACCTCAGTGGTCCCTGGTTTCGGGGCCCGCGGGCTCCTGATGCCGTCACAATGTAGCAGCCTCTGGAAGACGCTTGAGTGACAGCTTTGCTTTCTGCCCTTGATTTTTGAGCCAGAAATCCAAAGCACATCTAACTTGTTTCTTATCTTAAAACATGTTTACCCTCTTGTTAGAGAAAGACATTTGCCACTTAACTCTACAGCTTATTTTTTATTATTATTTGCAACAGCGGTTGTGTAGCATGCTAACAGTACGATGGAGTCATGCTGGAACAGCAACATGTTTCAAATCTCAAAGAGGTTGAGATTTGGACATTAATCAGTCAGAAACCAAAGTAAAGCCCAAAGCACTTCTAAAGTTTTATCTGCTAAGTGAAAACCTTATTTATTGTTGGAAGTGAAAAAGTTCAAAATGTAAATTAAAAAAAACTTGGTTTGACTAAGACGGTAAATTTAGTTAATATTTAAATAAATGTGTTTTATATAGGGCAGATAAACTTAAGCAAGAAAAAACTATCAGTAGTAGTGATGCACAAAATTAACGGGATGGTATCGCACGATATCAGCTGTAAAATTTGGTATTGTGTCAAAATAACTCACTGATATAAAAGGCAAACCTGCAGCACAGCACGTCATGACGTGAAAATGTCAGTGGTGTGGAAGTTTTTTTTAACTGACAGCAAAACTGCTATTTGCAATGACAGCTCAACATCAGTGATGCAAGAAGGAGCGACAGCAAAGTCCTACAACACTTCAAACTTAATTCACCATCTCAAGAACCACCATTCTGACCACTGCAATGAGTTCACGGTGGCCAGAAGGAAAAGCGAGGGAGATGTTTACTGCGGAGGGTAAAAAAAAACTTCAACAGGAGTCCAGTCTGCAAGCTTTGGATAATAATCGGCATTGGTATTATTATTATTGGACAAATAAGTTTTAATATATTGGTATGTCTGATATTGATCAAACATCCAATATCGTTCATCCCTAATTAGAATTTATTGCAATTTTTTACTCTGGCGGAAAAGACGAAGAAGACAACAGGAAGTCAAAGCAACGCAGTGATTTACCCAAAGATACAACGGCAAACTTAGATGGGGTGAGAAGAAATCTGTTTTCAGAAGGTCCTGTGAGAAATTTACTCATCTAATGAAACTCAATAGACCATAAACTCCGACAAACAAGGCAGAAACTTAGACGAGATCAAACTTTTTCAGCTGTTGCTCAATATGCTGGCATACATTGCCATTAAATAATAGACTGGTGTGTTTGCCTCCTGTTTTTAAGTCCCTTTTAAAAGCACGTTTTATGTCATGATTCTTTGTCTTTTGTTTATCTTTGATTTTGGATTATCGTACTTTGGCGAAACCCAAAGTACGATAATCATCATAATCATCAACTGCCACCTACTCTGTTTTGTCACTCTGCACACGTGTTTATGTCAAGCCATTGTTAGGTGTGTGTAAGATCGATCACTTAAACAGTCAACCAGTTCCCTCTCATGATGGGAGGTAAAGACTTTTCTTTCAAAAACATGAAAGCCACAATCTGTTCTTTGCCAACATTTTGTCGAAATGGAGGCAGATATGAGCAAGTTTAAATCCACAACTTATCTAGTCTCCAACCCCGGACGGTCATGTGAGGAAATCAGTTATTAGAGCCACCTGATAGCCGGACCCCCAGGGCTGTTCCTCCTCCGTTTACCAGCTCTCCTAATCCACCGCTAATGGTTAGCAATGGGGTCCAAAAGGGAGATTCGAGTGTTGGTGTGTGGAAATCCCTGCTGGAGTGGGAGTGTCGCGCTTGAGGAAGTACTCAGCGAAGCGCGCCGGAGAGAGCGACGGGACCCTCATGCCATGTGCGCCGCCACGCTCAAGGTGACCCGGCAAGACAAATTTAGCAGCCGCGCACTGGCGTGCACGCTCAGCCACAATGAACACACAACTCCGATTGTGATCACTGGGGGGTGAGGGGGGAAGCTGTGCTGTGAAGATGGGATCTTCCCTTTGGAAAATCTCCCAAATCTGTTGTGTCGTTGAGGTTAATTTGCTGGGTGCCCTCAGTTGTTGCAGTTGTTATGAGTTCTGTTGTACTCTGGAAGAGGGATATCTGACAGAGGAACTTTTGGTTGGAGTTGACAATGAGGCAGCGGCAGAAGGGAGATACCAACAGAAACAAAAGAGCTGAGAGAAGTGTTTGGCAACAGTAAATTGCTACAGGCATTGAGAGCGACGGCGGAGAAGTGGTGGAAGAGATGCGATACAGCACGATTGTACATAAATTGCTAATTAAATGTTTCAGGGTTGCAGCCGTGTAATTTCCTTCATCAGCTGATAAGAGACTTAAAGGTTTGTTCTCCCAGATTTCCTCCGAGTGCTTTGGCCTCGGCTTTGTTAGCCTTTGATTGATGACTTCATGTCATTATTTTCCAGGTCCAACTTTTTCATGTGGAATTATCGCCACACTCAGGCACAATGGGTTCAGGGAACCGTGTTGTATCGCCTCATTGTTGCAGCCCCGGGGCCCGGGGTCATGTTTAGATGTGATTTGTTAGTGAGCGTGTACGTGTTAGGGGTTGAAACTTTGACCTTGTTCATGTCTGAGCGGGTTGCTAGTGTCAGCCCGGAACAATGGAGGGGGTGACACCGTAGACCGGTATGTTGTGGTCCAAGCTTTTGCCCCGCGGCACATGGTCCAACCCCTGGCCAGTGGTCAACTAGCATAATGAACCGTTAGCTAAAAGCTGCTTTTACCCCATTTTTGTTCAGCAATTCTTTTTAGAAAGAGATTACGGTATTTCTCTGATAACTGAATGCTACAGATAACGTCTGACTTGTTCACATGCACATCTGGGAATCAAAAAGTTGACAGCGTGTCAACTTCAGTCATCATTACAACAGTATCATGAAGACCAACAGTGTCAGCACTAAAATATATTTAGATTTTTATGATGTTGTACAGTGATTGTAGGTTGTATGGAAACTTTCAATGAATGTTTCATAATATTAGACTGTTTTATTATGCTCAGGGAGTACAGATAGAAAATAGCTTGAGCTGAATTTGGTGCAAAGTATTTTTTATTATTTTATTTTTTTGGGGGGGGTTATTGTGCCTGCTTTGAGTCAAATAATACTGATTAAGCAAAACTTAATGTATTTTGAGTGGGATTTTTTGGGGGGTAGAATGAACCTGAAGTAGTGTGTAATTCTGAAGTGAAAAGAGAGCATGTTACACGTTAACGCTTTCTACAAGAAAAAATCTCGTATAAAGAGTGGCCTACATTTGGAGTCGGCCCACTTTCCTTCTCTTCATCTCAAAATAAAATCCAATGTAACCAGGTACCTTCAGAAGTCCCAAAATCAAAAACTGCAATCCATCTGTGTGTGCCGTCTATGCACCATGACGTCACACACGGGGGGTTTTCTAGAGAACTTTATTTGGCCATGATTATGGAAAGAAACAGAACCAAAGTATTGGTACTGAAAATGATATGATGGACAAGCATCCAAGTAATCCTTTGTGATTGTGATACTGCGGTAGTAACTACAGTTACAGCATCACAGGGCAAACAGCATCATGAAGACCAAGGAACACAGCAGGCAGGTCAGGGAGGACGAAGTTTATAGTGAGGTTAGATTTTAAATAATCTTTGAAAATTTCACAAAGTAATGTTTAAATGATCATCTGTAAATAAGGGAAGTATGACATAAACTGTAAACCGAGCATTAAATGACCGGCTATAGTGATAGCGTGGGTTAGGACAGCAATACTCAGAGAAGATCCCTAAGAGGCCCCGCCTGGCCTTTATGAAACAGTTTCATTGAGTAAGCCATAGTTGAAAAGCACTGATCAGATCGATACATGTAGAAAATGTTCATCTGGTCACCATTTTTGCTTGTAAATCACTCAGTCACTGCAATAACTAGTTAAGGGAACGGAGTGAAATCAGTCAGGCATGGAAATACTTGAGACCGTTTAGAAGTTGTTCTTCAAACAGGGGAAAAACCCTAAACAAACAGCCAGAGATGCTTTAGATCACAGCATATTAAGGTTTTGGAGTGGCTTAATCAAAGTCCAAACATAAATCCAATCTGTGGCAAAGCTTCAAAATCATTGTTCCGAAATGCTTCCCATCATTTCTGACTGAAGTTAAACTATTCTGCATAAAACAAAGCTCAACAATCCTTGTCATGGGGGTTGATTCTACAAAGCATCGACTACAAACAAATGAATAAATGAAACTTTACAATTATGCATAGCATAAAAAAATCCATTTAATACGCTGAGGTTTGTGATCTTGTGAAAAAGTTGAAGAGGTATGAATATTTTTCAAAGCGATTTATCTGCGATGACCTCAGCTGTCTCGACAACAACTCGGCTTTTGTCACTTGAGAGGATAATAATGCGCCTGTTTTAGACCCAAAAGGGGGTAGGGAGAGAAAAAAGGTGCTAATCTCAATGAAGAGAGTGGTAAAAAGAAGATTGTTATTAATATCAAATCAGAGGCAGTGTAGCGCGAAATGCTCAATCTCAACCGTGGGGACGTCGGTTGAGGAAGCTCTAAATGTGGACTGACCTCCTTAACCCAGCAGCCAGGATCCTTTTTGCTGCAATAAATAATAGAGGATTGGTTGGGTCAAGCGCAGCACCAGTTGGGTGCCCTCTCCTCCCACCCGAGGTGTCCATATCCTGATCACCCCCGAACGACACAATACGCGATGCGTCCCAGAGGCCTCAATCAATTATTGATGCCTGATGAGAGTGGGGGCCAAGACAATCTCCCAACTTCTAACTTGTTGGCGATATCAAAGTGAGATTGAATGGCGTCGGTGTGCGTGGTGGACCCTCCGGGTTAATTGTGGTTAAGCGTTGCTCGTGCGCTCGCGGCGCAATTGCTGCCGAGCGCAGCTGAGATGAGGCCGACCTCCGAAATGGCAGCGCGTTGAAATTGCCTCTGCATGCGGCTTTTGTCCCATTAAATAGTAAATTTATTAAAACTCAATTCGAGCAAAAGCGTGCGATCTCCCTGCAAAAATCATCTTCCTTCTGTTTGCACTGACATTCCAGACGTCTTCCTCTGCCGGTATCGACCGCCCACCTGGTTTAGATACCAAACAAACATCTTCGAATGAAAAAAACAAAACAAACTCCCGCGCAGTCTCATGTTTCTGCCCAAACGCGTGCAGTATCCCAAACAGAGATTATCTGGCCAGCTGATCGTGATCGTCTTCCCCTCTTTGCGCTCCCAGGTGGCAGAGCGACATCCACATGTTTGCACAGGCACAGCGGCGGCCCCTCGGGGGCCAAAGGGAGGAGGGCCTTACTTACTTGCAGCGAAGCCCTCTGATGCTTCTGATGAGCACATCAGTCCATGCATCTGTTTGTGCGTTGATCTATCGTAGAAGCGTTCAAACCGTGGACACGTGGACAGGTTCGGTTGGTACCTGAACGGTGGGCGTTAAACATATACCAGACCGAGATAGAAGCAGGTGTGGGTGGAGATGGTAATCTGCTTCACAGGAACACACCCTCACCTCAGGTGATCTAACGCGGGGCATCCCGTTCTGGTGCTTCAGCAGCGTCTTCATAAAACGTTGAACAACAGAAGTGCATGAGTTGCTTTGTCTTGGGAAATGTTGACTGATTTGCCATCACTTGGATCCATGACAAATGATGGAGCCAAGTGATGGATGGCCCCAGGCCTGGGGGCCAGGCGACAAAATGATGAATAGAGAGGAAGTAATCACAAGTGCTCTTGAGATGCACAGCAGATATGCTTCCCCTCTCCACCGGGTTCGCCACAGTCCCGTTTAACAATTAGTTTATTATTTGCCATGTTCTTATTAAAACGTAATGTGTCAGGGAAGAGAAGGCCAGATGAGTCAATAGTCTTCTGCTCAGCTCATTGCCTTTCAAATCAGCAGCTATTAGACACAAGATAATACAAACAACTGAAGTGCTTTTGGCCATTAATAGCTGTAATGAGTTATGTATATCACAGGCAAATAAGTCAGGCCACCTGTGAGCAAGAGCAATAAAAGACGGTTCCAGTATTATTGTGAAGCTGAGACAAACATTTTTCCAGAGTTCACATTTTACTTACATTTGCTAGCAGAGCTGCTAGTGAGGATAGCATAGCTAGCATTACTCTGTGTGTGTCATTCGTGTCAAAGAAAACACACCGGTTTCCAAAAGACTGCTGACGTTCTGAGACAATAACACAAAATCTTGAGAAGTATTTTAGGTCTGGTTTCCAGCGTAAATATCTAAGCATTCTTGAAATAAGGCAAAACTGACTCACAAGTAACTTTTCAGCGAGACAAAGACCTTGCTTTAAGTTAATAATTCCTCAATTTTGATGAAAACGTACAAGCTCCCCTGGCAGATTATTTTACTTATTGGAAAATATCTTATGAGTGAAATAATATTGTTGTATCAAATTATTAACTTAAAACAAGTTGATTTTGTCTTACTTCAAGTGTGGTCTGATATTTGTGCTACAAACTAAACTAAAATACTTTGGTTTGTTTGAATTTGTCCTTTTGCAGTGCAGACGAAGGTTGATAGCTCCAAAGAAGAAATAACTCTGAAACTTGGCTGTACTTTGTTCAGCCTTTCTGTTTTGCTCTCAGTCTGAATGAGCTGACATGTCTCAGGATGTCGTGCAGCAGAACAGATTTTGATCACATGCCAAATTAATACAGGACCAGAACCACCAATACCTACAACTTTGCTGATTTCAGTTCAAGATATTATCAAACCTCTGACCTTTACATGTTTTTGTGCTTTTTTTTCCTTATAGATGTCTACAAAATACTTTAACGTTTTAAGTTGATGAACGGAAACGATAGAAAAAACTAATTTGTGTGTATTTTTTCTTTGAAAAATAAAAGTGCAAAAAGATATAATTTGAGTGCAAATTAACACTAAATGTTTTATGAGGCAGAGTTGAGAAGCTACAACACAAAAATAAGAAAATGTCAAGAGGAAATTTGAAACTAAAGCATCAACCTTGTAATGCATTGATCCAATACCGATAAAAAGTATGTATCGATATTATCAATGTTTTGATTTGATCGTCGTACCGTTTTCCTAAGTGGCCAAATAGACTTTTTCTCTTGAACACTGTTATCAGAGGGGTTAATGGGGCTTTCACTGATCAGAACCAATTCGGTCAACTTTTCAATCTTGTATACGGAAGCCTTGTTCAACACTTTTAATCTCGATGTGTTAACAGCCCAGGGATAAACATTTTGTCAGCCAGCTGCGTTCTGTTGTGCAAGCCTTAAACAATTAAAGAGAATTGAAGTCTGTTTTCCGCCCAACATAATTACAGAGAACGAGATGAGACACGGCGGAGCCTTTCAGATTCTACGACGACAAAAGAAGAAAACTTGTTCATCCGGTCGCGACTGCCAGAACATCGCCCCGTGGACACACTGAAGGGAAACAAACACACGGAGGGGAAAATAAATCCAAACTCAACTCTCCATGTCTTCTCTTTCTTTATTCGCGAGCTTTTGGTCTGTCTTTTCCACATGCGCAACTTCTTGATGTTTGTTTTTGAGCATGGAGGCTCTTCTTCCTGTTTCAGGTGCCAAAAGTGTCACTTCTCCTTGGATCAAACGCGACGACAGACCAAACTTTTCTTTCCTTTTCTGCCACTCGCTCCCTCAGGCAGACAGAAGGTCGCGAAGGATTTAGGCCGGGGCTTGTCGTTCTTCCTCTTCCTCCAATGCGAGTGCAGCCGGAAGTTGCTCGCCCTCTGTGAGGATTTAAAATATTTTCTAATCAAGAACGAATCAAAACTGATAACAAGTGTTTTAAGAATCTCCCTTAAAACTCCATCCCCCCCTTTTTTTTTTATCTCACGCAACTATCGGTTGTCTTTTCTTCATGCTTTACACAGCTCGGTTTGCCACACAGCAGAAATGGCTGGAGAAAATGCTTGGCTGCAGTGCCCTCTGGTGGTGACTTACCGAGTTCTGAGTGTAAGTCCTGTGAGTTCCTCTGAGGAGCATGTAGTGGTGCTAAGCTATTAAAAAAATCAATAAAGCACAAGTGAACACAGTACGCTTGAAGAGCAAAAGAGCTTCCTTTGAAAGGAATAACAATAGTAACTATCATTTTTTTAATGCTTTTTTAATCAGAATGAAACACAGCAAGAAAGTGCCAAGAAGAAACTCAAGTTTTTGACGAGTCCAGAGCCAAAACAGAACGAGCCTCGCACCCCGAACTCCCCGCCCTGCTCTGGGGGACGAGAGGACAGGAGACAGGATTACGCCATGACTTGTGTTCGCCTGATGATGAACAAGCCCTCGTTAGCGAGCACTTTAATGTGCGGACAGATAGCGGCCCTCATTAGCTCTAGTAATGACCACTTCACAGTGTGCCACGGCTCTAATTGCCTGTTTTGTTCTTTCAGGAGGCTCTGCGGAGTCGGAGAGGGGCCCGTCTCTACCCTTCATCCCCTCTCGGAGACACTCGCTCCTCTTCCTCACTCATCCATCACAGCTGGCAGAACTCCTTGTGTCTGAAAGACGAATTGGGCAGATCAGCAGCTCCAAAAAGAAAAAACAACAACAACAAAAAAAGATGCAGCAACCCGTGAACAGAAAAGACCTGTGTATCACGTTGATCGTAGGTAATTGTAGGGCTGTGACTAGACGATACGATACAAACTGCTTCATCTGGAGGCCAGTTGCTTAAACATGCGTGATTTACATCAAACCATTTAACATTAAACATATCTTTTGAATTTACACCTGCTTATTGTTGCTCTTGTGGGAAAAGCGGCAGAGTGAAGAGTAAAAATGACCTTTTAGTCGAGTTTTTTCACGTTACCTGAAATTTATCGATAAATCCACATTTGTATCATGATACATTTTAAATGATAAACAATACGATAAATGTCCATACCTACTTCCATCAGTTGACATAGTTGAACCGGAGTAATAGTTTTGAAGATTTGCGTCTGGATCAGACATGTTTTAAGATCTCCCCTTTTACTGCGGTGGAGGAAATCGATACGATACGCTGGGACTTCCTGTATGAAAAAATCCCAGTCATATCGTTTCAGGCTCCTTTCTGTCCCTGTTTTATTGTTTCTTACTTCCTCTGTCGTACTGATATGTCATGTCAATTGGTATACTATGCAGAAGTGTTGACTTTTTTATATTTATTTATTTATTTATTTATTATTGTGTATTCCACATGGGGTGGGACATTTGATATGGAGGCTCAGAGGATTCCAATGCCCTTCTATTTTCCTTGATTTCGTTACCAGTGGGACATTTTTGCCTCTGTATTCTTTCATGTCCCTCTCTTCTCTGAAAGTAAGTTGTTTATTCTCCGTGATGACTATCTCCAGCTCGGAAAAAAAATAAATAAAAATCTTCTGAAAAGGCTTCTGAGCAAATCTGTCTAGGCCTGGTCCCTTTTTTAAATCTAAGGCTTGGGTAGAAGCCTACAATGGCTTAGACTCCTCGGAGGAGGCTGCTTTTCTTTTACTCTCTTTCCCCCCATTCCCAGTCATCTCTGTGATACTTGTGAACACACAGCTTTATGACAAGGAGCTAACTTAAATCAATTTGAACAGCTTTTGAAATGCCTTTCGATATGCTATTGTGTTTACTCGCAAAAGATTGAAAAGAGAATCTGAATTGTAACATCTGTCACATTGGGCGCCCCCCCCTCCACCCTTCCTCCTGCGCCGCTTTCGTCACACGCACAATGAAGGTATTGATCGATTCGAGTCCATTTAGGGTTTGAAATAAATATATAGAAACGCATAATCTATCCGGGCTGGAAAGCAAAGGGAGAGAAAGAATCGGAGAGAGGGCCCGCAGGCAAACAAACGCATTAAAGGCATCCAGAAGCACAGAGGCAGCCAAGCTATGCTAAGCCAGCAGGATGATTCATTTAAGCCCGTCTCTCTGTCAGCGACGCAGCCATTGTTGCGCGCCGCGGCGAAGAGCGCCTCGGAGTGGAGGGGATAACTGCAGTGGTCACCGTTTGGAACGGGCAGAAACTCTCAAAGTTGGATGAAAAAAATAAATAAATCAAAATGTTTTCAAAAGCCCTCTCCAGATCTGAGCTTGAGTGCCGTGGCTCCAGAAAGCGGATCAAGGGGGCTCTCCAAGACCCCGGCCTGGTGTTATATCTCGCAAGCCATCGGCCTGGCTCACAATGCAACCCGCAGACCCTTCGAGTGACACCTGAGAACGCCAGAACTGTGGCGAGGGGGCGAGGGGGGTGAGGAGGGGTTACCTCTTCGCCTGCGCCAACCTATGGTACAAGCAAATCCTTTTAATCCAGTACAGTGTACTTAAGGACTGACCACTGGTAAACCCTCAGAGAAGAGAGGAGTATTAATAAGCTGTCACAAGGCTTACTCATTCTATGATTTCCACAGACACTTAACTGCCATGGTGAGAGGCAGGGGAGGGCTCGGGGATGAGTGCTCACCCCTGATCTTTACCCCCTCTTAAAGCAGTAGGGAAAATGGAGGCAGGCAGGGGATTATGGAGTGCAGTAATTGTGGAGAGGTGTTGGAGTCAGGATGCAGCGTTTCTGCTGGATTAAGACAAGAAGACAGGCTAATCTTGGATTGGGAAAGGAGACACAAGGGTCGGAGTTGTTCCGGAGCCCTGAGGCCGGTTGGAAAGCTTAAGTGGCAAAAAAAAAAAAAAGAGAGAGAGAGAGAGACAGAGGGAAAAAAACAGCTCATCCGTATTTCTCTTGTGCTGTGAGACGGCCTCTTTCTAAATCACTCAATGCATCTTTTAGGGTTTGAAATTCCCCTGTGCGCTGCCTGCGTTGACCAAACTGTGCAAACTGAGATTCTGGAAACAAATTTGCTTAAATCGGGGTGAGCGATATGGACTTCAAGTTTTATCCCAAACTTTTGCCGGCAGTATTGAGACACTGATTAATAATTCCTTTTTAGGTAACTATATGACCGTGACTCTGTGTCACAGCAATCATAGTCCCACAAACACTAATAAATGAAAAACCTTCTCATTTCTAGTGAGTGGAAAAGTGTTCTCCACATTACTAAAACCCACAAGAAAATGATTTCCTGTTCAGATAAAATGGTTTTATTTAACCTGTATTGAAATGAAGACTAATTCACTATACTGTGATGAAAACACTTTTTCTTCTCATCACATGAGTCACGTGATCAACTACTGGTGGAAAAGACGAAGAAGACAACAGGAGGGGGGCGTTCAACTCTGGCAGAGCATCAACAAAGTTTTATGTAGATTCTCTATGGAAACGCTTGTACACATAAAGCCCTAGTACCAGGGAGTTTTTGTCGCTGCAACTTGTCAAAAAGACGCCGCCATTGCCTGCTGATGAGCGCGAGAGCTGAACATGAACACATCTCACATGAAGTTACTTTGTTTTCAGGAACTTTTTGCATGAACAAGCTCATTATTGTGTGACTGTCTATTTGGGTTCCTTATTTAGCGGAAACGACCCAATCGCCAGCTCGTTTCCCCCCTCACCCCCACATTGGCGGATTATCAAAAAGTTTGCCGCGCATTTGTAGCGGCGCGCATGGATCTGTTAGAGCGCAGAGAGCGGCGGGTCGCTGTCCTCCGTTGACATTCAGCAGCCCTTGACGTTTCCTAGCAGTAATAATCATGATGGTAAAACGAAAGGCAAATTGCGTTTTCATTTTTCACACACGCACACACACACCCACACACACACACGCACGCACACACACACACGCACGCACGTACACACACACACGCGCACACGCACGCACGCACGCACACACACACACACACACACTCTCTCTCTTCTTCCCCTTTCTTCTGGATGCCTTTGTGCGCGCCGCATTCCCGGTGCTTCCTCACTCCGGCTTGTTGTTGCGCCTGCATTGTCTCCCTGAGGGGAGGTGACCCCGTGTCTCTTGGTTGTATCAGCAGCCCTGCATTGTACTCCGGGGGGGATTTAGGCTCTCAAAGCATCTTCCCGCCGCTGCTTTCCCAGCAAACACCCAAAGTGGTATCTCGCCTTTTCTCTCGCTCAGACATTAATCTTGCTCTGCCGTTCGACATCAAAAAAAAAAAAAAAAAAAAAAATGCTTGTATTGTCATGGAGCGCTAATGTTTTGCCTCCTATTCACTATATATACACATATATGTATTTTTGTGTCTGAGGGAATCAGTGGAACGCATTGTTCCCAAATCATTGTAATATCTATTTAGAGTGGCAACAGCACTGGCTGCCGATGCTCAGTATTCATGGAGCATAAACCAGCCTTAAGACTTAGAAAAGCTGAAAGGGCTTATCCCTATATTCTTAAACTCCCCTCTTTTATGTTGGTCTTAGGCATTAAGGATAGGATTGTGAATAGCAATTGTTCAAGTGCTGCACTCAAGAGTGAGTGTGTATACGTGGGTGGGGGTGTTTTATTCCCCGGCAAAATCCGTTCCTTTTCTTCCGTTTCCTTTTTTTCTTCCTTTTTCTTCTCCAACTGTAAATATTAACTGTGTTCTTAACTCTTAACGGCGTATGGGACACAGTAATGTGCTTTTAAGGATATATTATGTGAAAGATTTTCCACTTGAAATGAGAAAAGGCTGTTTTATGCGGCCTGAGAACAAATTTGCAACGGAAGAAAAGAAAAAACTGAAGAAGAAGAAGAAGAAAGAATATATATATGTAGCCTATATATATATATATATATATATATATATATTTTTTTTTTTTTTTTATTTAGAACTTTGCAAGCATCAAGTCGTCAGTGAACAATGAAAGAGAGATCTGAAAGGGGCGGATCTTTGAAAAGCCA
Organism: Poeciliopsis prolifica; assembly: GCF_027474105.1. Classification (NCBI taxonomy): domain Eukaryota; kingdom Metazoa; phylum Chordata; class Actinopteri; order Cyprinodontiformes; family Poeciliidae; genus Poeciliopsis; species Poeciliopsis prolifica. The sequence goes on along the minus strand of NW_026562435.1, from coordinate 2,642,342 downwards.
TTGCGCTCGTGTCTTTTTAAAAAAATGTATTTCTTTCTTATTTTCTTCCTCATTCTCCGCGCCGTCGCTGTGTTTCAAATCCGTGCTCACTCTTTCTTCTGAACGGGTGTAGCGCTAATGCATTTCAAAAGCCCCTTTTCAAAGCACAATGGGGGAATATCGCCACAGAAGTTTTAGCCGCTCCCGCCGGAGAGCGCGGCTCAGAGCTGGAGCGCGTTGTGCAGAAAGACATCCTCTCTGAAAACTCGCCACCGTTTCTCACTTTTTTTTTTTTTTTTTCCTAAGCTGCGGTTAAATGGCTTGTTGTAAAAGCTTACATTAGGATCTTTTAAACTCCTATAATAATTACTTTTGTGAATCTGAACAGAGGCGCTAAGATGAGATCCGCGTCCCGGAGGCCGCGTCATGGCGCCGTCCCCTGCATCCGGTGGCGTCTTCTGAAACAAGATTCCGAGCGATCTAATTATGGCGAACGACGGAGTGCTGCGGTGAGGTGAAGTCATCTGTGCATAATCAAAACAGAGAGCAGCACTTTAGTGGGTTGTGACAGCCGCAGCCAGACCTGCTGGTGTCACATAAGACCTTGTGAAAAACCTTAAGCATGAGTTGGCCTGAAACAAATTGCTCCCTAATTGTCAGGAGGATAAATAGTGGCTGTGGCGTTGTGTCAGCCACCGTTCACCCCCTCATCACCATTCATCCGGGCCGAGCTCTTTAATTGAGAGGGTCTAGGCCTGCCTGAGTGGGTCTGTAATAGAAAATAAGGAGTCAGGGTGGATATTTTAATCAGCGCTGACTCCTGCGGTGCACCACGGAGCGGCGGCCCATCCATCTCCGGGGCCTCGGCTCGGGGATGGAGGACAGGCTTCACCATCGGATGTGACAGTCACTCAAGGGACCTAATGGGTCGGTTGTCCTTACCGGTGGTTATTAGGATTTATGTTCTCTATCAGAAACAATAAGGCTACCTGTCTGTTACTACTAGAAAGAAGCCATGGTGCCTTTTTTTTATTTTATAAAAAAAGGTCATTCACTCTTATTGTATCAAAGATGCTGTTGCTATGTGACACTGTGTTCACGATTACGCGATGGAGTCATGATTCTCAAGCTGTTCTCAGAGAGGAATATATCATTCCTTTGGAAGTTTGGAAGAGGAAAGTGCTGGAGTTGATGGAGCTACCTCTAAGCGTCAACTCAAATTAAACTATTATAGGATGCCATAGTGTTCTTTACTTTCTTTCAACTTTGTCTTGGAGCAAACATCTTGGCCTCAGCTGGTTCGCTGCTCACACCTCCGTCACGCAGGTAGCAGATGTTCGGCCGGCTTTATGTTCCTCTCTGTGAATTCTCAACCTAATGAACCATTAGGTCGTATCCGATCCCACTGGCCTGACATGAGCCCGGTCGTTTCGGGCCCCCGATACAAACATCGTGACCCCATGCTGCCTTGAGGTCTATTTTGACTAATTTGACTCACAAAGTGGAAGCTCACAATCCAAAGCAACGTTACACTTTCTTATACAGAGCAAGCTGGCATTAAATGGTTCATGCCAACTTTATCATAGATTTTTTTAAAACTGTAAAACACACTGGAAGAATCTGTCATGGAATCCTGTGATGAATTTATAAAACATTTTGTCAAAATATTGGCAATTAAATAACAATATGACTCATAAAACAAGTGATTGCATAAATAGTCACCTTCTTTTCAAGTGACTATAGATAGATAGATAGATAGCTGGATGGATGGATGGATGGATGGATGGATGGATGGATGGATGGATGGATGGATGGATGGATGGATGGATGGATGGATGGATGGATGGATGGATGGATGGATGGATGGATGGATGGATGGATGGATGGATGGATGGATGGATGGATGGATGATAGATAGATAGATAGATAGATAGATAGATAGATAGATAGATAGATAGATAGATAGATAGATAGATAGATAGATAGATAGATAGATAGATAGATAGATAGATAGATAGATAGATAGATAGATAGATAGATCTTTGAGTCTTAGAAGTTGGAAACCCTAATCTCTAGTTCTTACTCGTCTTACTGATCAAAAAAGGCTTCAATTGATTTCCAGTCACAAGAAAGGTGACAGGAAAATATTTACTCCAACTCTAAATCTGACAGGGTGTGAATAAATTGGGCCTTGGCTGTATATTACCTCACCTTTAATAACAACATGACATTTGGCATTTCCACATTCAGTCACCATCTTGTTCTCTGAAGCATGTGATCATTTCATTGAACAAAGCAGAGCTTTGTCATTCAACTGTCTGGGTAAGAGTTTGACTTTGGCTTAGAGGTGGGTGACATGTTGTGGTACTATTGTGATAACGATAAAGTGACGGTATAAATTTATCACTTCTTGATCAGGTAACTGTATGACCGACTGTGTGTCACAGAAACTATAGCCCCACAAACACAATGAATGCTCTTAGAATTCTCTAATGCGATTCACAAATAGAAGTGTGTGATTTGCATCACTAAATTATACAGTAACTTTAATTGTTTTTGGGTTTTTTTTGTTATTTATTGATGCTTTTATTGAACGAACTGTGGAGAAAAGAGTAAAACTACCAACCCCAGCAGTACAGGGGTGTTCAAAACTTTTATTGGAATTTCTCATCAAAGTTCTTATGATAAAAGATTTATCACGATAAATGACAAACGATATGATAATGACCATACTAAGCCATTTCTGGAGACCCACTGTTGATAGTCTAAATTGATAAGTGTGGAAAATCAGAGAAACATTTATATATAAATCATATAAATAGCTTTTTGAAATACCTGACCAATTTCTTGACTGAATTGTGTGTGTGCAAAATATGTTAATCCCAGACAGGGCTTTGGCTACCTGGCGTCCAGCTGTGTGTGTGTGTGTGTGTGTGTGTGTGTGTGTGTGTGTGTGTGTGTGTGTGTGTGTGTGTGTGTGTCTGTGTGTGTGTGCGCGTGTGTGTGTGTGTGTGTCTATGTGTGTGTGCTGTTATTACATCTAACAGCTAATGCCATTGTCTAAAATGGCAGCCCATACTAAAACAGTCCATGAATACGTCAAAAGAAATTTTCCTAAAAGTGGAGAACGGGGGCGGTGGGGGGAACGGATCCGAACGGAGGCGTATTTATTTCGCTCAGGGATATTTGGTGTGGCGGGCTCACGTTCACTTCTGCATATTCTAATTTGTCCTTGTCATGTTTATCATTAATCTTTGGCCTTGGTTAGGTGGAGAGACACAGTGAATTTCTGCGCACTTTCCCAGGGGGAACCCAAAACGTTCTCCAGTATGATAATGACATTATGCTCACCTCAGTGTAAACGTTGTCATATAAATCACACGCTGTCAGGCGGCTACATGCGTCCGGGGCTGACGGGACAGTCTCCGGGCTAAAGAAACGCGCTCCACTGTGTCACTTAAAATTCATTCCTCCTCGTTCACTTTGCCTTTAGTTGGATTAACTTTTAAAGCTTAAGCATAATCTCTAATTATGTGGCTACTAAAAATTTCAATGGCACACTCACTGCAGCAATAAGCCAAATGACACCTAATTAAAAAAAATAGCCCTACCTTATCAAGGTCCACATAGAATTTCCTTAGCTTTAGCACGCCATTATTTTTGCCATTATGCAGCGGACGTGTTGACAGCATTGTGAAAGTTAACATTAGCGCAGATCTTGTCGAAAGTGAAATAGACTTCCTTTTCATCCATCATACATATGCACATGTGACAAATGTGCAAACTGTTTAGGCTGCCGCTTGATAAAAGTCATCAATCACACTATGCAGCGAAGCACATTTAATGCCATCAAGCATTATTCACCATTGTCCCCGTCCACCACTCCACTTTTTAATTGTGGTTGGCTCATATATCAATCACAAGCTTTGTTAGCCGCCGATTAATTCAGCCGAGCGGAGCGTGGAGATCAAGAGCTCATGATTGATCACGGACGTGTTTGTGGGGAGTTCTTGACCAAACTGTTTTGTTTAGCGTCGGGTTTTTGTTTTCATTCCCTTGAAGTCGCTGCAGGTTTGTTAAATCCGAGTCATTCGAGTTCAGTTTGGGATGAAAAGCGAAGCGGAGAGAGATGAAGTAGAGCTGAGGAGAAGCACTCAGGTGACTTTTATTTATTTCATTTTTTTTGCCTTCCCTCTCTGTACTCAGTCTCCCCATTTTCTGTTTGCTGAAAAAAAAAGTGGGGTGTGGGGGTGGAAACAGGGTAAAAAGGTTTGCATTGTCCCAAAAACGGGACAAACCATAAAACATATTCAAAGAAAATATGAAATTTCCAACTTCGGAAAGCCATTTAGATCGTCCGTCTGAGTGTTGTAAGAGAAAATAATATACTTGACCCTTTTGTCTGTCCACTTTGAGAAGTTTGTTATAGTGGCAACCCCTATAATAATTCACTGTACCTCATGTATATTAAGTAGAAATTCACTGGCTTTTATGATAAATTGCTTGGGTAAGGCCAGGACACCTCTTTTGCATTTCAATACTGGAGAGTGTCAGATTCTTATTTCATTACTAGATGACACATTAGCTGATGGATTTTAATTTTTTTTCCCCCTCTCCTGCCTTCCTGCAAGCGTGGATCCACAGAGACTCAGGTTGATGCGAAAAAAAAAAAAAAAAAAGAGGGCAGAAAATGAGGGTGCAGCTGGGAATAATAATAATAAAAAAAAAATGAAATAAATAAATATAAATCAGTGTCAGGAACCTTTATTGCAATTTTGAGTCCATCTCCGGCGAGAAGAAGAAGAAAGTGGGTTTGTGTTCGTCTGCGCACCTTTTTACGGATTGCCTGTCCAGACTGTGAAATGATGTGGAGTTCGCATTGCTGACTGGACAGAAAATCAAGGTTTAATTCGGAGAGCGATAAAAATCTGGATGTGCTTGAATCTGAGAGATGCTGAGCAGGGGCAAATGGCGGAGCTGGCGCCTTTTTCACAGCGGGGTGCCCGGGCGGCGCTCCGCGACCCTTTTCTGCCTTTCGCCCTTAAACTGGAAAACTCTGCTGAGGGATTCTTTCTGCTCAGGTACAGAAGAGCAGAGAACAAGAGTGCCGGAGGCAATTTCCCTGTGCCTTCTGGTAAAACAAGTCGTGTAGCATTAGATTTTAAACAGCCCCTTTGTTGCTCCTTCAGGTATTTTCCACTTTAGAAAGGGAATAGAAAAATCTATTTGGCCTGACTCCTCAGCTGCATCTCTGACTGTTACTCTATGAAGTAGGGCAATCTGCCTTTACTGGGATTCCTAAAAATGTTATAAAGTTAAGGTCAGTTACAAAGTTGGCCTTCTATCATCTGAAGAACATTTCCAGGATTAAAGGACTAATGTCCCAGTAAGACCTAGAGAAACTCATCCCTGCCTTTATCTTTAGTCGCATTGATCACTGTCTTCACAGCTCTGCCTTATAATACACTCTTTCAGCTGCCGCTGATCCAGAACGCTGCTGCTGCTGCTGCTGCTGCTGTTCTGACTAAAACCAGGAAGACGAAGCACATCAGCCACCTCTAAAGTCCTTCCACTGGCTCCCTGTAGTTCAGAGAATACACTTTGAAATACTGTTAGTTTATAAATCACTGAACGGATCAGTACCACAATACATTAAAGAGCTGCTGTTGTCATAGCAACCTTCCAGACCTCTCAGGTCTTCTGGTTCTGGTTCTGCTCTGCATCCCCAGAACCAAACATAGAGACACAGCATTCAGTGTTTCAGTGTTTCATCCTAAATGAGGAAACACTTTGATGTGCACTGATGTCATGTTTTCTGGCTTTCTCAGTACTGGGCTGTGTCTTCTATGACTTTGTATTTTGTGTTTTATGATGTAAGCACTTTGTGCCATACGAATAAATTTGACTGATTGATTGTCAGTCCGATAGGCAGATGTACTGGGCCAGTGCATAAGGACCATTTTTCTGTAGCTGCTTCAAATGAGTTTCTTTCAAGCTCACTTCATTCAGGTGTACCTCAAGGTCCTATTTTAGGGGCCTCTCTGTTTCTTTTGTCGTCATTTTCTCTTTAGCTCTTTCCAGGTGATGTAATATGTCCTGCACAGCAAAATGTCTCTATGAAGAGGTTTTGATCTACTTTGCTTCCTGGCAGAATTGAAGTGATTTTGTTTTTGGCTCTGTTTATTTCCATATTTTATCCAACATTGTGTTTCTACGCAGTCCTTCCTTACCGCTCAGTTTTTGTTCCATGTAATGGTTGGCTTTCAGGTGAGGGAATAATGTGAACATTTGTTTTCTACATGTTTCACACTAAAATAAAACATATATACGAATGTACTGCAATGCATTTGCCACCATGTCACACTCGCTTCCCCTCTTTGTTTAAGCTCCTTCCTGGCGTTACAAAACTTGCCTAATAGAGAAAGAGGAAGTGAAATCCGCTGAGAGGCCAGTAATTAACTCCTTTAACTGTAATTAAAACACTCCAAGTCTCAAAAGGGTGCCGGGCTCCTAATGAGCTGTGACATCAAAAATTGGACTGTCATCCTGTGGTACCTGAAGAAAAGGCAGGAAGCTCAACAGTGCAAGTGCAAAGAAGAAGAAAAGAAAAATCCTAGAAATAAAAGAAGCGGCGAAGAAAGAGGAAGATGGGACGCTTTCATTACCCGAGAAGGGAAATAATGCAATATCAGGGCTTTGTGAGGAACAGAAAAATAAAAAATGGGGAGGCGCAGGTAAGCGAGCGGGGAGGGGGGGAGGGCGTGCGGGGGGCGGTTCGGAATTGTGTCTGAAATATTTTGCGTGACCTCCTCTCTCGCCCATCCATCAGGCAGGCTGGCTCATTATTCTAACTAGCCAGTTCTTTTCTTCTGCAGCGGGACGCCATCAGCTGCAATCTGCATGCCAATTATCGGCCAGACCCCTTGATACCCCTGCATGGAAAATGATCTGTCAAGAAAGAAAAAAAAGGGGCGGGGGGGCAGGGGGAGGTTGGGTGGGAGAGAGCGAGAAAAGCGAGAAGGCTTGGGCACTGTAGCCCCAATCTCCACCTCCCTTCGCCCATTTCTCTCCTTTTACACTCATTCCCCCCCCCCCCCCCCACTCCAACCCTCCTTCTTCTCCTCCATCCGCTTTCCTGTACAGAAGTGACAGGGCTTCCTAGAAAATTAATCTATGGAAAGAGAAGAAGAAGAAAAAAAAAATTATAAATGTAGCTATTCTCCCGCTCCGGCCGCTCAGTTCTCCGGCATCCGCAGGGCAAGGGGAAGTGGAGTTTGTGATAATTGCCAGGGAAAAAGGGGAGGCGATAACAAAGGGACACTCTTCCCTGAATGTTACACTAAGGGCAAGAGGAGCGGTCATGAAGCAACCGTCACACTCTCGACGCTCCCAGGTACGCTTCCCGCTTTTCATCCCCGTCCATTTTCACCATCAAATTACAGATGAGATGAGCTGCCTTTTCTGATCACTCTCTTGATCTCTTAACTGTGACAGATATGCAGACCGGAGAGGAGAGAAGTTAGAGCCCAGTGGGACACGGGGGGATTGGGGGACCACTGCAAATGCCGGACCCTGACCCCCCCCCCCCGCCCCAACGATAATAAACAAAAGCTGAATACTTTAAAAAGTAACTTCAAAACTTGCTTTGGCTTGACTTAGGTAGAGTACATGTCAAACTCAAGGCCTCTGGGCCAAATCCTGCCTGCTGAAATGATCTATGTGGCCTTAAAGGGGCAGTATTGAGTAAAATAAACTTTGTTGAGCTTTACATCATCATTTCAGACTAGCCAGAAGAAATGATCTGTGGAGCTCATTATAGGAGCAACTCCTCAGTGCAACGCTTGTAAAAATGTTGCTAAAGGGTTAACAGAGGAGCCCTATGGTGATGACTTCCTGAAGGCGGAGTTTCAGAAAGAGAAGTTGTTCTTAAAGAGACAGAGGCCCAATTTCAAACCCTGAAGTTAGCATAGGTGCTTGATGGTGCTATAACATGACATATGTTCCTGGAAAACACACAACACACATTTGGGTTCAAACTCATGAACCCAAACATATCACTGCAGAAAGTTGACGCTCCCTTTTTAAAGGGGCAGGATTATGTATTTTCCCAGCACATTTTGGCATTTTATAGCACAATGAATATTTATGTTACCTTCAGTTGTTTTAAAAATGATACATGTATCAAATAAGACCTAAAAGAAATTAGACTTTGTAATTTACACTTGTTACATAACACTGACCCTTTAATTTCTGGTTTAGTTTGGCCACAGCTTTAGTGTTGTGTTTCTGCAGATGGCAGTAGGATCACAGGAAGAGGCAGAGGAGCTTGATTTTTTTTCACACATTATTTGTCTATCAGGATATTGTGTCAGTTTTAACAATCTTTTTTTTTTCTTTTTTTTTTCTTTTTTACAAAAGTTAGGCAACTGGTTCCAAATTTTAAATTGGGGTATGGGAGAAAACGAGACTAAATACAAATGCATGCTACACCTTTCAGACCAAAAAAAATAATTAATTAATTCAAAAAAAGAAATGAAAACCACAAGTTATATTATTTTCTCTTCATAATCATATTATGACACAATCGCAACAACATCGACAAAGTTTGCATGGCCGTATCCAAGCCGGCCCTTGTCGCCCCTCACTTACAAGATGAGGCAAGAACCAGCGGAGGGATGAGCAGAACAAAGCCGACCTGACTCCGACTGCTGGCGCAGGGAGCCGGGAGGAGAGGGAGAGAGCAGCCGCTCGGCAGAGGCAGCGGAGGATTGGGTTCGCTCTGTCTGCTTTTGTCGTGCATGTGTGTGAGCTTTGATTAAAGACAGAAGATTCCTTAAGCACATTAGGGGCCATTCTGTCCAATTGTTTCACGCCCTCTTCCATATCCGCCCGCACAAAAAGATAGCGACTGCGGCACAAAGCGAGGCTCACCCTCTTTCCTTCTCTCTATCTCGCCCAGCAGGCCCGCAGCAGAAACAAACACGCAACGACCAGAGGAATGATGATGCTCTGCTGCAGCACCAGCAGCTGCAGCTTCGGTGTAATATCTTATCACTTTAAGTGCTGCTACAAAAGCAAAATAAAACAAAAGGCGTTTTGTTTTGTTTTTGTTTGTTTTTTTTTTTCATTTTGAACGCATGGGTTGTGTTTATTTTTTGTTTTCGTTTATCCACTAATAAAATAGCCTATGCGTATTTGGGCGGTAATTCTCCACGGACAGCTGTAATAACTAGTTAATAACAAATGTATGCCTTCGCTGTTTCGTAGCCTGCAGTGCTCTTGTGTGAAATATGTTCAGCATTAAAACCAGGAAGCGCATGCATTTCATTTGCAATCATCGCCTCAATTCAAAGAGTCGGGGTCTGGCACGGAAACGCAGCAAAGCAAAAAACCGCATTTCAATATTGGAGCAAAAAAAAAAAAAAAAAAAAAAAAAAGACTCTTAGCGTACTCTGGAAGAGAGCTGAACTCAGGCCAGCCAGCCGCCATACCCTAGAGTAATAATTAAGAATCCTGTCGCAGAGTTGTCAGTAGTCAATTACACCTCCCGTTCAGTCGGGCGCACGATCTGACTGCGAGCGAAACGAAGACACTGGAGCTGTCATCAGAGATGGAGAAAGGAGGAAAAATGAGTGAAGTGGAGATTACCGTGGAGTGGGGAGTCTGAGCAGGGGCTTTAGCGCTCCCTGTCAAGGAGGTGAGCGCAGAACGCGGGTGACCGGACGCCCTCTCAAACATGAAACCATTATTGCCGATTACACAGAACGGGGGACTTTTTGGTGGGGCATTAATTGAAGCTTTGGCTCGGCTTCACTTTTCCAATTACTTTTATGCTAGCCTACGGTTAATGCGGCGACAATGGGCGGCAGAGGAGGCTCTTCACGGACTGAAGGACCGGCGGAGGAACGTTGTAAATGAAGCGATGACTAAGTTAATATTCAGCTGGTGGAGGGAGGCCTTCACCAGCAGCTCATTGTGCCTCATTGTGTTCCAGCGCCATGTTGGACATCAGAGCTGATTCAGGGCAAGATTTACGCACTGACAAGTTACTGTTGCGAGTCATTAGTATTGATGTAGATGTGAGGCCTTCCAAAAGTGTGCTTTTTTTTTCTTTTACCTTTTCACAGTTTGACTGCAGCTATTCAATTTAAAGGGGCAGTATTATGCATCTTCAAGCCACATAGTGCCATTTTATACCACAATCAAGTAACTATGTTAATTTCAGATGTTACAAAACATATATATATATATGACTTATAAAAAATTTGACTTTGTAATTTAACGCCTTGAAATTGGGCCTCTGTCTCTTTAAAACCTTCTGCTCTTCCTGAAACTCCGCCTTCAGAAAGTCATCATAACACGGCTCCTCTATTAACCCTTTAGCAACGTCGTCACCAGCGTTTCACTGAGAAGTAGCCCATACAATGAGCTCAGCAGATCCACCAGGTGTTTGCTAATTGCTTCTGGCTAGTCTGAAGGAGCTGAGTGGGGGAGGGCTGCTCTCGTTTCCTCCTCAAAGCTTTGCTCATGTGAAACAGCTGGGATACGGCTGTTTTGGTTGAATGGTTGCCATGGAGATTGAAGAATTTCTCAAACATGCATGATATATATGTGATATGATGCTGAGCTCAAAAAAGTAGATTTTGTGTAATACTGTCCTTTTGTTAAAAAAAAAACATATTCCTACTGTAAAACATGGCAGTGGTGTGATTGTGCTGTACTGAGGCTTTTCTTCAGCAGGTAAAGATGATAACATAGATCAGTTCTGGAAGAAGCACTGCTTCAGTGGCCAAACACTTTGGAATGGGGCAGAGGTTCACCTCCCAGCAACAAACCTGAATATACAACCAAGTACGCAGCGGGACCGTCAAAGAATTCTTGCGAAAGAATGGCCTGGTACCTTGTAACCATTTTAGAATGTTCAAAACAAAAACTACAACCAAGTAAGCAATATTTATTTCACAGTAATTGCATTGATGACCCTCACATGAGGTAGGCATGTATCGTTTATCATTTATCCTGACAAATGTCTAACAGTTTGGATTTATTGTTGTCGTGATAAATTCCAGATAGTGATGTTCGTCACCCCCTGAAACCGGCCCAATTGCAGAGATGGATTTCTGCTCTCCACTGTCTGCTCAGTGAAAGCATCAACAAATAACACTGATTTTGAAAATACACGAGCTGAGCACAAATTAGTGATACAAGTCACACTTCTTTACACATTATAAATGGGTATGTTTTTTAAGAGCATTATTTGAGTTTGTGGGATTATAGACACGTTGCCATGTGACGCCGCGTGCAAAATCCCTGCTCACCAACGATGACTCCAACTGGTTTTAGTTGTCAAGATGTCAACAAAACAGGCAGAATCTTAGATTTACGTCTGATATGTAAAAGAAAATGTGACGCGGTGCTTTGCGTCACGTTTCACAGGTCAGTTAATCAAAAAATAATGGCTAGAGAAGGTTGTAGGTCACTTATGCTAGCTTGACTTTGAACTTTTTTACAGGTTGATGTGCTGCAGAATTCAGTGTGTTTTGGTTCAGTTAAAGACTAAAATAAGTCGACCACACACCAACTCTGACAGATCATCAGTAGAGCAGGTGATTAAATGAGTTAATCAACCACAGCTGTGTTTAGATAACCTCTTATTAATGACTGAAAAATAAACATCAGACTTGAAAACATAATACTTTAATGGGCTGAATGGTTTGTTCTCTGTGGGGGAAATGTTTCTGTGTTTTTTGCTGTTTAATTCAAATGCACTTGTGGAGCTGTTGTCAGTCAGTTGCTATGGAAACATGTCTGAGTGTAGTGGAACAAGAACAATTCAAGTGCTTTTCAGTTATACTTCAACTGTTTTTCTGCGTTACTTTTCCCTTTGCTGTGATGCCCTGCACTGAATTAACAACACCAACATGTCCAGGTTTTATTTTGTTAATGTAACTTTTCTACTGCAGCAGGTGGGTATGGATGACAATTGCAGTGTTTCCATTAAACAAGAAAAGCAATCACAATCACACATCAATATGTTTTTTCACGTGCACAAAGTCATTAAAAAAGTATTTTTCATGGTTTGGGTTGAAATATTTTTCAAATATTCTGCGACTGCAAGAAAAGATGGTTCAACAAAGTATTGACTCAGAAATGTAAATGTACACCGCACTATTCAGATATTTGTTTTGAAAAAAAAATTTGTGGATCGCTTTACTGTGATCCACAGTTTTCTGCTGGTCTTTCTCATATCATCCTGGTCAGACATGAAAAAATGTGAAAATTATTCAAAGAACTTTGAGGGGTATGAACATTTTTACGAGGAAGTAAGCATGTTGCCTTAAGTAAGAAAAAAAAAAAGCAGATGCCATAATTCACCTCGAAAACAAAAGAGAAATGTTTGTCAGGGCAAGACTTCCATATATATATATTTTTTTCTTTCCCAAAGTGGTTTTGACACCAAACATTGTTTATTTGTGTTTTGATATTTTTATAAAATGCAAGTATCTTCTCTATTTTTCAAAATTTCACTGAGGTACCTTGATACATCGGCACTGAAATCGATATTGGCCGATATTAGTCACTTTTTAACATATCGGTATCAAATAACTGGTCTTTTTTTGTTGTTTCTTTTTTGTCTTGTTGCAGTGTGTTTCTGGTCGTTTTTTCCCCCCCAAAGGTGAAAATGACCATGAAAATATATACATAAAAAAGGTAACTATTGCCATAACATCAATATCAACATAAAGTAAAAATATCAGCCCGAATGCTTGCATCGGCGCGTCCCTCGTTCAAACCCACCAACATTATTGACATTCTTTTCAATCGTTTGATTGCAAGAATGCAAGAGGAACTCCAAAGGCACGAATGAATTCTCCAAAGAACACACAGATTTCAAAACAAGTTCTCTGGCTGCACTTCTCTCTCCCCCCAACCCCACAGCAGCTTAATCTAGCTTGCACCCTCATCAGTGCGACACAGAAGGGAACAAATTTACTGTTTCATCCTCATTCTTCCCGGCGCGGAGGAGCTGTATACAGTACACAGCAGATCAAAGCCTTAATTGAAAAATAATTATAGGTACTTAATCATAGAAAGCGCTGGGCTAATTGAAGTGAAAACAAGAAGGCAAGCGCAGACCCTCGGAATCGTGGCAGAAAGAGGATATTGTAAAAGCTTCCTCTTCAATCCCCATTGTCTTCCAGATTAAATAGGAGAGGGGCTATTAGCAGAGTTAATTGGCTCTCTAATTTAGATCTCGCCCCACTGAAAGCATAACGGATGCGGGCCTGTCGGCCGGTGATGCGCGCACTCTATCACGCTGTCCTGTTGGGCTGTGATTGGTTAATTGCTCGGGGATTTTATTATTATTATTTTTTTTTTTGAAGTTTCCCCCTCATTCTTCAAAGCCCAGGCGGATTTGTGGCCGCCGTCTCCCTGGCTGCCCAGGTAGGGCTCATTGTTCCGAGGTTCGGTGATTCATTCACTGCGGCTGACCCGGGCCTGGACTTCACCTCACGTTAAGCGTTTAAAAAAAAAAAAAAAAAAAAAAAAAAATAGAAATGGTGCTTTTATTTTAGCCACGTTTGTGATTGTCTTCTTCCTGCTACGCTTACTGTTTTTGTAAAAAGTGCAGAGAGAGTGCACAAACATTCCCACCGTGTCAAAGGGCCCCTTATCGCCCTCCTGGCAATTCTGCTCCCTGCTTGCAAAAAACAAACAAACAAACAAACAAAAACACACACACACACACAAACAAATAAAATAGTTCTGTTCGTCCACTCTGCCCTCTAGCGGTCTTCTGGAGGTATTGCGGTGATTACTCGGTAAAATCCATTTCGACTCCCCAAAAGGTGCAAGAAAGTAAATGGGCCATTTTTCTCCCATTTTCCGGGACAGCCTTTCATCATTTCAGCACACCTCTTTCTAGTGTTTTCACATTGTTGCCTGAGTAGTAATGGAAGCTCCTGAATGGAGTTCTAAATAGAAGCTGGGGAAATGTTCTTTCAAGCTCTGTCACACCAACTTTTCTCTTTTTTCTTTTTGCAAAACTCAGAGAAAATGACAGCAGATTATGCTACCCGCTATATGACACGTGGGACTGCATTATCAGAGTTTCTGCCAACTTTTGTAAAGGTCTGCTACATTATCAAGAAGTATTTATGATTTAAAAGGGTAATGGTTCCTCTAGTGCTACCATGTGGTTGGCATTTCCTTTCATTTTCTTTTATGTCATATTCTTGATGAAATTTTACATTATCTGATAATTAAAAAAACACAGCATGATTAGTTGTTCCAATAGTTCTCTTAATAAATGTAAAAGCAAATACTTTTGAACAGCCATTTAAAAAGAAATCTTTAGCTAAGCAAATGTCACATTTTCTAACTTACACTTTATTAATATTCCCTTTCAATTACTTCTTTCACACAACTTCCACCCGTGATCTTTTCATTTCACATTTACGTGGTCGTACGTTTCAATTTCAACATCCAGTGGTAATAATTGGGTCAGTCCAAGTCCGTAGCAGTGCAGGCAGAATTTGATGTACATCTGGTAACATTTCTCAGGCGCAACAATGACACCAAGGATTCGCCTTGAGGCGTTTCACTGACCACCGCCAAGGCTAAATAAAAAATGTTGCCGCCTATGAAACATTGCCAGGTCAGTTCTTTCAAAGAAAATGTTGAGTTAATGCTGTTGGTACAGAAGTTTGGTTAAATTAAGTCAGTGGTTCCCAAATATTTTCTGGCCCCCCTGTGGATTACAATAAAATCCCCCCCAAAAAGAAAACAAAAATCAAGTGGGCACACACATCGTTCAACCAGACATAATCCTATACACATATTTTGTTTTCCAACTCCACAGAAGTTTATTTCACACTTCAGGTTGCAATAAAACAAACTACAAACCATCTTTACAGTGAAATACTTAACTGTTTTTTGTTTTTTTTATTCATCCAAACCGCTTCCTGCGACTCCCTGCACTGGCACTTAGAAATCAGGTTTCCAGTTTTGCTGTTCTTGATTGCAATGCAGGAAGTTCCCTGACATTTACAGTTAAAGTTCATTCAGCGTACCATTAAAAAGGTATTTTAATGGTATTTTAAAGGTATTTTTTTTCACTTGACTGGTGCAGGACAGAAGTACATCATAAAATGACCCACAGCATGACTTTTTCAATCCATCAGCATATGTGGCGTGGTAGGAAACATTGGGAAGGCACTTCAACTGATTTGTGAAGCAATATCTCATAACGGTGACAAAGTGTGTCTGGTTTGTGGTGGAAAGCGTTGGCACAGCATACAGCACCAACCAATGCAGACCCTGTTCCTCACAGTGCGACTGCCAGGTAAAGGCTTTTTACACACGGAGGATGAGAGAAGTAGACATTTATCAAACATTTCTCCACATGTCGGATTAGGGAGAACATTTTTCCAAAGTATGTTTTGGGGGATACTTTAGAATATTCGTGAGGTTTCAGGGCAGATTTTCTCCGTTTCCACACCCCGCACCCCGCTCTGCCCCCCCGTCACATAAAAATGCAGTCGACTGCAGAAAAGATGGTGTCTCTCCGGAATCAAATGGAAATTTGATGAGACATCCGAAGCTTAGCTGAGCAAGCACAAGCTTTACTAGAGTGTCACACAATGTAAAGTACATTTCCACACGCAGTGCTTAACAGCTGAATGTGGTGTAGAGCATATTGTGTGTGAGGGTTTAAAGGCTTAAAAACAGGTACGCTATCTCAGGACACTGAAAAATGGGATGTTTCACCACATGCTGCTTTGACTTAGGAGGTTTGCACATCGCAGCTGTTAGGAAATAGCTACAAAAACGTAGTTTTTCTTTGACAGTTTTTAACTTTAATTGAAATTAACGCTGCTTGGGTTCAGATTTCTCAAGTACTGCCGAATTGTAAAATTATTGGAAAGATCTGACTTTCAAGTCAGCTTTCTTGGAGCTATCAAGGAAGCTGAGAGTTTCTTTGGTGACCCAATTCAAATGCATTGAACTGGATCTCCAAAGAAAACTGTAGGCTAATATAGAGTCGCACATTTATTGGGTGCCCTGGAATACATGTGTTACATTTGCAGCTGCATAAGCTAACAGTGACTTTGTAATCAACCTTCAGTTTTCACACTTCTGCTATTTAGTCGTGTCGAAAGTCCTTCATTTAGAGAGATACAGCGAGTACTCTGTGTGAGTGCTCTTTCCCCAAGACACTCTCCATTAGGAAAACAAATAATCCATCTGCCAACTGGTTGTTCATCAGTCATAGAACAAAAATCATAATAGTTTCATAAACTACTCTAAGAGTTTAAGTGGAATTGTTGTAGCATAAGTCAAAGAACGTGTACTGTAATATCAGGGAGTTACTCAAAAAACAATTTGTATAATATATATATATATATATATATTAAACCTGCAGTATGTCACTTAGAATATATATTTTTTTAATTTTATTTGTTTCATTTTTTTGACATGTATGCTGAAATTGTCACTATTTGTGACAATTTCACATATGATCACAGATCATCTGTGAAAGAAATTGAGCTTCTCTCCTTTTCCCAGTGCTAACTAAAAACAACCAATCAGAGTCAGGAGGTCGGGTCAATCTCTTGAGCTGTTTCTCATCCTCGCTCAATCCCCCCTCATTCTCTCCTATGCTCAGGTTAGATAGCATGGTCACCACTGACTGTGGACAAACAGTCTTCCTGTAATGGTAAGTTATTTCTCTGCCATTACTACATTTGGCAGCAAGTACACAAGCTTGATTGACAGCACTAAGAACGTCCTCTTGGCTCTGATTGGTTGTTTTTGACCAGGAGCATTTCTTCAGCTCCTCTCTGAGCCGGGGATAGCATCACAGAAGGAGGTGGAGAAGATCAATCTTTTCACAAATTATTGGCCTGACAACATTATGCCAGGACATGATGACAGTTTTAACAAAAATGAAAAAACCCCACATATTGTTAATAAAAGATACACACTGCAATGTGTAACTTTCCCCACACTAAGGGACTTTAAAAATGTTATTTCACTCTATTTTAATAACTTACAACTTACAATACTGAAAGTGTTCACATCGCATAATCAGTGAAATTTAAGTGAAGTCATTTCAGCATAATAAGCAATTTAACAGTGTGACTTTGAAATTAAGCTTTCCATCATTATTTTCTTGTACGCTTCTTTAGCACAAGAATACTATACTCACAAGCCAAAATACCTTCAGGTATTATTTCAAACAAAAAAAAGTTAGTTTTTTTATTAATGATTAGAAAATATTTTACAAGAAATCCATGCAGAATATATATTTGTTGTTACAGGCAACCTGTCCAGGGTGCAGCTTGTCCTGGTTAGAGGAAGGAAGCAGCAGAGATAAGCAGATGTGGAAGGACGGGAGGATAGGTTGTTGTTGTTGTTTATCCTGTTAGCGTTATCTACTATAAACGCAGTGGTCAACAATTTATCATTGTTACGTAGCTGCTATCTGCAGCCCTGCAGGTCCACATGAAAAGTAAAATAATTACCACTTTGTTTAAGCTTAACTGAATAAAGTTAATAGCTCCCCTCAGACCAAAGCCGCAGAAATACAAAGCTTCTGTGCTTGTTTATCGAGAGGTCAAAGGTTATCTTTAAAACAATAGGCCTAGTTGGACAAAATGATAGAGTTAATACTGGTCATGGGACGTTTACCGGTTGTTCTATTTTCTGTACACAGACAGAAAAGTGAAATCTGGAGATGAAAGATGAAAAAGTTTCATTCAGAAAAATTCCCCTCTGGAAACAGTAACCCAGAGATCTGCTTCCTGTTTTGTTTTCAGATAGTATAAATAGTTTGGGTTTTTTTTGCCAAATAATTAACATAGGTGCTAATGAAAACTGAAAATATATTGTTTTTAATCAAACAACGATTAATATATATCTTTTAAAAATCTTTCAGATTATTTTTATATGATGCTAAAACAGAAAATAAAACATGTTCATGTATACTAATACATGAACATGAATGAAAATATATTTGATCTGCTTATTTGAGGTTTATATTTCTCCATTTGAAAAAGGAACAGGATGGATGAATGATGTCAAATTTAGATTCTAATGTTAGAGGGAACAGAAATGAATCATAGTTTATAGCCAGTTAACTGTCTTTTGTTTTTTTTTATCATGTCACACTGAGAGTTGGTAAAAATTTCTGCACTGAGTTTCAAACTAAAAAAAGAAAATATTCCAAACAATTGAACCTCATCAGAACGCCGGTGTCCTCATGACATAAACAATGTACATTCACAGCTCTTGTGAATGACTGACGTTACGACTAGTGACCCTCAGACTTTGAGTTCTAACAAATTCACATTGAATGAACCAACTGGGTTCATGTGTCAGAGCTACAAATAAAGCTTCATTGGTGCTGCCGCCATCTGCTGGCTAAACTGTGCGTTACTGATCCCAGTTCGTTGTTGAGGTTTGTGTCTTCAAGTCAAATAACCTAAAAGTTTTCTTCCTGAAGCAGATTCAACATGCGAAGCAACACCATGTGTCTTCCACCAAGATTTAATGATAAAAGAAGACACTACAAAAAACTAACATACACACAGGTGAGAAATATATTGATAACACTAAGAAACTATTCAGTAACTTTCTCCTCAGTGTAAATACCTTAAATAATTTTTAATAGAAGTTTTAGTAGGAAGAAAAGGATGCAATGTTTCCACTACACTGCAGGCAGTGAGTTTGATAATCAATATGGATCAATATTAGCTCACTGCAAAGAAACATGAGAGAGGCAAGGAGCCTTATGATTTCATTCATAAAAATATATTTGTTGTCTGTAATCTGTCAGAAGATGATCCTGAACTTTAGGATGCAAGAATAAAAGCCTGTTTCAAGTTGCAACTAACTAACTAATAATGTGGTGATGATTTCTGATAACATAGTTATATTATTTCACACATTGTATGGAAGCAAGAAACTAATATACTTGGCACTTTTCATAATTTCATTTATTGAACTATCTTGAAAAGAGCCCAGTGGGTATGAAATCATCTTTAATGAAGGAGAAACTATTTACAAACTGTACCAGAATGCACCGTGAAGCTTGTGCATCAAAGAGTCTTCTGTCACTAAAGTAAACCAGCTGTCACTGATAAACATGTCCAGCAAACTTGGCTCCACTCTGTTTTCTCAGAAACTGCTGCATCTTCAGAACTTCAACACCTTGATGGAGGTGGTAGGAGGCCTGAGCCACAGCTCCATTTCTCCACGTAAAGAAACTCATGTTTACCTGGCGCCAGAAGTTCTGAAGGTACTGAACATGGGCCATGCTGTGCTACTCCTCACATTGATGTCTTCACTTAAATTAATATAAGAAAATTTGAGCCCCGTCTGCAACTGGTCTATTAACCATCTATGTCACATGAACTGCCACAGAATCGACTGTGACTTATTCATTACATGATACTGTTTTCCTATTGCTGTCCCAGACGTGGAGCGAGATGACAGAGCTGGTCTCTTCCGACAACAACAACACCAAATACTGAAAGACCTTCAATGAATGCAGAGGGTTTCAATTCCCCGCCCATGGCGTTCACCAGAAGGATCTGATCGCGGTGCACGTCGTCTTCCTGACCGGTCGGACGAGACCATGGTGAACCTGAAGATGTATCAGCAGTACATGATGTTCAATGAGCTGGTAGTTCAATGAACTGGTGTCACTATCAGCTCATTGAACTGATAGTTCAATGACCTGGTGTCAGCTCATTGAACTGGTAGTTCAATGAACTGGTGTCACTACCAGCTCATTGAACTGGTAGTTCAATGAACTGGTGTCACTACCAGCTCATTGAACTGGTAGTTTAATGAACTGGTGTCACTACCAGCTCATTGAACTGGTAGTTCAATGAACTGGTGTCACTACCAGCTCATTGAACTGGTAGTTCAATGAACTGGTGTCACTACCAGCTCATTGAACTGGTAGTTCACTGAACTGGTGTCACTACCAGCTCATTGAACTGGTAGTTTAATGAACTGGTGTCACTACTAGGTCATTGAACTGGTAGTTCAATGACCTAGTAGTGCTCATTGAATGTCAGTAGCATTATGCTGACATTATGTAGCATAATGCTATGGACCTCATTAATTGCTTGTTTTCCTTCTAACAGTCTGTTTTGAGGAATTATGGTTATGACTATGATGGCTATACATCACAAAAAGACTTTGAGAGTATCAGTGAGTGTGAAAAATAATTTTGACTCATCTGTCTTCTGTCAGAGCAAATCAATTTTCCTAATTTAGGAACGATTTGGTGGATTGTGGAAAACTTGTGGTGAATTGTCTCTGCTTTACTTCCAGTCTGCAGTAATGCTCAAGAAAGATCAAAGGTTTGCTTTTTTAATAATGAATTCATAATTGGGATTTTATTTAGTGCTGGAAATTAGTTTGCATCGTCTCATCACCAAACTTAAAGTAATGTTAATTTGGGGGGAATTAAACAATTTGTCTGAGGCATTCTTCCTTCAGGAAATGGCAAATTTGATGTGTGCTTACGATCACTTACTAACTGGTACACTCAGCTGGGTTGAAGTTTCACTCATCAGAGACAAAGTGACACTTCAGACACAAACTAGACAAATTGGGAACAGCCCAGAAATCACAAAGACACAACCCTGCCACAAGCTAGAGTATTTGATGTAAGTCTGTTCAGCTCTGATTTTTGATATTTTAGTGATGAAATGTATTTTCTCTTGAGATCTAAGGATTATTAAGAGACTACAGACTGTGTCCAGGAAGCTGGAGCACCAAAGAGAACCTGGAACAAAAAAGCTATTTTATGAGAAACATGATTAGATCAAACTAAATGTCCATAAAGGGGAATTTTATTGTAAAATGCTGCTGTCAGTCAAATTAACCGACAACAAGAAGTGGTCTTCTTTGCAGCACAAACTTCCCTAGTTGGTGAAGTTTGTTCCTTAGGAGCTTTAGAAGAATCCTTCACTTGGGCAGGAGTCTCTACGTCAGGCTTGTCCTCCATGGCTTTTTCTGTTGGAGCAGAAGTTGAGATTTCGCACTCAACTCTCCCCTTTTGGAGAACATTAGAGACCTCTAGCTGAGGAGTTTCTTCCGTCAAAGTCGCAGTTACATTTTCAGCTTCAACAGGACCTGAAATGCCACTAGAAAATTCCCCAGTAGAGGAAGACTGTTCTTTAGAGGAGTCCTTCCCTTCTACAACAGTCTCTTCAACAGCTTCACCTCCTAATGCCTTTTCTCCGGCCGGGGAAGCTTGCTCCTCAGGTGGGGAAGGCTTGAATAGAAATCTATCAAAAATATCATACTCCATGGTGCACTCTTCCCGATAAGTTGAATTTTCCTCAGGGCAAAAATCCCCAACCGGGGAAGGCTTGAAGAGAAAGGCATCGAAATCATCGAGCCACTCCTCCTGAGCGGTATAAATTTCCTTTCTGCAAACTTGCTCAGCTGGGGCAGTTTCCTTTCTAGCTGGGGAAGGCTTGAACAAATAGGCATCGAAAATATCGTATTCCGTCGTGCACTCGTCCTGAGCGCTTTGATTGTCCTTTGAGCAAAGTTCCCCAACCGGGGAAGGCTTGAAGAGAAATTCATTAAACTCATCAATAGGTTCCTCTTGATAGGAAGGAACGTAAATTTGGGAGGAATCAGTTTGCTTCCCCCCCTTTCTACGTGGGGAAGGCTTAAACAGAGATCTGTCAAAACTATCATACTCTGTGCTGCCCTCAGCCTCGGAGCTTTGAATTTCCTCAGAGTTTATATCCTCAGCCGCGGATGTTTTCTTTGCAGGTGGGAGAGGCAGAAACAGATAACGATCAATAATATCGTACTCCATATTGCTCTCGTCCTGAGAGCGTTGACTTTCATCAGTGCAAACTTCCCCAGGCGGGGAAGGCTTGAACAGAAATTCATTGAAAACATCAATGGGCTCCTCTTGATAGGAAGGAACGTAAACTTGAGAGGAATCAATTTTCTTCTCCACCTTTCTATGTGGGGGAGGCAGAAACAGATAACGATCAATAATATCGTACTCCATATTGCTCTCGTCCTGACAGCGTTGATTTACATCAGCGCAAGCTTTCCCAGGCGGGGAAGGCTTGAACAGAAATTCATTGAAATCATCAATGGGCTCCTGACAAGACATGGTAAAAATCCTTTTTAGTCTAAAGTACTCAATAAACTCACTGCTAAGCTTAGTGAAAGAGTCTCTTGTATACTACCTGATGTTTTGAGATGCAAGGATTTATAACCTCAGAAGTTCTTTGATCTATGACCTCATCTATGTCATAGATGATGTCATAGCTACAATGAGGTCACTGTAGTACTGGGACAGTGTCCTGCTTCTGATCGTTGCTATGGAAACAGTCAGATCAGTTCTGCATGATTCAAACTATTAACCCTTTGCAACTGCTTCACTTGATCATTCGAGGCGTCATGACGAACGTCAGAAGAGAAGGATGGGAGAATCGAACAGAGTGACTAAAGTTATTTTCCCAAGTTGTTTTTATCAGTTTATTCGTAGCTTCTTCTTGTTCAAGTGGAGATAACTTGTCTGTGAACGTAACAAACCTGATTGGGGCTCATAGACGGTGCTATTTACGAAAGTTGGAAATAGCTAGCTTCCAAACCGACCCATACTTCCTCCCTCCTGATGTGTTCATCAAATTATTGATTTTGCCTGAATTCACATCTGTGAAGACGTTTTATTCGTATTAAATGGTGTTCCTTTATGTGTCATATAAATGTAATGTTTTTTGAATCACAGTCAAGGTGTTTTTCATTGCAGCTGGAAACGGTGTACAAACTAATGAACCAAGATGTGTCTACTGAAGTAAGTTTCCCAGGGTTGCTGAATTTCCCCAGACAGTTATTTGGAAACTTGCTGTTTTTCCCGTGGCCTTCCCTGTATGGAGATGGTTCCTTATATTTTCCTTTGTCTCTTTTGTTTGGTCTTAGAAGAGTGAGTTTCTGCCTCGGTAGTAAAGTGAGATGAATAAAGTAACTATGTAACTCTGGGTTCCTCAGAGTGGATCCTAATTTGTGCCTAATGCAGTGTATTTCTTGCTCTCCGTCTGCAGATGTATTAAAGATTGTTTTTGCTCCCTGACTTTTGTCTGGACCTCAGTCTCTGAATTGTGCACTTCACACACCACATTATTTATTTCACTTTGTCATAAATAGAGTCTCCCCTTACACAAGAGCAACATTAAAAACTTACAAAAAATTAGATGCTCATCATTCTTTTCCCCATACATGCTGGGCATTGTCTCCATGGTTACTAATGGTTTCATGCTCACCTTCTCCATGAAGCAATATGTGACATCTTTAAATACTTGATCTCTTATAAAATATATGAACATTAATCTTCTTACCTTGTGAAAAGTGTTTGCTGAAAATCCACAATGACTCAAAGGTCTGACAGTCATTATGATTGACGGCTGATTTCCATCGCCTGTTTCTTTCCTCAGTAAAAATGTACAATGAAATGAAAGGTTTGGTTTCTTTTCTTGTGTGTTTAACCAGCCAACCATGCAGCATCCCATGACCATCTTTGAATTGAAATCAACTAAATTTAGCAGGCAAGCGTGTGTGCAAAGAGTAGTGGGCTCATGGCTCCGAGACCAATAAAAAGAAAATATGTGGACACTCTTGATCACAGATACAAGAACAAAATGGCTGCTGTGGGATCGACTTGTATGTTGAGACTGAGAAGAAAAGTATGTCAGACAAGCTGCCTCTGATCTCCAGCTTCAATATAATGAACTCACATATCATCACCAAAGTCTCCAGTAACAGAAAAAAGTTGCTGTTGATCATCATTGACACCAAATCTGTTTTGTTTTGTAAAAGTAAATAATTGTGAATAACTGTACAGATATTGATAAGGAACTGCCACCATGGTAATTTATTTGGCACAATTGCACATTCTTTGGCTTCTTGGGTTACATTATTCTTCCACAATGATAGGTGAGGCTCTGCATGTAATGTACGTGTGAATTACCTGGGTTGTAGGAATGGATTCAATGTCAACACAATCACCACAAATATATTGATAAAGAAGCGTTTGAAAAGTTCTTCGGTTATTTCAAGTTCTATTATCTATTGGTTTTGGAGCCGATTGAAAGATTGAGCTTTCTTCTTGCTTCAAGGAATGTATTGCTGTCCAGCAGTTGGCGCCATACAACTTTAATAGCGATAGTAGAAGAAGTAGTGATGGGCAGATGAGGCCCCAGAGGGTGTATGGCACACTTCCCAAACTGTGTCGACACTGTGCTGAAACTGTGTTGCTGTATCACTCAATGGGGACATCTGCTGGATTTAAAAAGTAATTGCAGGCAACTTCAACAAAGTGGAAACAGACTGAACAAGATTCATTCACACATTTTTATTTACAAACATCAGCTGCGTTAACGTCTTTGGCCTTGCTCTCCTTGACTTCAATGTCTAGCTGGTGCCACAGGTTGTCATCTGAGGAAACAATAAAATGCATCTGTGTTACTAATTCATTGTATTCACATGGAGTGATTTGCATGAACATTACAATACAAATGAACACATTTAAGAATCATGACATACCTGGAGTGGAAGCAGATGGTTGAGTTGAAGGTCCAGCTTGGGCGTCTTCCATTTGTGTTGGTACAGCGTCTCTCATTACTGCCGCGCACTCTGATTTTAGTCTTTTCACTGCATCATTGGCTTTTAACGCACTTAAGAATGCCATCGTCTTGAACCGAGGGTCCAGCAGTGTTGGTATTGTCATTACACTAAATGACTCCAGGTTGCAAAGTGTCATGTTGGAGTTCAGTTTGTTAACCCACATGCGTGAACACAACCAGAAGGAACGTGGAAGAAATATAATGAGTGTTTATTGCGATCGGGAAAAGGGATGGGGAGTGAGGACTGGAGCTGGTGTCCAGTTCGTCTTACTGTTAACGAGAGGAGCAGATTAGCAGGAGGGTCTGGGATGAGTCTTTCCAGAATGAATCGGATTGATCTTACTTGGTGGGTGGAAATGGTTGTCGGTATGAGCTGGAGATGGAGGACCGGTCGGCGGGCGGACAGGGTGATTGGGGACCGGTACGGAGTCCTGGCTGAAGCCGGGGCGAAGGGATCCCAGGTGGAATTGGGTTCGAGCTGGAGGTCCGGAGAGTCCGAGGCTTCCGCAGAGGAACGCTTGCTCCGATCTCAGGGCAGACCGCTCTCACATGTTATGTTACGTGATGTGCCAAGTTTTCGGAGCGTGTGTCGAGTAATGGAGGGGACATTTCCGTAAAGCGCGTATAGATAGATAGATAGATAGATAGATAGATAGATAGATAGATAGATAGATAGATAGATAGATAGATAGATAGATAGATAGATAGATAGATAGATAGATAGATAGATAGATAGATAGATAGATAGATAGATAGATAGATAGATAGATAGATAGATAGATAGATAGATAGATAGATAGATAGATAGATAGATAGATAGATAGTGTTGAGGCGCTTACCAAGGTCAAATACACACATATGCTTCTACACACATTACACTCTCATACTTTCACACAAAGGCCTTTGTATTTGTAACAGATACAGAAACTGAATCATCTCCCCACTCCCATCTCCAAGCAAATAGAGATTTAGGTGACGCAGGACATCGGATGACCACTGGGCGTGTTCTTAGATCATGAGCAACGAATCTTCCCATTTTTAATAACTTTTTGTATAGACTCGGGGCCCCTTGGTTTCATTTCTAGTCTGTGATAGAAAAACGTAAAGTCTGATTGCTTTGATTTGCTGCTGGTGTGCTTGCACGTTTTTGGTCTATCGGGTTTAGAATATATGATGGTTTTTCACAACAGTAGGTAGGTAGGTAGGTAGGTGATAGATAGACAGACAGACAGACAGACAGACAGACAGACAGACAGACAGACAGACAGACAGACAGACAGACAGACAGACAGACAGACAGACAGACAGACAGACAGACAGACAGACAGACAGACAGACAGACAGATAGATAGATAGATAGATAGATAGATAGATAGATAGATAGATAGATAGATAGATAGATAGATAGATAGATAGATAGATAGGAGGAAGTCACCAAGTTGGCACCACTCCTGGACCCACAATTTAAACTTATAGCATTTTTCAGCAGCACAAAAGCTGCTGAAGCAGTGAAGCACTTGACTTCAGAGTTTGCCACCGTCATCCACGGAACACAGAAGAGAACACTCACAAAATTCCCCAGGCTTCCACCTCTCAAGAAGTTACTGGAGGTAATCTTTTATATTACATTTTGAGATTACTTATTCCTATTACAACACTTACTAACTTGGCCTGTGGTTTCCATTTAGGTAACAGACTTTGGCAAATATTGGACACTAGTGTCATGGAGGCAAAAAGGACTCAAAATGTGTCAGCAGATGCCACCATAGAGGTCCAGCGTTACCTGTCAGAGCCAAACATAAGCAGGCTAGAGAACCCCCTGGAGTACTGGGGGTCACTGTACCCCAATCTGTACAAACTTGCACTTATTTATTTATGCACCCCAGCATCATCTGTGCCATGTGAGCGTGTCTTTTCAAAGGGTGGAAAAGTAGTGTCAAAAAAAGAGGAATTGTTTGAAACCAAAATCTGTGGAGAAATTGTTGTTTCTTAATAAAAATGCATGAAATCATCTAAGTTACACAAGCATTAGCCTATTCACTGCCGCCTCCCAAGTTCCAAAAGCACTTTCACTGTCCTCTGCCTGATTAAGCCCATGCCATTTTTCTAGTCATAGAAAAACATTTTTACACAACATGCCATATCACATGACACTACTATTTTGGGAAAAATTACACAGAGAATACATTCAAAAATACTTTATTATACACATATGTATATACATAATTTAGACAAATGATTTCATCCTACACCTTTTGTGACGTCATTCCCATGAGCAATAATAGACAAAAATTCAATGCATCACACATGTTAAGATACAGCTGGCTCTGATTATACACCTGGCCAGTAGGTGGTTTTGTGTGCCCATGAAGCTCCAAGAAATGAACCCTTTCTCGAACCATGTGGCTCAAGTGGTTCAATGCCTCATGAGGCTTCATCTCACCACCACTACTCTCACAGGAGCCACGAGGAGATCTCAGGTTCAGGAGCCACAAGGAGACGACAAGTTCACCTGGCGTAGGAAACACAGGGATTAGCGAAGAGCAATTCGCAGAGGCCTATTCGAGGAACGACAGTTACTGTGGTAAACAAACACTCAGGGGAGGAAGAGTCGTGCCGCCGTTCCGATATACTCCTCGACCGCGCCTCCCAGATTAACCACAGGTGCGTCCCCGGGGTTGGCCGGCCAAACTCCAAGGGCAGCCTCCTGGCGGCATCTGGTGGATGCCAGGAGGAACAGCAGAAAATCCAGGAAGGGGAAACAGAAACTACAACAAAACAAAAAGGGAAAATAACGAAAGAAAACACGGATCCTGACACACAGAGTGTCTAGCAGTCTTCTTTTCAGGTTTTCCACAGGATTAATTGCGGTTTCTGTGGTTACATCTACTGCATTGCGTTGCAGTGAGTGGTGCAACATTTTGAGCTTTGGGATTACCGTTGATCCAGACACTCTTTTGGGGTTTAACATAATATCATTACCATAGGCATAGTTGTGAAATAGTTAGCTTTAAAAAACAAACAAACAAAAAAGTTATGGTCTGAAAACTAATTTTCAGACTGTTTTGATTTAATTCCCCTAAATAAATTGTGATTCCTCTGTATGTAATTATTCCCAGTATAAATAAAGCTGTTCTATTTGTGGCCTCAGAGGTTTTGCTAGAGAACAAACGGCTTCATGGAGACGGAGGAAAACAGCAGAGACAGGCCAGGGAGGAAGCTGACAAGCTTACAACTGCTTCTAAAACATCTCGTGTTTTTAAATGTCCTACAAAGCATTGTGGTTTCTATTATTGTTATTATAAAACAATAATAGACACTGAAAAGATAAAAATCTAATCCTTTGTCTCTTTGGCTTTAAATCTCTCACTGCATGCAGTTATAATAACGCCTTCTTTCACTAAACAGAAAGAAGGCGTTATTATAAGGGATCCATTCAATACTGAGACTGTACTGCTGAACAATAATTGGATCTTTTTAAATGGTACCACCATCTATATAGATAATCACCATGTATGAAACATTGGAAAAATAGTTTTAACAGCCATAGTAACTTAGGCCAAATGAGCCTAAGTTTCCTCTGAGTGAGCCTAAGTTTACTTAGAGCACTGATTGTGGGGTTATTACTGTCACATGATGTCTAATTATTACCACCATGATGCTATTGTTTCAAGAAAATGATGCCAAAATCGCCCAGCCGTTCTAAATATCCAGCAGGAACCTGAACTTTCATTTTAGATGAGGAGTTCTAGAGGTAGACTTCCATCTAGAGTTTGGAGTCTTTGGACACTTAATAATTTCCTCTCATAGAATTATTATTTGTTAGGCTGCATTTACACAAGACTGCTGCCTGGAAACAGCTGGTATTTCTTGATGTTTGAGGAAAAAGTTTCACGTTTAGACGCCTTGAGTCAGCTGGACTTGTCATGCCAGGCCACTAGACGGCGCTGTGATTTTAGCATGTCATCAAATGCGCCGTTGACCCTTAGCTTCCACCTCCTTGTAAACAATGATCTGTCTCCCATGTACAAAGTGCTCGTCTTAAAGCAACTTACATCAGAAGTTGTGTTAGATTGATCACAAACACACACACACACACACACACACACACACACACACACACACACACGCACGCACACACACACTTAATGAAACAATGAAGCCAATTACTCTTGTAATTGGCTTCATCGTTTTCTGCTGCTTTGGAGGGGATGAGAAAAACACTTTTAATTACGCCTCCTGTCAATATTCTCATGAAAAACTCAGGAAGGTTTTCATGAGAATAAAAGTTGTCTGATGAGACGGAACAACTTTCATTGTTCCATCTTTAGAAGCTGTGTTGTCTTGAATTAATTACGGTTTGCAAACGCACTGCGGTGACCTCATGTCAGGTCCTGTGTGGGAGGAAAGACCCCCATGTTCACAGCTCTGAGCTCCTCTGACAGCTGGAGACGTCCACAATTCTTCCAGCGGTTTGCTTATTAATCTACTCAGAAATAAAGGTTTAAAAGCTTTTGATACATGAATGAATCAGAGCTATTTTCACCAAAACTAATGTTAGTCCCTCTGAAATCTTTGATTGTTTTTATTATTTTTCCTCATATATCCCTTCCAGAATCTGCATATAATGACACAAATAAACAGTTTTATTTTTTTAAAGAATTTGTTGAGCAGTACCTTTTTTTGATAACTCACAGAGTCAGTGTAGTAGAAGTGAGAAATACTGCCCCCTGCAGGTCAGATCTAGCAGTGTACAATTTAGTGATACAAGTCACACTTCTTTACACATTATAAATGGGTATGTTTTTTAAGAGCATTATTTGAGTTTGTGGGATTATAGACACGTTGCCATGTGACGTTGCGTGCAAAATCCCTGCTCACCAACGATGACTCCAACTGGTTTTAGCTGTCAAGATGTCAACAAAACAGGCAGAATCTTAGATTTACGTCTGATATGTAAAAGAAAATGTGACGCGGTGCTTTGTGTCACATTTCACAGGTCAGTTAATCAAAAATAATGGCTAGAGAAGGTTGTAGGTCAGTTATGCTAGCTTGACTTTGAACTTTTTTACAGGTCGATGTGCTGCAGAATTCAGTGTGTTTTGGTTCAGTTAAAGACTAAAATAAGTCGACCACACACCAACTCTGACAGATCATCAGTAGAGCAGGTGATTAAATGAGTTAATCAACCACAGCTGTGTTTAGATGATCTCTTATTAATGACTGAAAAATAAACATCAGACTTGAAAACATAATACTTTAATGGGCTGAATGGTTTGTTCTCTGTGGGGGAAATGTTTCTGTGTTTTTTCCTGTTTAATTCAAATGCACTTGTGGAGCTGTTGTCAGTCAGTTGCTATGGAAACATGTCTGAGTGTAGTGGAGCAATACAGAGCAAGAAAACAAGAACAATTCAAGTGCTTTTCAGTTATACTTCAACTGTTTTTCTGCATTACTTTTCCCTTTGCTGTGATGCCCTGCACTGAATTAACAACACCAACATGTCCAGGTTTTATTTTGTTAATGTAACTTTTCTACTGCAGCAGGTGGGTATGGATGACAATTGCAGTGTTTCCATTAAACAAGAAAAGCAATCACAATCACACATCAATATGTTTTTTCACGTGCACAAAGTCATTAAAAGAGTATTTTACATGGTTTGGGTTGAAATATTTTTCAAAAATTCTGTGACTGCAAGAAAAGATGGTTCAACAAAGTATTGACTCAGAAATGTAAATGTACACCGCACTATTCAGATATTTGTTTTTAAATTTCTGCTGGTCTTTCTCATAACATCCTGGTCAGATATGAAAAAATGTGAAAATTATTCAAAGAACTTTGAGATGTATGAATATTTTTACAGGAAGTAAGCATGTTGCCTTAAGTAAGAAAAAAAAAAGCAGATGCCATAATTCACCGCAACGTTCAAAAACAAAAGAGAAATGTTTGCCAGGGCAAAAATTACATAATATATTTTTTTCTTTTGTTTCTCAGAGTGGTTTTGACACCACATTTTGTTTATTTGTAATTTGTTTTGATATTTTTATAAAATGCAAATACCTCCTCTCTGTTTTTCAAAATTTCACTGAGGTGCTGTTGAGACGCTTACCAAGGTCAAGTTCACACATATGCTTCTACACACATTACATTCTCATACTTTCACATAAAGGCCTTTATATTTGTAACAGATACAGAAACTGAATCATCTCCTCACTCCCATCTCCAAGGAAATAGAGATTTAGGCGATGCAGGACATCGGGTGACCGCTGGGCTTGTTTTGAGATCATAAGCAATGAATCTTCCCGTTTTTAATGATATGCTGTATAGACTCTGGGCCCCTGTTTTCACTTCTAGTCTGTGATGGTAAGCGTCTCTTTATTAGTGCTAAAAAAGAATACAAAAAGTAAAGTCTGATTGCTTTGTGTTGGCTGATTTGCTGCTCGTGTGCTCGAACGTTTTTGGTCTATCAGTTTACGATACATGATGTTTTCCACAACAGTAGCTGATATCTGCAGCCCTGCAGGTCCACATGAAAAGTAAAATAATTGCCACTTTGTTTAAACTTAACTGAATAAAGTTAATAGTTCCCCTCAGACCAAAGCCACAGAAATACAAAATTTATGTGCTTGTTGATTGAGAGGTCAAAGGTTATCTTTAAAACAATAGGCCTAGTTGGATAAAATGATAGAGTTAATACTGGTCATGGGACGTTTACCGGTTGTTCTATTTTCTGTACACAGACAGAAAAGTGAAATCTGGAGATGAAAGATGAAAAAGTTTCATTCAGAAAAATTCCCCTCTGGAAACGGTAACCCAGAGATCTGCTTCCTGTTTTGTTTTCAGACAGAATGAATAGTCAGTTTTTTCTTTTTGTGTGCCAATTTTTTATGTGCAAAGAAAAATAGAAAGAGGAGAAACAAACAATTAAAATAGGTGCTAATGAAAACTGACAATACATTGTTTTTAATCAAACAACGATTAATATATTTTTTTTAAAAAATCTTTCAGATTACTTTTATGTGATGCCAAAACAGAAAATAAAGCATATATATGTATTTTCATACATGAATGAAAATATATTTGTTCTGCTTATTTGAGGTTTATATTTCTCCATTTGAAAAAGGAACAGGATGGATGAATGATGTCAAATTTAGATTCTAATGTTAGAGGGAACAGAAATGAAGCATAGTTTATAGCCAGTTAACTGTCTTTTGTTTTTTTTATCTTGTCACACTGAGAGTTGGTAAAAATTTCTGCACTGAGTTTCAAACTAAAAAAAGAAAATATTCCAAACAATTGAACCTCATCAGAACGCCGGTGTCCTCATGACATAAACAATGTACATTCACACAGCTCTTGTGAATGACTGACGTTACGACTAGTGACCCTCAGACTTTGAGTTCTAACAAATTCACATTGAATGAACCAACTGGGTTCATGTGTCAGAGCTACAAATAAAGCTTCATTGGTGAAACGCTGCCGCCATCTGCTGGCTAAACTGTGCGTTACTGATCCCAGTTCGTTGTTGAGGTTTGTCTTCAAGTCAAATAACCTAAAAGTTTTTTCTTCCTGAAGCAGGTTCAACATGCGAAGCAACACCATGTGTCTTCCACCAACATTTAACGATAAAAGAAGACACTACAAAAAACTAACATACACACAGGTGAGAAATAATGATCTTGATAAACACTAAGAAACTATTCAGTAACTTTCTCCTCAATGTAAATACCCTAAATAATTTTTAATAGAAGTTTTAGTAGGAAGAAAAGGATGCAATGTTTCCACTACACTGCAGGCAGTGAGTTTGTGATAATCAATATGGATCAATATTAGCTCACTGTAAAGAACATGAGAGAGGCAAGGAGCCATATGATTTCATTCATAAAAAATATATTTGTTTGTCTGTAATCTGTCAGAAGATGATCCTGAACTTTAGGATGCAAGAATAAAAGCCTGTTTCAAGTTGCAACTAATGTGGCGATGATTTCTGATAACATAGTTATATTATTTCACACATTGTATGGAAGCAAGAAACTGATATACTTGGCACTTTTCATAATTTCATTTATTGAACTATCTTGAAAAGAGCCCAGTGGGTATGAAATCATCTTTAATGATGGGGAAACTATTTACAAATTGTACCTGAATGCACCGTGAAGCTTGTGCATCAAAGAGTCTTCTGTCACTAAAGTAAACCAGCTGTCACTGATAAACATTTCCAGCCAACTTGGCTCCACTCTGTTTCTCAGAAACATCTTCAGAACTTCAACACCTTGATGGAGGTGGGGGCCTGAGCCACAGCTCCATTTCTCCACATAAAAACTCATGTTTACCTGGCGCCAGAAGTTCTGAAGGTACTGAACATGGGCCATGCTGTGCTACTCCTCACATTGATGTCTTCACTTAAATTAATACAAGAAAATTTGAGCCCCGTCTGCAACTGGTCTATCTATTAACCATCTATGTCAAATGATCTGCCACAGAATCGACTGTGACTTATTCATTACATGATACTGTTTTCCTATTGCTGTCCCAGACGTGGAGCGAGATGACAGAGCTGGTCTCTTCCGACAACAACAAAACCAAATACTGAAAGACCTTCAATGAATGCAGAGGGTTTCAATTCCCCGCCCATGGCGTTCACCAGAAGGATCTGATCACGGTGCACGTCGTCTTTCCTGACCGGGTCGGTGACGAGACCATGGTGAACCTGAAGATGTATCAGCAGTACATGATGTTCATTGAACTGGTAGTTCAATGAACTGGTGTCACTACCAGCTCATTGAACTGGTAGTTCAATGAGCTGGTGTCACTACCAGCTCATTGAACTGGTAGTTTAATGAACTGGTGTCACTACCAGCTCATTGAACTGGTAGTTCAATGAACTGGTGTCACTACTAGGTCATTGAACTGGTAGTTTAATGAACTGGTGTCACTACTAGGTCATTGAACTGGTAGTTCAATGACCTAGTAGTGCTCATTGAATGTCAGTAGCATTATGCTGACATTATGTAGCATAATGCTATGGACCTCATTAATTGCTTGTTTTCCTTCTAACAGTCTGTTTTAAGATCTCGTTGGAAATATCTGAAGTTTTATATCTTTTTCTTTATAAAACTTCAGCTATTTCCCAATGAGATCTTAACATTCATGGAAAAACCTCACATAACCTTATATTAAAGCAGAAAGTACCGTGGTCACCGTAAGAAAGGCTTACAGTGTTCAATTATGCTGCATAACTGATCAGTTCAGCATTGCAAGGGAACGCAAAAGAAAAATTAAAAATCCCCATGTCGCCTTGGGGCTCCGTAGGATAAAGATCAGTGAGTGTGAAAAATAATTTTGACTCATCTGTCTTCTGTCAGAGCAAATCAATTTTCCTCATTTAGGAATGATTTGGTGGATTGTGGAAAACTTGTGGTGAATTGTCTCTGCTTTACTTCCAGTCAAATTTACACAGGAAGAAAACTTTTAATGCTCAAGAAAGATCGAAGGTTTGCTTTTTTAATAATGAATTCATAATTGGGATTTTATTAGTGCTGGAAATTAGTTTGCATCATCTCATCACCAAACTTAAAGTATTGTTAATTTGCGGGGAATTAAACAATTCGTCTGAGGCATTCTTCCTTCAGGAAATGAAAAATTTGATGTGTGCTTACGATCACTTACTAACTGGTACACTCAGCTGGGTTGAAGTTTCACTCATCAGACACAAGTGACACTTCAGACATAAACTAGACAAATTGGGAACAGCCCAGAAATTACAAAGACACAACCCTGCCACAAGCTAGAGTATTTGATGTAAGACTAACAGTAACATGAACGATCAGGATGTTTGGAGGAGGTAATGTCAGGCTTTCAAATCTTAGAACACTGAACTGACTGTCATAAATAGGTACCATAGCATCATGCTGAGGGTCTGAACAAAGATGGATGACTATCACAAATTTAACCCTGAATCACAAGAACAATGACAACTGCGGCGCGATTGGCGTTTTCGCTGCCAAGTGAACACAAAGAGTGTTTACTGTACACCATGGAGGAGCTGTGCAGCCTGAAATCCACAGACGGAAACAATCAATGTCTAAACTGATTTGTAAAGAACATACGATTCACTTGAGTGAATAACAACTCACTTATGATCTAATGTGCACAGAAACTTTTTGAACTGTGGGAGGAAGCCGGAGCACCCGGAGAGAACCCACTGATGCTCCTGGAGAACATGCAAACCCAGAACATAAAGAACCCAGGCCAGGATTCAAACCCAAGACTTTCTTTCTTCAAGACAACAATGATACGAATGGTGCCACTGTTCAGCCCTGATTTTTGATATTTTAGTCATGAAATGTATTTTTTCTTGACACCTAAGGATTATTAAGAGACTACAGACTGTGTCCAGGAAGCTGGAGCACCAAAGAGAACCTGGAACAAAAAAGCTATTTTATGAGGAACATGATTAGATCAAACTAAATGTCCATAAAGGGGGAAGAATACAAACACCTCTGTGTTCATCAGGGCAACAAACTGGACAATGAAGCGTCTGTAAAGGGATCAAGCAGACTGGAGGAAGCCAAGATGTTTCAAGGTTTGCAACAAGCTGCTACCCCCACGTCCAGATAAGTTGAAGAAAATGGATGGATGAAATTGATGGGAAGTTGTAATTACTCTCTCTAAGACATTTTGCAAGTTTTTTCACTTTTCATTTGCATGTCCATCCATATCATGATGACAAAGATCTATGGCCGTACTAAAAATCAAGCAGATGTAAAATGCTGCTGTCAGTCAAGCTATCCGACAACAAGAAGTGGTCTTCTTTGAAGCACGAACTTTCCTAGTTGGTGAAGTTTTTTTCTTTCGAGTTTTATAAGATTTCTTCACTTGGACAGGAGTCTCTACGTCAGGCTTGTCCTCCATGGCTTTTTCTGTTGGAGCAGAAGTTGAGATTTCGCACTCAACTCTCTCCTTTTCATCGCAAACTTCCCCAGCCGGGGAAGTTTGTTCTTGGAGAACATTAGAGACCTCTAGCTGAGGAGTCTCTTCCGTCAAAGTCGCAGTTACATTTTCACATTCAACAGTCTGCAAATTTACACAAGGACCTGAAATGCCACTAGAAAATGCCCCAGTAGAGGAAGACTGTTCTTTAGAGGAGTCCTTCCCTTCTACAACAGTCTCTTCAACAGCTTCACCTTCTAATGCCTTTTCTCCAGCTGGGGAAGCTTGCTCCTCAGGTGGGGAAGGCTTGAATAGAGAACTATCAAAAATATCATACTCCATGGTGCACTCTTCCCGATAGGTAAAATTTTCCTCGCAGCAAAATTCCCCAGCCGAGGATGTTTGGGTTTCAGGTGGGGGAGGCTGAAACGAATAATTATTAAAATTACTGTTCTCCATATTGCACTTGTCCTGAGAGCATTGAATTTTATCAACACAAACGTCCCCAGCCGGGGAAGTTTGTTCTTGGAGAACATCAGAGACCTCTAGCTGAGGAGTCTCTTCCGTCAAAGTCGCAGTTACATTTTCAGCTTCAACAGTCTGCAAATTTACACAAGGACCTGAAATGCCACTAGAAAATGCCCCAGCAGAGGAAGACTGTTCTTTAGAGGAGTCCTTCCCTTCTACAACAGTCTCTTCAACAACTTCACCTCCTAAAGCCTTTTCTCCGGCCGGGGAAGCTTGCTCCTCAGGTGGGGAAGGTTTGAATAGAAATCTATCAAAAATATCATACTCCATGGTGCACTCTTCCCGATAAGTTAAATTTTCCTCAGGGCAAAAATCCCCAACCGGGGAAGGCTTGAAGAGAAATTCATTAAAATCATCAATAGGTTCCTCTTGATAGGAAGGAACGTAAATTTGGGAGGAATCAGTTTGCTTCCTCACCTTTCTACGTGGGGAAGGCTTAAACAGATAACTGTCAATAATATCATACTCTGTGCTGCCCTCAGCCTCGGAGCTTTGAATTTCCTCAGAGTAAACATCCTCAGCCGAGGATGTTTTCGTTCCAGGTGGGGGAGGCAGAAATAGATAACTATCAATAATATCGTACTCCATATTGCTCTCGTCCTGAGAGCGTCGAATTTCATGAGTGCAAACTTCCCATACCGGGGAAGGCTTGAAGAGAAAGGCATCAAAATCATCGAGCCACTCCTCCTGAGCGGTATAAATTTCCTTTCTGCAAACTTGCTCAGTTGGGGCAGTTTGCTTTCTAGCTGGGGAAGGCTTGAACAAATAGGCATCAATAATATCGTATTCCGTCGTGCACTCGTCCTGAGCGCTTTGATTGTCCTTTGAGCAAAGTTCCCCAACCGGGGAAGGCTTGAAGAGAAATTCATTAAACTCATCAATAGGTTCCTCTTGATAGGAAGGAACGTAAATTTGGGAGGAATCAATTTTCTTCCTCACCTTTCTACGTGGGGAAGGCTTAAACAGATATCGATCAATAATATCATACTCTGAGCTGCCCTCATCCTCAGAGCTTTGAAATTCCTCA
Organism: Poeciliopsis prolifica; assembly: GCF_027474105.1. NCBI lineage: Eukaryota > Metazoa > Chordata > Actinopteri > Cyprinodontiformes > Poeciliidae > Poeciliopsis > Poeciliopsis prolifica. Next base: position 2,605,199 of record NW_026562435.1, on the reverse strand, counting down.
GAGTCAACATCCTTTCCAGGTGGGAGAGGCAGAAACAGATAACGATCAATAATATCATACTCTGAGCTGCCCTCAGCTTCAGAGCTTTGAATTTCCTCAGAGTCAACATCCTCAGCCGAGGATGTTTTCTTTCCATGTGGGGAAGGCAGAAAAAGATAACGATCAAAAATATCGTACTCCATATTGCTCTCGTCCTGAGAGCGTTGACTTTCATCGTTGCAAACTTCCCCAGGCGGGGAAGGCTTGAACAGAAATTCATTAAAATCATCAATAGGTTCCTCTTGATAGGAAGGAACGTAAACTTGAGAGGAATCAATTTTCTTCTCCAACTTTCTATGTGGGGGAGGCTTAAACAGATAACTGTCAATAATATCATACTCTGTGCTTTGAATTTCCTCAGAGTAAACATCCTCAGCCGAGGATGTTTTGGTTCCAGGTGGGGAAGGCAGAAACAGATATCGATCAAAAATATCATACTCCATATTGCTCTCGTCCTCAGAGCGTTGAATTTCATGAGTGCAAACTTCCCCAGGCGGGGAAGGCTTGAACAGAAATTCATTGAAAACATCAATGGGCTCCTGACAAGACATGGTAAAAATCCTTTTTAGTCTAAAGTACTCAATAAACTCACTGCTAAGTTTAGTGAAAGAGTCTCTTGTATACTACCTGATGTTTTGAGATGCAAGGATTTACAACCTCAGAATTTCTTTGGTCTATGACCTCATCTATGTCATAGATGAGGTCATAGCTACAATGAGGTCACTGTAGTACTGGGACAGTGTCCTGCTTCTGATCGTTGCTATGGAAACAGTCAGATCAGTTCTGCATGATTCAAACTATTAACCCTTTGCAACTGCTTCACTTGATCATTCGAGGCGTCATGACGAACGTCAGAAGTGAAGGATGGGAGAATCGAACAGAGTGACTAAAGTTATTTTCCCAAGTTGTTTTTATCAGTTTATTCGTAGCTTCTTCTTGTTCAAGTGGAGATAACTTGTCTGTGAACGTAACAAACCTGATTGGGGCTCATAGACGGTGCTATTTACGAAAGTTGAAAATAGCTAGCTTCCAAACCGACCCATACTTCCTCCCTCCTGATGTGTTCATCAAATTATTGATTTTGCCTGAATTCACACCACATTATTTATTTCACTTTGTCATAAATAGAGTCTCCCCTTACACCAGAGCAACATTAAAAACTTACAAAAAATTAGATGCTCATCATTTTTTTCCCATACATGCTAGGCATTGTCTCCATGGTTACTAATGATTTCATGCTCACCTTCTCCATGAAGCAATATGTGACATCTTTAAATACTTGATCTTTTATAAAATATATGAACATTAATCTTCTTACCTTGTGAAAAGTGTTTGCTGAAAATCCACAATGACTCAAAGGTCTGACAGTCATTATGATTGACGGCTGATTTCCATCGCCTGTTTCTTTCCTCAGTAAAAATGTACAATTAAATGAAAGGTTTGGTTTCTTTTCTTGTGTGTTTAACCAGCCAACCATGCAGCATCCCATGACCATCTTTGAATTGAAATCAACTAAATGGAAGCGATTTTAGATAAGCTGTTTTTTGACAGGCTTTAAAGCAGGGGTTTTCAAAGTATGAAAGGGTGAGCCCCCCTCCAAGGAGCACAATGCCTGCTGCACCCCCCCCCCACACACACACACACACAGGTACTACAAAACACCTTCTAATTGCTTTTATTTTAGAACCATCTCATCTTTTAAAATGACACTTTATCTGAATGAAATTTAACACATGAACATTTTAAAACATTTCCTCCCATTTTAATTATTTTATCAGGTGATGTCCAACGTGGCGGATCGGGCAAATTCCTCAAGAGCTTGCTAGGGATCAATACATAGTTGCCACAGTCTGAACAGGAAACGATTGCCGCCATTTTAGCAGGCAAGCGTATGTGCAAAGAGTAGGGCCCATGGCTCCGAGACCAATAAAAAGAAAATATGTGGACACTCTTGATCACAGATACAGGAACAAAATGGCTGCTGTGGCGATCGACTTGTATGTTGAGACTGAGAAGAAAAATATGTCAGACAAGCCGCCTCCGATCTCCAGCTTCAATATAATGAACTCACATATCATCACCAAAGTCTCCAGTAACAGAAAAAAGTTGCTGTTGATCATTATTGACACCAAATTTGTTTTGTTTTGTAAAAGTAAATAATTGTGAATAACTGTACAGATATTGATAAGGAACTGCCACCATGGTAATTTATTTGGCACAATTGCACATTCTTTGGCTTCTTGGGTTACATTATTCTTCCATGAATAATATAACCCATAGGTGAGGCTCTGCATGTAATGTATGTGTGAATTACCTGGGTTGTAGGAATGGATTCAATGTCAACACAATCACCACAAATATATTGACAAAGAAGCGTTTGAAAAGTTCTTAGGTTATTTCAAGTACTATTATTTATTGGTTTTGGAGCTGATGGAAAGATTGAGCTTTCTTCTTGCTTCAAGAAATATATTGCTGTCCAGCAGGTGGCGCCATACAACTTTAATAGCAATAGCAGAAGAAGTAGTAATGGGCAGATGAGGCCCCAGAGGGTGTATGGCACACTTCCCAAACTGTGTCGACACTGTGCTGAAACTGTGTTGCTGTATCACTCAATGGCGACATCTGCTGAATTTAAAAAGTAATTACAGGCAACTTCAACAGACTGGAAACAGACTGAACAAGGTTCATTCACACATTTTTATTTAGAAACATGAGCTGCGTTAACATCTTTGGGCCAAGGCGATTGCGCCGCTTACAAACCATTTTTCCTGCTTTTGAGATCACCCTTTCACATTGCACTGATGATGACGGCGTACATAAAAATGTCATTGCAAGTTTGTACAAGGTAGGGTAATTTCGTCTTTGCGATTTCCAGTATTGTAGTGGATCCTGTGATCTTGGTGTGTTCTCCTCGGAGATGTATCTTTGTACCTCGATAATGGCATCGGTGGTGACATTTGAATTGGCCTTGCTCTCCTTGACTTCAATGTCTAGCTGGTGCCACAGGTTGTCATCTGAGGAAACAATAAAATGGATCTGTGTTACTAATTCATTGTATTCACATGGAGTGATTTGCATGAACATTACAATACAAATGAACACATTTAAGAATCATGACATACCTGGAGTGGAAGCAGATGGTTGAGTTGAAGGTCCAGCTTGGGCGTCTTCCATTTGTGTCGGTACAGCGTCTCTCATTACTGCCGCGCACTCTGATTTTAGTCTTTTCACTGCATCATTGGCTTTTGACGCACTTAAGAATGCCATCGTCTTGAACCGAGGGTCCAGCAGTGTTGGTATTGTCATTACACTAAATGACTCCAGGTTGCACAGAGTGTCTAGCAGTCTTCTTTTCAGGTTTTCCACAGGATTAATTGTGGTTTCCGTGGTTACATTTACTGCATTGCGTTGCAGTGAGTGGTGCAACATTTTGGGATTGGGATTATCTTTGATCCAGACACTCTTTTTTCCTCAGACAGCTCCACTGTCACTTGATTAAAAGGAGCAAGCACACGGAGTGTCTCCTCTACGATTTATAATCATTTGTAGTGAGCTGAGGTAGATCACTTTTCAAAGAGGCTAAGGATACCAACACCGACTCCTTCTGTTCTGCCATGCGTTCCAGCATTAAATACGTGCTGTTCCATCTAGTTAACACCTCATTCATTCATTTCTTCACTGGTCCTCCCATCTGTAACTGGATTTGTGCCAGTTTCTCTTTGGCTGTAGTACTGGTTCTAAAGTATGTTTTATTTCGGAAATCAGTGAGTGTCTCAATTTTGTCACATGATTTTCGAACTGTTAAATGTAAATAATGCGCTATGGAAATTGTGTGCCTGATTTGGAGCTTTTTGACACATGCAACCATGTTTGCAGCCGCATCTGTGACAAGACACGTCTCTTTCTCTGCTATGGCCCACTCCTGCATGGAGTTTTTCTTTACTTGGGCCATATTTTCAGCAGTGTGCTGCTGAGGGAAGTGTTCCACTCCCAACATTGATGTACACAGTGTATGGTTCTCACTGTCGACATAGTGGCAGGTCACAGCCAGGGCAGCCTCCATGTTCATGGATGTCCACATGTCAGTTGTTAGGCTGACTGCAACTGCACTCTTCAGTTCTTTTTTAACTTGCTCCTTTTTCTCCTCATACCTCAGGCTAATCATGGTCTTGATAGCCTAAAATTAATGACACAAGTGGAGTAGATTAATGAATGAAATCACATAACATGCATATACTTTAACATGTGTAACACCCATTCATCAGTTTGTTTCACGTACCTTTCTGGATGGCAGAACATATGAGGGCTGCAGGAGTTGGACCAGCTCTCAGGACCCCTTGTCTTCCACAAGGCTAAGCGGCTAACAGTCTAATTGTAGGAGCTATTTCTCTATTATTTTTAGTTAAAGTTTAGAATGTAATTATTTAGTTTATTTTGTTTGTTTTCTAGTTGATTTATAATTAGAATGTTTATTTTGTTTTCTAAATAAGTTTTTTGGTTAGTAATTCGCTTAATTAGTTAATTAATTTCAGTTTGGGAAGCGGTGTGTTTCACAGTGTAAATATGTAGCGTTTAGATGAGTATTTAGTCACGTGGGTGGTCACATGGTTTTTTTACCTGTCTGTCATCAGTCAGTCAGTGAGTCAGTTTTTTATTAGTCAGAATAAGTGCAGGAGTAAGGGAAAGGTTTGCCAAAGCCTGTAACTTGGTTTTAGCTAAAAACTGAATAAAGAAAACAAAGAGCTGGACTGTTTGACCTTTTGTTTGGACTGCGTAAAGCAGAACCCACGATCCACAGTACTGACTGTTTGAGTTCATTTCATTTTGCTTTGATCACTTTTGAAATTTGAATTTTTTATTATTTATTTATTTATTTATTTATTTTTTTACTCTCTTCAATTTTGGAATTAAGTTTTTGGGACAAATAGTCAATACATTTCAAGTAAAAAACCCGACCTTGGCTTTGATACAACAGCAAGTAAGAAAACGGATCCTGGAGTTTAATCAATGCTCTCAAGTCTGTGGATGGGTGGATGGCTCCGTAAAGTATGGAGGAATCACTTCCTTTGTTTTCTGGATGCTCAAAGCAGGAGGAAGCAGCCACGCCCACAAGCCAAGAAGGTGCTTCACCTCCAAGCTCTAAATGCTCATGTCTTTCTTCAGTGACAGCAGTATGTACAACGATTGCTAATGCTGTAAAGGAAATGGCCAAACGACAGGAGTTTGATGATAGCGATCATCGTTACCTTACAAGTTCGTCAACATGATGAATGAAAGACTGAGTTAAAGCGCTGCACCTTCACGCACAGCCAGTGACGTTAAAAGAAAAGGAAAGTTACAGACAAAACGACAAGGAGTTCAAAGTGTTTTCCTAAAATGTCTGATGTATTGAAAGCACAGTCAACTAAGAGTGATTTGGAGATTTCATCCAAACGAAGTATTAAACTGACTGAGAAAAGCTTGATGTCCTATATAAAAACATGCTAAGATAAAAGAAATGCTAAATTGAAGCAAGCAAGACGAATAATGGACAATTTAAATGTTTTGATGGAGTCAAATGATAAAGCTGACTCAGTGAATTCTCTTGCTACATTTATTCAGTGTTCTCAGTGTTACAAGTTCCCCCTTAGGTCGAGGCAGTAAACATTCACCTAGATGATAAGTAATAATATTTATTGGTTCACATACAAGAATTTTCCACTAACTAGATCTTGCGGTTGTGTGTCACAATGGGAAACACAAACAGTGTGTTAGAAGTCGGAGAAGTGCCTTAAATAAACAAACAAACAATGGAAAATTGTTAGCCCGCCCTCACAGCTGCGACAAAAGACAAAGCATCGGAACTGGGCGGACTAACAAAAAAGAAAAACAAAACTCTAAAAAGACAGCAAAAAAGACAGTGCGACCACTGTAAAAACACACAAAAGTTACTAAATCGTTATTAAATCATTTTAATCAAGTCAATCTAAAAACACATTAAATACACCTGCAGAGTACAAATCACTCTAAACTCAAATCTGGCGTCGTCAATCCAGTGGATCCTATCAAATAAGAATACATAAAAACATGCAATTCATCTTTAATAAAACACAATTATAAAACATACCCACAGCGTCGAGCACCCACGCCCAGGCAACGCTATTTCCCGCGCCACTTTCAATGTGTTCAGTGTTGGGCCCACACGCCAACTACGCGTGGGCCCAACCACACCTGAATCAACCAGGAAATCAACACCTGTGGCATGTATATGAAATGGCAGGGAAAGCAAACAGTGCCACGTTGGTATTAGTTTGTATTGTACATTAGGGCTCATTTCGTGCCATTTGGGTGGAATTGCAATTTCTGTAAATTCCAGTGAATGGCACTCCTGTATTATGATTTGAACCTTTGTTTTAAGGTCAGAGAGTGTGCCACAAGGGGTCATTGTGTTGCTCCCTTGTGGTCAAGGGTCTTGGGCAGTGTTTGAGTGCCGGGGGAACATTATGAGTGTGTGGGGGAAGGGCGGTGTGCCACAGGGCTCATGGTTGAGTGCCCCCTTGAGGCAAAGGGACTTTATGGCATTTCTCAAGTGTTTGAGTGCCGGGGGTCCATGAGTCCCCCCTGGTTCTCGTAAACACTTAACAACTAGGCTACAGACCTAGCTCAATAACACATTGGCTCATATAACTTATTTTTTTGACACCCCACACGTAAACAGTCAAAAGAATGTGTCTTAATCTCTCTGCCATGTGGGAGGGGAGGACAAGTCATCCAAATTGGCTAGCAGTGCGCCAATTTGCGCACTCAAAAAGGTCAAAAGTGGGGCAAGTGTGGAGTTTCAGCAGGAGCCTTCTTCAAAGGCGCTCGTTAATTAAGGTGTCAGGCCAGATGGGAGAAGCGGTGCCACCTGGGGTCATGTGACATGCATGCCTGCCTGCATTTGTTTCATATTATTTTTATTTCTCCTTTTCAGTTTTGAAAAAATTGACACCACCAAAATTCCCGTGCTATTGTCCACTCTGCGAGTACCCATTTAAATATCTGGGGAAACATCTGCAAAGCCGACATTTTGTGAAAAATTCGAAAGAGAAGAGGCTTCTCATAAACTATGCCACTGGCAGGGTAAACTTTCGGCACTTGTCTTGTCCAGTGGAGGAATGTGATTTTGGGAAGACCAGGCTTGACAGGCACCTCGAGCAGGGACACCCAGAGCTGGATGGGGAAAAGCTGAAGGAATTGGTTAAAGGCATCAAAAAAAAGGTAACAATTGAAAGCCTGAAGACCCTCAGGGCCTCCGATCCCAGCCCTCCCCTTGTTTCCAATCTGGATGTGGGCAATGATGAAGAGAAAATGGTCGTGGACGTCTCACATTCATTTAGGTTCATCAGCTAATGAACCTAAATGGCAAAACCTTATTCAGAGACAAAAGGCTCAACTTTAACCTTTTAAAAGGCACTCAGAAAGGCCAAAATTGGGCCAGGTGTGGAGTCTGAGGCGGAGGCATTTGGAGGGCCTCTCCCAGACTCTGAGGAGGATAGCTCAGCTGCCGAGGAGCCACCAAAACCATCTAAGACTTAACCTTTACTTTTGGTTCTTGATGCTAACAAGGACTTCCCATCATCCATCCGTAAGTAATGTGACTGCTTGCCACATTTTTCTACTTTATAAACCATGCAAGTTATTCTTGAAACCTTTTTTTCTTCAGTTCAGTACATGGAACAATACTGGGTACATCTGAAGGGATCGATGGGAACCCGTAAACATATTGAGAATCAGAAATCAAAGGTGGGCCGGGTAATGATGTTTTTCAAGTTCATGACTGAGGGGAGGTCAGTACTTCCAAACTGGACGTTCTTGGAGAACATCAGGAGGATTCACGAGTATCTCTCTAATGCATGTTGGTTAATGTATCTGTTCATGTTTAAGTTATAACATTTATTTCTGAGCAGGTGGCCAGAACATCTGTATGGGCAACAAAAGGCCACCACGACCATTAAACTATACCTAGTGAATGTGTCGGAGTTTCTCAATTTCTTCAGGGAAATGCCGCCGTTGACATCGCACGTGTCCAAGAAGTCCATGGTGGCCATGCTGAGGGCTATTTTCTGTGACCTCCGGAGGCTGGTGAAGCGCGTAGTCCTCCGCCAGATGCAGGTCAAGAAGAAGAAGGTGGTAAACCTAATTCCAAAGGAGGACCTCAGGGCCTGCCAGAAAAGGGCACGGTGAAGGATCACCATGCTGCTTGGTAAGACTTATTTAAAATCGTTTACACATTCATTTACTTACCTGAATACGTGCCATTTAGGATCATTCATAACTATCCCTAAATGGCAAGTACTGGCTTGCCATTTAGATTCATATGCTAATGACCCTAAATGGCAAACTAGTACTTTCTATCTATGATCATATATGAATGATCAAAAACGGCAGGCACTTATTTAGTGACTTACCCGAGTTTTAATTTGTCTTTGTAGAGGCCCTCCACACGATGCCCTGCCCGAACCTTAAGCGAAAGTTCTACGGTTACTTTGGTGCATACTGTGCTAGCCTGTACGGACATCGCACTGGAGTTCTGACCAACATGTGTGTTGGGGAAATGGATGAGGCCAGAGCAGAAGCCGAAATTGGCCACGATGGCTTTGCCATCAATGTAAGTTTAATGATGTTGCTTCATGTCTGCCACATTGGATCATTTACGAATGATCCTGAATGGCAGGCAACATACCCTCTCCTTTGGCAGGAGGAGGTGTTGGCGAAAACTATTGTTGAGGAGCTAGTAGAAGATAGTGGTAGGAGTGTGAGTGTGGGAGAAAATGAGGGCACAGTGGTGTGTGGTGATGGGATGATTGGTGGTGTAGGTGAGAGTATAGAGGGGGAGGTGATGTGCAGGGAGAGCAGGAAGAGGTAAGGAATTATGAGCAGCATCTAGTGTGTGGAGATAAGGGGGAGAAAGGAGAGGTGCAGGAAGATAGACTAAAGGAAAAAGTAGTGAAAAGTCGTTTATAGGAGATCGAGCGGGGAGGGATATGGGTGAGGCAGAAGAGGAGATGGAACTGGAGGTTTGTACCCCAGCGAAGAGGCGCAGTAAAAGGAATAATGTGGTGGCTGCTGTGCAGGCCAGTAATCTGGCTGTGGAGAAGAAAGGTGTCGGATAGCAGCGACGATGAAATGTTAAATCAAAAAAGAATTGATGTTATTTACTTACAGGAAAGGCATAGCGATTGTTTGATTGAAACAGACTGGGGCAGAGAGTGGAGGGGGGAGGTGATTTTGAGTCACGGCACCTCCAAGAGTGCAGGGGTGGGCTTTCTTTTTTCTAAAGCTTTTACCCCACTTACTATAGAAGTCGAACATGTTATACAAGGGAGGTGTCTTTTAGCAAGAATAAAGTTTGATTTTTTTAACATGGTTTTTATTAACATCTATGCTCCAATCGCCAATGCGGAGAAAAAACGTTTTTATGAAAACATTGGGGAAAGGTTGGGTGATTGTGGGTCTGAAGATTACGTTTTTATAAGTGGAGATTTTAATTGTACAGAAAACGAGTTTTTAGATCGTAATCACGCAGAGCCTCATCCAGCGGCCCAACACGTCTTGAAGCAGCTGGTTGCGTCTCACAGCCTGGTGGATGTATGGAGGAGGAGGCACACAGGCTCCAGGCAGTTTATATGGTCCCACATCAAGGAAGGTAAAATCTCTTTAGCTCATTTAGATTGTTTTTATTGTTTTAAACACAATTTTAATGTGTTTAAAACATGCCAGATCATACCTGTGGCCTTCACAGACCATTCATTACTTTTAGGGAGTGTTTTTATGTAAAACATTTTACAGAGAAGTGCGTATTGGCATTTTAATTCTGCATTAACCTACGATCAGAGTTTTAAAGAGGTTTTAACTTATTTTTGGACCGGTTTTAGAGAAACAAAGGCTGATTTTAGTTCAATCAAGCAGTGGTGGGATTATGGAAAGGTCCAAATTAAACTGCTGAGTCAGCAGCACACTGTCAATGTCACGCGTGACATTGCCGGATCTATCAGAGATCTGGAGATGAGTATAGTGGATTTGGAGCGGCTTAGTGACACCACAGGAAAAAAAAACCCATGTCCACTAAAATAACTGTCAGAAAAATTACAAATATTTTCAAGTCAGACAGCTGTTCACCTGTGGTTCGAGAGACGAGGACAGTGATCCCATCGGTTCTACGCCTACAGTTTTGTCAGGGTGAGCAGAAACCTGTGGAGAAGACAGCAAACGAGTCATTAAGATTGATTTAATATTGACTTCAAGTCAGAACACTATAGAGTAACACTGTATAAAGAGCTATGGTAAAGCTAGGCAAGTTTGATAATAGTATTTTAAGGAAGGTCCAAGTGATTGCCAACAATATTTCTCTTCTGGTCATCTATACACAGTCCTAGGAATGCTGTGCCCTGACAGGAACAAGCATTGCTGGGCCTGTGTCTACGCTCTCACAAACAAATGTCCACTAATAAACCTGTCAGACAAAGAAAGATTTTCAAGTCGGACAGCTGTTCACCTGTTGTTCAAGAGAGGACAGTGATCCCATCGGTTCTTCACCTACAGTTTTGTCAAGGTGAGCAGAAACCTGTGGAGAAGACAGCAAACGAGTCATTAAGATTCATTTAATATTGACTTCAAGTCAGAACACTATATAGTAACACTGTATAAAGAGCTATGGTACAGCTAGGCAAGTTGTGTGGCAATAGTATTTTAAGGAAGGTCCAAGTGATTGCCAACAATATTACTCTTTGGGTCATTTACACACAGTCATCATAATGCTGTCCCCTGACATGACCAAGCATTGCTGGGACTGTGTCAGTTTCTCCAAAACACAGGTCCACCTGTGTCATAAAATTTAAAAAGATGTCTTCGGGTCATTTACACACAGTCCTCATAATTCTGTCCCCTGACATGACCAAGCATTGCTGGGACTGTGTCTAAGCTCTCAACAACCCATGTCCACTAATAAACCTGTCAGGCAAATTACAAAGATTTTCAAGTTGGAAAGCTGTTCACCTGTGGTTCAAGAGACGAGGATAATGATCCCATTGGTTCTTCACCTACAGTTTTGTCAGGGTGAGCAGAAACCTGTGGAGAAGACAGCAGACGAGTCATTAAGATTCATTTATTATTAACTGCAAAATACAGTAACATTGTATATAGAGCTAAGGCAATGTTTGGTAAGCCAATTGGCCAAAGTATTTTAAGCAAGGTCCTAGTGATAGAAAACAGTATTACTCTTCGCGTTATCTATACACAGTCTTAGGAATACTGTGCCTTGACAGGAATAACCATTGCTTGGACTGTGTCGAGCAGACACCTTAGGAATACACCACAAACAGACTGTGTATTCTGTTACATTTTGATTAAAAATTTTATTGACTGTCAAATAGCTTTCGGAAATTCTAGTTATTTACCTTCACTCTCCATGGCCATTCAGCGTTTCCATAGTTGTAGGTAATTTCTTCCCCTGGATTTATGTCCTTAATTGCAAAGAGACAGAGATGAGGTTTTCCATTCACTGTTATCTTCATTTTGCTGTTAGGGCTCAAATGGTCATCATTATCCAGTCTTCCCAAAGACCCATCCTCTCCCGCTCCATCAACACTGAAAGAAGAAGAAAAATCTAAATGGCCAAGGATGACGGGATATAAAACAGTGTCCATATAATTCTGGGATAATTTCAAGTTTTTAAAAACTAATAATAGAAGGCATTAAATATTTCAAAGATTAAAACTTAATGTTTATTATTGCTTTTAGTTATTTTTAAAATTTACATACCACATCTTTTTCCCATTATGATGAAACTCAAACATGAAGACCCTTCATGGCATCATGATAGATTTTTACACGTCTTTCATACTCTTCGCTGTTTATGACATCGCCTCGATATTCCAACAAGTTTCCTTTCTGAAAGTGGCATGTACTAAATACTCCTCGACCTGTTAGACCATGTGAAATGTCAGTCAGCCCACAGTGACAAAAATCTCATTTAAAAATACAGCATGTCAACTTACCCTTAAAAGAGTTTATGTATTGTACATAAAAACCATTTTTGTCCCGACTCAGACTGACAAAATGAGCTGCTTCATCCTTTGGTTTTATTTTTAATCTCTATGGCCTCATTGTTGTCTGCATCTAGAGAAAAAAAGTCTATGGTGATCAAGAGAAAATAAAAGTAATATATGCTTTAATAATAGACTGAGAAAATCTATGGGTACATTATCATCAAGTTTTAAACAGAACAGCAGCTAAACAACCACAATGACCATTTTCAAAATTAAATTATGATTAAACTAGGAACTCCTGTACAATTTGTTCATATATTCTTTCTAAGTCAGAGCAGCAAGCAGTAACTTACACTGTTAAGAAGTTATTCCAGTTGTTTACACCGTCTACTGATATTAGGGCCCACTGCCCTTTAGGTTTTGTTCCACCAAAACCAAATCAAATGATTGTATTACCTCCTCAGTATACCACTGTTTCAGCACAGCGGATGTAACTCGCTCAATCAGCTGTGCCACAATGAGGAAATGCTTAAGACAATGTTCTCAAACTGCATTCCTCAAGGGCCAAAGTCCTGTAACTTTTAAATGTGCAACTTGTCCTATATTCTTAGATTACATAGTGAAATGTCCTGACTAGCATGTAATCAACCTGTACTGTGCTTATATTGGAGACAGGTATGCTGAAAAAGAGACATCTAAAAGTTGCAGGAAAGGCAGTGGGTCCTTAGTACCATAGTTGACAATAAGCATAACAAAGCTCCTCTTTGATTTAATAAAAAAGGGACTGAATAAGGAATAACTCCACACTATTTGATGTCTGATGTTCCTTCCTGAATAAATGCACTTATTCATTGCTCTTTTTTTTCTGCATTGTGTTCTTATCAGTCATGGAAATTAACATAGGACTGCACTTCTCTTAACCTCAGTTGCAGCTGAGGTTTTATATTTTCATATTTGTTTAACTTAGCCAACAACAACTTCTACAAAATATTTAGAAAGCACTAGTTAAGAAAGGAAACATCAAAAAAAGTTAAAATCACATATCACATATCACATCACATATAAAATCTCGGGTCCTCTACCAGAGGCCTGGGAGCTTGAGGGTCCTGCAGTATCTTGGCTGTGCCAAGGACTGCACATTTCTGGACTGAGATGTCTGATGTTGTTCCTGGGATCTGTTGTAGCCACTGCTCCTTTGGGGGTGGTGTTTCACATTCAACAGTTTCAACATGTGAAACTGTTGAATGATCTGGGCATTTAAACTTTCTTATAAAAAAACTTCTGGTAATATTTATTTATTTTTACATTAACTGCACCATAAATTGCAAAAGAGAGATATGGATTATGAGGTATGCACTGTGAATCACAGTATTCTATAATTAAACTATTCTTGAACATTTATAAAACGAAAATGTAAAACAGTAGACAAGGTTAGCTGCGCATGCTAACATAACTGAAATGAGCAGCCATTAGCCCATGTTGTCATTTTTGTTTCTAGTTGACATCGAGTCAGTTTTAACACAAATGTAACATTGTAATTCCTGTTTTTAAATGGCCATTCCATTTAACACATGGAGTGTTTAAACCTTGTTCTAAGTAGTCACTTGTTCTCAACACAAGCTAGCTTTTGCTCATTAGCAGTGCCTTAATTAGGAAGTGCTGCATGAAAATATGTCAGTCACGTTGCAAGTATCAGTAAAACTTTGTCAACCTTGCTTATGTTCAAATCACTTGAACAAAGACTTACCTACACACTTCTCCACATTCATCCGAGTTGCAGTGCAGTATAATTGTACATTCCTAGCAGAAAGTGCGACATCAGCCTTGGGAGGAAAATAGCAGGAGGGGAGGGGTTAAGGCTCCACCCCTTTTCCTTTCTCCAATTTGGTGTTCTTTGATGGACAAATCATTCACTAGGTTTTGTGATAGATTAATTATTTATCCACTACCTGGGACCTTCATGATAGTGATTTCCAAAATTATTACAGGTGTCATTTCCATAGTGACCAAAAGTGTTTATATATATATATATAATATATATAATTACCTTCTCACCCACCACGGATGGTTCTTATCCTCTGAGCTCGGGTCCTCTACCAGAGGCCTGGGAGCTTGAGGGTCCTGCAGTATCTTGGCTGTGCCAAGGACTGCACATTTCTGGACTGAGATGTCTGATGTTGTTCCTGGGATCTGTTGTAGCCACTGCTCCAGTTTGGGGGTTACTGCCCCAAGGGCCCCGATGACCACAGGCACCACTGGTATCTGGCTTTTGGAACGGATGGTGTATATGTATTTCTGTTCTGGTTCTGTGGGAGTGGTGTTTTAGTAGAGAGCATTATTGCTGTACATTTGTGTGGAGTGCTTAGAAGGTGAGAGCATAATAGTGCAGCAGTAGGCACATCGTGGGACCTGTTTGAATTAAGCTGTAAACAAGAATCAACGTTCTTGGTGTGATGGCTGAGGAACTTCAAGAACTCTGGGCTCGAGTCCAGTAGGTGGAGGCTGAAAGGAGCCGCCTGCAGCAGGAGAGAGATTCTGTACTAGCAAATTCAAATGATGAGGATGTCCAAGCCGGCCCAAGCACAAGTGGAGCTCGGGTGAACAATGGGACAACTGACCGCATAATCTACCTGCCGAGGGAGCGAAAGTGTCCAACCTTCAGAGGAACTCATGGTATTGGGGTGGAGGAATGGATTGAAGAGGTTCGTACCAGCATACGAGTCCACCATGTTGGACCCACGGATCAGGCTGCATTTATTTTTGACCATCTTGAAGGTGAAGCTCGAGATAAGATTAAATATATATCATCAGCGGAACGTGAGAATCCAGAAACTGTTTTCAACATTTTAAAAGAACTGTATGGTTGTCAACAGTCGTATGGCTCATTACAGGAAGACTTCTTTTCACGGAGACAATCCAAACAATTGTCTTAAAAGCCCTTGCTTGGTCATAGCCCGCATTCAGGAGAGGAACATGTCGTGGTTTGGTTCATGGTCGTCTGACTCAAAGCTCCCGTCCACCGACATTCGCAAGCGGATGGAGGAGACCCATAGAGCCAACCTGGCCAGGGGGATACGGCCTGGGGTGGGTGTAGGGGCTGCGCGAGAGCCACCACCTGTACCTCCGGGGAGAGCACCAGCTGACCAAGATCGGGTGAGATGAGTGAGGCCAGCAGACAATCGTATAGTGTTTGCAGGACTCATTGGAGGTGGAGGAGTGCTCCCTTGTATGTTTCACCACCTCAGACCTCAGAGTCGGGATCCATTTCACGGATGGAGTGCTGGCAGGTGACGGGTTCCAGATTCATCATCTTGCATTTATCGGTGTGGTGTCCACCCTCAGAATGGATCGTGACCAAGAGGCAGCCACCCGTCAGCAGATCATCGCTGAGGCCCTAGCGCCCAATTTTCCTATGCAGCATTGCCTGAATGCAGAAGCGGCAACTGCTGAGTTGACCCGGATCCTCGGGAATACAGGAAGACTTCGAGAGTCTGGATGGTTCCTGGATGTGCTTCTAAGAATGACAGCAGGAAATGACAATATTGTCGGTCAGGCATTTAACCGGGCAACTGCGCAATGGATAAATGCCATTACTCTGGAACAGCAGGACAACTTTGTTATGGAAGTGATATTGCACCCTGATTGTCGCGAGCGAGAGCAATGTCTCTACGGGGTCTTCATTCTCCTGATCGCTTTCGCCACAAGAGGCAACCTAAGTCAGCAGAAAGCCGACAGGATTATGAATGAGCTCAGACCCCTGATGCCTATCCTGGTACAGATGTTCAAACGAGAGGACATCACCCTCACCGACCAGAACTTCGGCCACTATATCAACGACGACAACGCCCATGTCGTTATTCAACGTTGGCTGTGCCAGGTGCCTGTTGGTGCTGTGAGGCTTCGGGTATTGTTGGCGCAAGCGGCGGGATCCGGTGTCACATCACTGGATTTGGTGGCACCTGCTCTTCACGAACATCCGAACTTCATATGGGTTCTTGTCGCACGCCTGTTCCCGCGAGAATGGGAAAATGTGAACATCGCCTTGCGTGCTGTGGGTGGTCACATCTATTATGGATTCAGGCAGGACCTGGGCCCCGTGCGTGCGACACTGTTCCGCCTCATCACCGGGTCGCGCATAAACTCCTGGTAAAAATGGGGGATAAAGACCTGGCCAACTATAGAGGCATTGTCCCAACTGCTGACATGGAGAAGGTCATTGATGAGATGATCTCTGCCTACCAAGCCAACAATGGCCCAGAAGAAGGCCTTCTCGCGAGGGAGTTGTCTCGGGCCGAGATTGAAGAGTTCGAGAGGACGCTTGCTCTGGCGCGACAACACCCAAGTGTGGTGATGGATTTCGCCGACCTTCAAGGCCATGGTGCAGCAGTGATGGGGGCAGTTCCCGAGCCCAAAGATCCCGGTGAACCACAAGGAGAGAGACACGCAGAAGGCAAGGCGGCAGGCAGGAAGAGAGGAAGGAAAGGGGCCCGGATCGTGGAAGAGGACGTGGCCGTAAAGCCAACTGGTAGACCTCTCAAATCCTAAACGGTCTAGGGTTTCCCAATTAAAAATACTCAAGTAAGTCTGGCTTAAAATGATGAAACGGGGGGTTCCGGCGACGTCACCGACAGAGATGGCTGCTTGAGCTGACTACTCCTCCGGTAAATCTTAATTTGACCCCCTTTACTTGTCAAATATAAGCAAAAATGAGTAAAATTGAGTCAATTAGGGGGTCTAGAACAGGGAAAAGGACGGGAAGAGGAAAGCCACGAAAGAAGATTTGATACAAGAAAAAAAGACGGCAGGCAGCTCGCCAACACATCAGCATCTCGACAAAGCTAATGCTAATACGCTTCCATCTGACGCTACAGGACTAGAGCAAATCCTGAGAGTTACGGGATTTCAGACAAGACGCGAAACAGCTTGATGATATTAAGTCAGAACTCATTAATGTACACCAAAAAATTAAGGAGACGGAGGACAGGGTCGAGGCGGTGGCGAAGCGGGTACAGAACATGGAGCAGATAATGAGCAAGATGGCCGAACTGATAAGCCAACAACAAGAAAAACTGATTGATCAGGAAGGGAGATCAAGAAGAGAAAACATCCGCATATACAATGTGCCAGAGGGAGCAGAGGGTTCATCGATGAGAGATTTTGTGGAAAAATTACTTAAGGACACCCTGGAGATCGCACCAAGTATGGAATTGGACATTGAGAGGGCGCACTGAGCGCTGGCTCCGCCACCCACTGGGGACAGAAACAACAGGCCGAGATCCATCGTTGTTAAATTTCTCCGTAGCAGAACCAAAGAAGAGATCTTACGAAAAGCATGGGGGAAGAAAGGAGTGCTTCTACACGGCAAGCCGATATATTTTGACCACGATTATCCTCCCACAGTGCTGCAGAAACGCAAAGAATACACGGAGGCTAAACGGGTCCTGAAGCAGAGAAAGATCTGTTTCCAAACTCCTTTCCCTGCTAAACTACGAGTGTTTTATGAGGGAGAAACACGGCTTTACCAGACAGTGAAGGAGGCAACGAAGGATATAAGGGAGCGAGGTCTACCTGTCTCCCTGGTCAAACCAAAGGAGAGTCTGACCGAACAATTCTCCCGCACCGCTTGGAAGAGGATTGGCTCAAAACAACAGATGCCAGGAGAGGAGCGAGAGATGAACATCAGAGGGAGTTCAGAAGGGAAACTAGTTCTCTTCAGGAGGAGCTCTGAAGAGATGCTATAATGATCGGTAAGCTAAATAAAAACTGAGTAGTCAATAGGATTTAAACTATAAGGACAATATTAGCTTGTTCAGTGCACTGTATATCGTTTATTTTCGTGATGATATTGAATATACTCCCTGGTCCCAACCTGGGGATAAGAAAAAGAAAAAGGGAGGGAAATACCGAGGAGGAGTAATGGACAGAAACAGTTCCAACTTTGTTGGGGGCCCTCCCCTCTATTCCGAGGGAGGTCTTCCCCCAGGGCTAGACGGTTTTCCTAGCCTCGTTCAGGGTCTTCTGTTCAGGACCCCAACCTTGGAATCTCAAGTTCATACCTTTTTTTTTTTTTCTTTTTTTTTTATGGTCAAGTTATTGTTTACATTTATCCGGAGGGTGGATTGGTTAAGATTTGCTATCATATATCTAAAAATGATTAACAAGACAATCACACATGGTTGACAATAAGATAAATATAATTACTCTTAATGTTAATGGTCAACTCAACCCAATTAAACACAGTAAAATTCTATCAAAAATGAAGAAGGAACATGCTCACATAGTGTTCTTACAAGAAACTCACCTAAATAAAAGTGAACATGAAAAACTAAGAAGGATGGGATTCAACCAATTGTTCTTTTCTTCATATAAATCAGGACATAGAAGGGGAGTAGCTACTCTTATCTCGAATAAGATACATTTTGAAAAATTATACGAATTGGTGGATAGGGAAGGCAGGTTTGTGCTTGTGAGAGGTAATGTAGGGGGAAACCCTGTTACACTATTTAACATATATGCTCCTCCGGGGAGCGATATTGATTTTTTCAAGACAATAACCAATATATTGGTAAAAGAAACGCAAGGTACTCTGATTTGTGGAGGAGACTTAAACATTCGCTTGCAACCAAGGATGGATTCTTCTAGGGAGAAAGCCTATCAGAAAGAACAACAATACAAAAAAATAAATATGCTTTTTAAGGAAGTTGGCCTGATAGACATATGGAGAGACTTTTCCCCAAGTAAAAAAGATCATACACACTACTCAGCCACTCATTCAGTATACACAAGAATTGATTATTTTTTGACATTTACAAAAGACAGGGACAAAATGGAAAGATGCGAGATTGGAACAATAGATGTGAGTGACCACTCACCTGTATATTTAACAGTGGGCCTTGGCCTACAAAAAAGAAATAATATATGGAAACTAAATTCAGGGTTGCTAAATAACCAGTGGTTCAAAAAGGAAATACAGAAGGCAATTAGCTCTTTCTTAGAATTCAACGACAATGGAGAAGAATCCCCATCCGATACTATGGGACACTCTTAAAGCAGTTCTGAGGGGGAAAATTATAGCAATGTCATCACACCTAAAAAAAACTAAGAAATAAAAGATTAGAGGAATTGCATAAAAAATTAGAAGATCTCGAACGAAAACACAAACAAAAAAGTACACCAGATATACTGGAAGATTTAAAAAAAAAATTAGAAATGAAATAAATGATATGACAACACAGGAAATTATGAAAAACCTCATGTTTCTTAAACAAAGACACTATGAAGGCGGATCAAAATCTATGAGGGTACTAGCAGTACTAGCATGAAAAAGGAAAAAAAAAACAACAGAAAATAATACAGAAAAAAAAAAAAAGAAAACTCAAAGACATCCAAGAAGCATTCAAAATGTTTTATAAAGCTTTATATTCAAAAATCTCTGGAGGAAATATCGAACAAATTGATAAATACTTGAACTCACTTGAGCTACCTGTTATGAATGAGGAACAGAATAGAAAACTGACATCAGACATTACAGAAAAAGAATTAAAAAACAAAATAAGTAGATTAAAACCATGTAAATCGCCTGGGTCAGATGGATATACGGCAGAATTTTATAAGGAATTTAGGAAGGAGTTGATTCCAATCCTTCTCCCTTCACTAAATTGGACTCTGAAAAAAGCTCAAACACCACCTAGCTGGAAGGAGGCAATCATCTCAGTAATACATAAGGAAGGTAAAGATAAACTGGATTGTGGATCATACCGACCGATATCCGTTTTAAATATTGATTAATCGACTTTTTACTTCCATAATGGCCAGACGATTGGAAGAATCTCTCCCGTCTTTAATAAATAATGATCAAACTGGTTTCATACGACAATGTCAAACCCAAGATAATATAAGATCTTGGGTTTGATAGACATATGGAGAGACTTTTGATAGACATATGGAGAGACTTTTGTGATCTATAACATTACATGTTATAGATCACATTGAAAAATGTCAACTGGAAGCTGTTATCAGTATAAATGCGGAAAAAGCTCTTGACTCAGTGGACTGGAATTTTCTCTTCAGGGTTTTACATAGATTTGGAATACATAATACAATAATAAAAACAATACAGGCGTTATACAATGAACTCACGGCGAGAATAAAAGTTAATGGACATTTATCGAAAAGAATTATTTTAGAAAGAGGGTCCAGACAAGGTTGTGCGTGGTCACCATTACTTTTTGCACTATATTTAGAGCCATTGGCCCAATCAATACGACAACATAAAGATATCAAAGGAATAATTATCAGTGGAATAGAACATAAATTGGCCTGTTATGCTGATGATATATTACTTTACGTGGAACAACCGACCCACTCTCTCCCGACCTTGATGCAATTAATGCAACAATTTGGTCAATTATCAGGATACAAAATTAATATTAACAAAACTCAGTTGCTGTCTTATAACTATACTCCAACTCAGAAAATTCAAAACAAGATACCCATTAGTCTGGCACACTGACCATTTTAAATATTTAGGTATTACTATATCAAAGGACCTCAAAAAACTATTCGAATATAATTATGTTCCCATACAAAAAAGAATTAAAGAAGATATTACAAGATGGAATCTTACTCCTTTTTTAAGTTTCAGTTCCAGAATTAATTTGATTAAGATGAACATATTGCCCAGATTGTTGTATTTATTCCAAACTTTACCAATTGAAATAAACCAAAAAGTTTTTAATGAATGGGACAAATTATTATCGAGATACATATGGCAAGGCAAAAGACTGAGAATTGGATAAAGTTTTACAACTGGAAAAGAAAATGAGAGATTGGGGGTCAGGATTATTATTTAGCAGCACAAGCAAGAACATTGATATACTGTTGTGACCCATCATATAAGGCTCAATGGAAAACTATTGAAATAAAGGCAACACCCATTCCTGTACAAGCAATCCTAGCTGATGCAAATCTACAAACTCTCATAAATGATATAGATAACCGGTGGGTAAAAACAACCCTTACAGCATGAAAAACTATTGTTAAAGAAAATGCCCCAGGAAATGACTTGGCAGTCATTAAATGGATTGCATATGATTCTGACTTCACACCAAATAAACTGGATGCCAGGTTCAAGGACTGGACATCCAGGGGAGTCACTGCCCTATGCACATTAATGAACAACATCTTAAACAGTTAAGAGAAAATATTCTTTGGATAAACAGGACTTTTATCGATATCTACAAATAAGACATTTTGTTAACTTAAAACTTAAACCAATTACTGATAAAAATGTTAAATTAATGGAAATCTTTATTAATGCCTACTTTAAATGACTGGATGGATATAACATTTAACATATATAAAATGGAAAAAATAACAGCCTCTCTCAGTCTCAGGACTGAACAATTCGATCACTGGTGGCAGTTATGGGTGAACTATGTACAGCCTAAGAGACCTGATTTTACCTACAAAGACCTGGCCTGTTGACCTGGTGGACGTTCTTGCCAATCCACTCTCCAATGATAGCTATACTTAGTAGATAATTTTTATTTTTGTATGTTTTTTTTGTTTGTTTGTTTGTTTTTTACTCTCTTTGTAATCACTTTAAAATCCCTCTACGGGAAGTGCAGTTACACTTTGATGTTACTGTTGTGAGGCAATGGTTTCCTTGTATATCTTATTTCAAATGTCGAAGTTAATTTGGAGATGTAAATGCCCACTGTGATGTAGTGGATACTTTCTTGGGAAACAATAAAGATATGATTTTAAAAAAAAATGATGAAACGGAAATAGTGTACAAAAATATTTATTAATTCATTCTTTTTACAAAATTAAAAATATACTTTATCATTCTAATTCTAAAACCTGGTAGTGCACAAAGCACAGGACAGAAGCAATCTGAGATTTAAAGAAAAGAAAAGAATAATTGCAAACCAAGTTAATAATCATGCAAATTAACACAGACTAATGTTAACAAAACAAAAACAAATAAGAAAAAGAAAGAAATCCCAAGTTGCACCAGCCCCGCCTTATGACGCGGTGCCCAATCAGCTAATTTAAAATAACTATCGTTCTGGTTCTGTGGTGTCTATGCTACTATTCCAGCTCTTTAGGACAACCTATTAGCCATTTAATGAGCCTCTAAGAATGTGCATGTAGGTGAGAGCATAAAATACAACAGCGACAATCTGCAATATCCAAAAAACACAATAAGTTGTTTGTTGACCATACTAAAGCCGTAAGGTAAATGAATAGCTAGTACCTTAATCCTCATACGGAATACATTTAGATGCTGCAGTGAACTGCTGAAATGCTCCCTACAGAACAATTAGAGATCGCATAAAACAACTAGCAGCAACGATCTGACATTTCACAGGACCAGCAACAGGTGACATCAAAAATTCATTTACCTTAACCATAGTCCAATCCTGGAGCACAGCACCAGCCACGATCCAACTGTGCACAACAATGGATCTGACACACACTTGACTTGACGTTCGCACCTGGTGCCTATATACTAATGAGCCGGCTAACCAGAAATGACATCATGTTGCATTCAAGGGCCTGAAACGGGTGGGAATTTGGTTTGCAATTATTCTTTTCTTCCATTTGCATAACAGCAGGTGAAATTGATTGTCAATCAGTGTTGCTTCCAAAGTGGACAGTTTGATTTCACAGAAGTTTGATTTACTTGGAGTTATATTGTGTTGTTTGAGTGTTCCCTTTATTTTTTTGAGCAGTACATACATACATACATATATATATATATATATATATATATATATATATATATATATATATATATATATATATATATATATAGCTCGGTAGATGTTTCAGCATCTGCATGCCTTGATTTGCTTTTCAAATTTAATGAATTCAGTTTTATTCAAGTACTTTTTGCCAATATTTATTGTCATGAAACAGGGAGCTGAACATGTATTATTTTTGATGTTCTCTCACTCACTGAGTAAAAGTAGGATGTCAAGTGAAAAGAAGAACCTAAGTAAATCAAGAAAACTGCATGTTCACAAGTTACTGACAGCAGAAAAAAACAAATTGAAGAAAGCTTGATTTATATTTTTTGTTTACCATCTGGACTTAAACTATTTAAAAATGAACAGATTTAATAACTGAACATATTTAGACTTAGATCACTTATTACTTTTGCTTTCAGTAACAGAACTGAGCGCTTGCTTGTCATGCCATAATTTTAACCTGTGCTTGAATAATGTCAGAACCAGTCTCATGCATGTGTGGATGTGCTCATTGGTGAGCCAGGAACAATATTTGGTTTCTATAATATTAATTGTAGAGAAAGCTGGCTCACGGTTGTGTGTGGAGCCAAACATAATTAAGATTTGCAGGTTTCTCAATCCCGGTCCTCACGCCCCCCTGCTCTGCATGTTTTAGATGTGTCTCTATTCCAGAACCGCTGATTCAAATGATTGTATGACCATCAAGTACTGCAGAAGCCTGTTAATCACCCAGAGATACAATTCAGGTGTGTGGCAGAAGGAAAAATACCTAAAACATGCAGGAGAGGGGGTTAGAGGATTAGGGTTGAGAAACATCAATACATTTCTGTGTTAACGAGCCACAATGATCCTGAGAGTGGTCATCTTTGTGTCCCAACAATGGGACATCAACGGAAGACTTCCAGAACATCCTGTAGGATAGTGTATTGGTCAATTGTTTGCATGTCTGAGTGAGAAAGACAACCTCTTTTTATTCACATAATAATAAAAGGCAGTTGGGGACTGAGAGCAGACAGAGTTGATCTCAGACAGTGTTTGGCAGCGGTTCTCTCCACGTCCTCTGCTCCCCTTTTCTGCGGAAAAGTAATTTGTGTCTTTGGTTGATTCTTGCGGGTTGGGGAACAAAATAAACCCAACATTTGAGGGCTCGTCCGGGATCCCTACACATCCAAAGCTGGCAGAAGGAGTATGACGCGCTGAAATCTGCCGGTAGTCGGGTTCTTCTGCCGAACATTTTTTTTAAAAGTCCCGTGGGGTAACTTCCTCTCTGGGCCAGCGTTTTAGGTCACCTAAAACAGCGGCATTATGTTTGATGACCGTGACAACTCTCCTTATCAACAACAACTAAAAAATATGTTAATGTCTGGGTTTCATCCACACATTGCTAAGTGGATTAGAAAACATTTAGTGGCATTTAATACTTCTACTGTTTCGCAATTAATGGAATATGCACGTCATGCTGAGAAACTTGCCAAAAAAGCAGGAGGAAGTGCTAGTGGAGGAGATGCACATACCTTTTGGGCAGTTCACACCTCTGATTCTGAGGAAGTGTTCTCATTTCAGACCACCCGACCCCCGAAAGGAAATAGAAGTGGATTCCAGGGGGGCAGGGGCAGCCTACAGGGTGGGGGATTTTCTCAGTTCAGACACCGACTACCACAAACGGAGGAGGGTTATTTGATCTTCGGGTCTTTAGACCATTGGTCTAAAGAATGTCTTAATCAGAGACAGGCATCACACCCTAGGGACAGGGGAAGAAATCACAGGGGAGGTTTACGACCCTTTCATGCATGACTAGGTAAATCAAGTGTCACAGATAAGGTTTCGGACCAACTTGTGAATATCTATGCAGTGGAAGTAGTCAGAAGGACTTGAAATGGTCCCTTCCCCTGTGTGCTGGCTCAGCTCTGTCTTTTAATGGCCTTGATGAATACCCAATGAATACCCTCTCAACCTCTCACACCTGCTCAGGCTTCTTCCCCACCAGAGAGGTGATGTTCCACTGGCTCCCAAGAGCCAGCTTCTGTAGCCAGGGATCAGATTCTCGGTTCTTCTCTCTCAAAAGAGGAACATTGGAGTAACCATAGGGTACTTGGTTACCTTTCTCACTAAGGCCCTTCTCTCCTGATCAGTCAATTTAGACAACCGACTAGCTCAATAGAGAGTCCTAGTGATTCTAAACTGATTCCATTTATGAATGAAGAAGGCTACTGAGCTCATTGGGGCCTTCAAAGCAGCAGAATTTTTTATATTCTTTCCCAGATTTTTTCCTCAAAACAATGCTGTCTCTGAGGTCTACAGACAGCATATTTTATTTCATGCTTGGTGTTTGCATACTGATATCCATTGTCCATTTTGGGACTTTATAAAGACAGGTGTGTGGCTTTCCAGATCTAATCAAATCAACAGAATTTATTACAAGTGGACTCTATTTAAGTTGTAGAACTTAATCTCTGCAATTATCAGTGAAAATAGCTCTATTTTGAGCTTCATGATAAAGGTTGTGAATACTTATGTATGTAAATGTAATTTCTAAGTTATTCTGTTTTTAGTTAGTTTGCAAAAATTACACACTTTTTCACACACTGTGTCATAATAGGACATTTGTTTTATGAATCTTGAGGAAAGGGATAAAAACGTTATAGCATATCCAAACATGGAAAAGCGTTGTGAATACTTTCCAGATTCACTGTATTTAGATAAAAAGGTGTTATCCAGAGATGTTCACGTAACCTCTTACAAGTCTAAGTCTCTTTTTTGTAAAATTAATATTTTCTCATTAAATCTGCAACATCTAGTGAGTTGCATCAATGCAGGTTAGGATTTAGTTGAGTAAGGTTTGTCCCTAAACCTAAACTATTACATTTGCATGTGATAATTATCTGTCAAGCTCCCAATATTTATTAACAGCTGTCTTTGAATCATTCAACATTTAATTTACAATCCAAAAATATGTTATAGTCAATAATACCATATAATTAGGCCACTGACATTTTAGTCTCAATATTATTAATCCTCTTACTTCTTTCAGTATACTATAAAACCATAGATTAAAGATTAACTTTATTGAAATGTATTGGAGAATTGTGAGGCGCAAAACTCTCAAATATATGGATAAACAAAACAAACCACAGAGACTGGTTCTTACTGCCAGCCACGACGGGTCAGGAGATTTATTTACACATCTACCACGGATAAAACATTGTTTCTTAAATCTCAGGTTCTCAAAATCTCAAACAAAATCTCCAAAAAATCTCAACCGTTCTTTGTCGACAGACATTTTTATAGCTTCCAATGACATCAAGGGTTTGAGAGAAGTTTTGACCAATCCAAATATCTATGTTTGTTTTGCGTCAAGATTCTGGCTGCCCATTGACTGAGTGTGTGTTGGAGTTTCCCCAAAATACTAATGACCTCTTGATCTGAACATCTGCTCCACACCAGAACTGCAAAACAAGTCAATTAATCACAATTGTTGTTCTTATCTACCTAAACAGCTTACTTCCCAACCCGAGTTTTGTTCCAACTTTGTGCTTTTCCCAGGTCAGATCGACCTACTGGCGTCAGCATTTTTTTCCTACAAAAACAACTCCTTAAAAAGTATTTCCGCGCTAACAAATGAACCACCCAAACAGCCAGCTACAGATTTAGTACATCTAATATGATCACTGTTTTAATTTAGCCAGATTTGCATTCAATAAAGTAGCATATTTTTAGGAGAATTCTTATTTAACACACATTTTCCTGATAAAAACCTTCTTTACAGGGACTACCATATGCTGGCCAATTAGCATGTCTGAAAAATACACACGTGTGAATTATTCATGAGCAAGTGCAGTACCTAAAGTTACCACCCGGGGCGCAATATCAATACACAGGTTATACACAAATGTCATGTAATTGTGACTTATTGGGACTTTGCCTGATTTTTGGAATTTAACCCTTTGGAATCCATTCAAATCCCCTCCAATCGTTTTTACGTTGCTAGAACTATGAGGAATTATGAGGACCAATTCAAAATGTCCCGTTAGTGAAGCGTGTATACAGGCGGAATGTTCTGTTAATTCACCTGGACAAACACACACAGACACACACACACACACACACACACACACACACACACTTGTAATTGGCTTTCATGCAGCTTTGGAGGGGATGAGAAAACACTTTTAATTACCCTCCTGTCAATATTCTCATGAAAACCTGATCAAGGTTTTCATGAGAATAAAAGTTGTCTGATGAGACAGAACAACTTTCATGTGACGGTTGTTCCGTCTTTAGAAGCTGTGTTGTCTTTAATTAATTATGGTTTGCAAACGCACTGCGGTGACCTCCTGTGTGGGAGGAAAGACCCCCATGTTCACAGTTCTGAGCGCTCCTCTGACAGCTGGACACGTCCACACTTCTTCCAGCGGTTTGCTTATTAATCTACTCAGAAATAAAGGTTTGAAAGCTTTTGATACATGAATGAAAGTTTCTGCTTTGTTGCAGGTAAATTATGTGCCTGGTGTTTGTCCATATTTCCCTCTTTTTCCATTTCGCATGTTAAGGTACCGGTGTGAAAGTGTCACCTTGTGTTAGTTCCTGAACAGGAAGTACCAATGAAAAGATTATTATTAGCTCTCAATAGCGTAACTATTGGTTATCAGCTGTCAGTTGGGGCCCACATAAGTGATGGCAATGAATCAGAGCTATTTTCACCAAAACTAGTGTTAGTTCCTCTGAAATCTTTGATTGTTTTTATCATTTTTCCTCATATATCCCTTCCAGAATCTGCATATAAAGAACACAAATAAACAGTTTTAATTTTTAAAGAATTTGTTTAGCAGTACCTTTTTTTGGTAACTCACAGACTACAACTTGACATTGAATAAGGTTAGTGTAGTAGAAGTGAGAAATACTGCCCCCTGCAGGTCAGATCTAGCAGTGTACAATTTAGTGATACAAGTCACACTTCTTTACACATTATAAATGGGTATGTTTTTTAAGAGCATTATTTGAGTTTGTGGGATTATAGACACGTTGCCATGTGACGCCGCGTGCAAAATCCCTGCTCACCAACGATGACTCCAACTGGTTTTAGCTGTCAAGATGTCAACAAAACAGGCAGAATCTCAGATTTACATCTGATATGTAAAAGAAAATGTGACGCGGTGCTTTGCGTCACATTTCACAGGTCAGTTAGTCAAAAAATAATGGCTAGAGAAGGTTGTAGGTCAGTTATGCTAGCTTGACTTTGAACTTTTTTACAGGTCGATGTGCTGCAGAATTCAGTGTGTTTTGGTTCAGTTAAAGACTAAAATAAGTCGACCACACACCAACTCTGACAGATCATCAGTAGAGCAGGTGATTAAATGAGTTAATCAACCACAGCTGTGTTTAGATGATCTCTTATTAATGACTGAAAAATAAACATCAGACTTGAAAACATAATACTTTAATGGGCTGAATGGTTTGTTCTCTGTGGGGGAAATGTTTCTGTGTTTTTTGCTATTTAATTCAAATGCACTTGTGGAGCTGTTGTCAGTCAGTTGCTATGGAAACATGTCTGAGTGTAGTGGAGCAACACAGAGCAAGAAAATATTCAAACATTCAACAAAGTATTGACTCAGAAATATAAATGCACGCCGCACTTTTCAGAATGTTTATTTTGAAATTTCTGCTGGTCTTTCTCATAACATCCTGGTCAGATATGAAAAAATGTGAAAATTATTCAAAGAACTTTGAGGTGTATGAATATTTTTACGAGGAAGCAAGCATGTTGCCTTAAATAAGAAAAAAGAAGCAGATGCCATAATTCACCGCAACGTTTGAAAACAAAAGAGAAATGTTTGCCAGGGCAAGAATTATTTTTTTCTTTTGTTTCTCAGAGTGGTTTTGACACCACATGTTGTTTATTTGTGTTTTGTTTTGATATTTTTATAAAATACAAATACCTCCTCTCTGTTTTTCAAAATTTCACTGAGGTGCTGTTGAGACGCTTACCAAGGTCAAGTTCACACATATGCTTTTACACACTTAACACTCTCATAGGTTCACATAAACGCCTTTATATTTGTAACAGATACAGAAACTGAATCATCTCCTCACTCCCATCTCCAAGGAAATAGAGATTTAGGCGACGCAGGACATCGGGTGACCGCTGGGCTTGTTTTGAGATCATAAGCAATGAATCTTTCCGTTTTTAATGATATGCTGTATAGACTCTGGGCCCCTGTTTTCACTTCTAGTCTGTGATGGTAAGCGTCTCTTTATTAGTGCTAAGAAAGAATACAAAAAGTAAAGTCTGATTGCTTTGTTGGCTGATTTGCTGCTCATGTGCTCGCACGTTTTTGGTCTATCGGTTTACGATACATGATGTTTTCCACAACAGTAGCTGATCTGCAGCCCTGCAGGTCCACATAAAAAGTAAATAATTGCCACTTTGTTTAAGCTTAACTGAATAAAGTTAATAGTTTCCCTCAGACCAAAACCGCAGAAATACAAAGTTTATGTGCTTGTTTATCGAGAGGTCAAAGGTTATCTTTAAAACAATAGGCCAAGTTGGACAAAATGATAGAGTTAATACTGGTCATGGGACGTTTACCGGTTGTTCTATTTTCTGTAAGCAAACAGACAGAAAAGTGAAATCTGGAGATGAAATGAAAAAGTTTCATTCAGAAAAATTTCCCTCTTGAAACGGTAACCCAGAGATCTGCTTCCTGTTTTGTTTTCAGACAGTATAAATAGTTTGGGGTTTTTTTGCCAATTTTTTATGTACAGAGAAAAATAGAAAAAAGAGTAACAAACAATTGACATAGGCGCTAATGAAAACTGAAAATACATTGTTTTTAATCAAACAACGATTAATATATTTTTAAAAATATCTTTCAAATTATTTTTACATGATGCTAAAACAGAAATTAAAACATGATACAATAAAGATAAAATTCTAAGGTGTTTTGATGAGGCCAACATTAAATGCAAGAGCTCAATCTTCATACATGAACATGAATGAAAATATATTTGTTCTGCTTATTTGAGGTTTATATTTCTCCATTTGAAAAAGAAACAGGATGGATGAATGATGTCAAATTTAGATTCTAATGTTAGAGGGAACAGAAATGAAGCATAGTTTATAGCCAGATAACTGTCTTTTGTTTTTTTTATCATGTCACACTGAGAGTTGGTAAAAATTTCTGCACACAATTTCTGACCCTCAGACTTTGAGTTCCAACAATTCACATTGAATGAACCAACTGGGTTCATGTGTCAGAGCTACAAATAAAGCTTCATTGGTGAAACGCTGCCGCCATCTGCTGGCTAAACTGTGCGTTACTGATCCCAGTTCGTTGTTGAGGTTTGTGTCTTCAAGTCAAATAACCTAAAAGTTTTCTTCCTGAAGCAGGTTCAACATGCGAAGCAACACCATGTGTCTTCCACCAACATTTAACGATAAAAGAAGACACTACAAAAAACTAACATACACACAGGTGAGAAATAATGATATTGATAAACACTAAGAAACTATTCAGTAACTTTCTCCTCAATGTAATACCCTAAATAATTTTTAATAGAAGTTTTAGTAGGAAGAAAAGGATGCAATGTTTCCACTACTGCAGGCAGTGAGTTTGTGATAATCAATATGGATCAATATTAGCTCACTGCAAAGAAACATGAGAGAGGCAAGGAGCCATATGATTTCATTCATAAAAATATATTTGTTGTCTGTAATCTGTCAGAAGATGATCCTGAACTTTAGGATGCAAGAATAAAAGCCTGTTTCAAGTTGCAACTAACTAACTAATAATGTGGTGATGATTTCTGATAACAGTTATATTATTTCACACATTGTATGGAAGCAAGAAACTGATATACTTGGCACTTTTCATAATTTCATTTATTGAACTATCTTGAAAAGAGCCCAGTGGGTATGAAATCATCTTTAATGAAGGGGAAACTATTTACAAACTGTACCTGAATGCACCGTGAAGCTTTTGCATCAAAGAGTCTTCTGTCACTAAAGTAAACCAGCTGTCACTGATAAACATGTCCAGCAAACTTGGCTCCACTCTGTTTTCTCAGAAACATCTTCAGAACTTCAACACCTTGATGGAGGTGGTGGGAGGCCTGAGCCACAGCTCCATTTCTCCACGTAAAGAAACTCATGTTTACCTGGCGCCAGAAGTTCTGAAGGTACTGAACATGGGCCATGCTGTGCTACTCCTCACATTGATGTCTTCACTTAAATTAATACAAGAAAATTTGAGCCCCGTCTGCAACTGGTCTATCTATTAACCATCTATGTCACATGAGCTGCCACAGAATCGACTGTGACTTATTCATTACATGATACTGTTTTCCTATTGCTGTCCCAGACGTGGAGCGAGATGACAGAGCTGGTCTCTTCCGACAACAACAACACCAAATACTGAAAGACCTTCAATGAATGCAGAGGGTTTCAATTCCCCGCCCATGGCGTTCACCAGAAGGATCTGATCGCAGTGCACGTCGTCTTCCTGACGGTCGGTGACGAGACCATGGTGAACCTGAAGATGCATCAGCAGTACATGATGTTCAATGAACTGGTAGTTTAATGAACTGGTGTCACTACCAGCTCATTGAACTGGTAGTTCAATGAACTGGTGTCACTACCAGCTCATTGAACTGGTAGTTTAATGAACTGGTGTCACTACCAGCTCATTGAACTGGTAGTTTAATGAACTGGTGTCACTACCAGCTCATTGAACTGGTAGTTTAATGAACTGGTGTCACTACCAGCTCATTGAACTGGTAGTTCAATGACCTGGTGTCACTACCAGTTTCATTGAACTGATAGTTTAATGAACTGGTGTCACTACCAGCTCATTGAACTGGTAGTTCATGAACTGGTGTCACTACCAGCTCATTGAACTGGTAGTTCAATGAGCTGGTGTCACTACCAGCTCATTGAACTGGTAGTTTAATGAACTGGTGTCACTACTAGGTCATTGAACTGGTAGTTCAATGACCTAGTAGTGCTCATTGAATGTCAGTAGCATTATGCTGACATTATGTAGCATAATGCTATGGACCTCATTGCATTATGCTACATAATGTCATATGATATTAATTGCTTGTTTTCCTTCTAACAGTCTGTTTTCAGGAATTATGACTATGACCATGATGGCTATACATCACAAAAAGACTTTGAGTGAGTGTGAAAAATAATTTTGACTCATCTGTCTTCTGTCAGAGCAAATCAATTTTCCTAATTTAGGAACGATTTGGTGGATTGTGGAAAACTTGTGGTGAATTGTCTCTGCTTTACTTCCAGTCTGCAGTAATTCTCAAGAAAGATCAAAGGTTTGCTTTTTTAATAATGAATTCATAATTGGGATTTTATTTAGTGCTGGAAATTAGTTTGCATCGTCTCATCACCAAACTTAAAGTAATGTTAATTTGGGGGAAATTAAACAATTCGTCTGAGGCATTCTTCCTTCAGGAAATGGCAAATTTGATGTGTGCTTACGATCACTTACTAACTGCTACACTCAGCTGGGTTGAAGTTTCACTCATCAGAGACAAAGTGACACTTCAGATATAAATTAGACAAATTGGGAACAGCCCAGAAATCACAAAGACACAACCCTGCCACAAGCTAGAGTATTTGATGTAAGTCTGTTCAGCTCTGATTTTTGATATTTTAGTGATGAAATGTATTTTCTCTGAGATCTAAGGATTATTAAGAGACTACAGACTGTGTCCAGGAAGCTGGAGCACCAAAGAGAACCTGGAACAAAAAAGCTATTTTATGAGAAACATGATTAGATCAAACTAAATGTCCATAAAGGGGGATTTTATTGTAAAATGCTGCTGTCAGTCAAATTAACCGACAACAAGAAGTGGTCTTCTTTGCAGCACAAACTTCCCTAGTTGGTGAAGTTTGTTCCTTAGGAGCTTTAGAAGAATCCTTCACTTGGACAGGAGTCTCTACGTCAGGCTTGTCCTCCATGGCTTTTTCTTTTGAGCAGAAGTTGAGATTTCGCACTCAACTCTCCCCTTTTGGAGAACATTAGAGACCTCTAGCTGAGGAGTTTCTTCCGTCAAAGTCGCAGTTACATTTTTCAGCTTCAACAGGACCTGAAATGCCACTAGAAAATTCCCCAGTAGAGGAAGACTGTTCTTTAGAGGAGTCCTTCCCTTCTACAACAGTCTCTTCAACAGCTTCACCTCCTAATGCCTTTTCTCCGGCCGGGGAAGCTTGCTCCTCAGGTGGGGAAGGCTTGAATAGAATCTATCAAAAATATCATACTCCATGGTGCACTCTTCCCGATAAGTTGAATTTTCCTCAGGGCAAAAATCCCCAACCGGGGAAGGCTTGAAGAGAAAGGCATCGAAATCATCGAGCCACTCCTCCTGAGCGGTATAAAATTTCCTTTCTGCAAACTTGCTCAGCTGGGGCAGTTTGCTTTCTAGCTGGGGAAGGCTTGAACAAATAGGCATCGAAAATATCGTATTCCGTCGTGCACTCGTCCTGAGCGCTTTGATTGTCCTTTGAGCAAAGTTCCCCAACCGGGGAAGGCTTGAAGAGAAATTCATTAAACTCATCAATAGGTTCCTCTTGATAGGAAGGAACGTAAATTTGGGAGGAATCAGTTTGCTTAACCCCCTTTCTACGTGGGAAGGCTTAAACAGAGATCTGTCAAAACTATCATACTCTGTGCTGCCCTCAGCCTCGGAGCTTTGAAATTCCTCAGAGTTTATATCCTCAGCCGCGGATGTTTTCTTTGCAGGTGGGGAGGCAGAAACAGATAACGATCAATATATCGTACTCCATATTGCTCTCGTCCTGAGAGCGTTGACTTTCATCAGTGCAAACTTCCCCAGGCGGGGAAGGCTTGAACAGAAATTCATTGAAAACATCAATGGGCTCCTCTTGATAGGAAGGAACGTAAACTTGAGAGGAATCAATTTTCTTCTCAGCTTTCTATGTGGGGGAGGCAGAAACAGATAACGATCAATAATATCGTACTCCATATTGCTCTCGTCCTGACAGCGTTGATTTACATCAGCGCAAGCTTTCCCAGGCGGGGAAGGCTTGAACAGAAATTCATTGAAAACATCAATGGGCTCCTGACAAGACATGGTCAAAATCCTTTTTAGTCTAAGTACTCAATAAACTCACTGCTAAGCTTAGTGAAAGAGTCTCTTGTATACTACCTGATGTTTTGAGATGCAAGGATTTATAACCTCAGAAGTTCTTTGATCTATGACCTCATCTATGTCATAGATGATGTCATAGCTACAAAGACATCATTGTAGCTATGATGTCATTGTAGCTGACATCATAGCTACAATGATGTAACTTATGTAACTACAGTATAATGTGGTAATATTAATGTAAGTATTACAGGGAAAACAATATTTTTGTTGGGGATTAACACAATATCATTATCATAGACGTAGTTGTGAAATTGTTAGCTTTTTTTTTGTTTGTTTTTAAAAAGCTATGGTCTGAAAATTATGTTGCTTTTTTAAATTTAATTCCCCTAAATAAATTGTGATTCCTCTGTTTGTAATTATTCCCAGTATAAATAAAGCTGTTCTATTTGTGGCCTCAGAGGTTTTGCCAGAGAACAAACGGCTTCATGGAGACGGAGGAAAACAGCAGAGACAGGCCAGGGAGGAAGCTGACAAGCTTACTTAGACTTAGACTTGTACTTTGTTGATCCCTTGGGAAGACTCCCTCAGGGAATTAAAGTTACCAGCAGCTCACAGGCAAAAAAGTGGCACACAGTAAGGCAAGGCAAGGCAACTTTATTTATATAGCACCTTTCAGTCAAAGACAACTCAAAGTGCTTGTACAAGAAAAATAAGGAAAACATACTGCTAGAATAAAAATAAATAAATAAATAAAGAAAATATAGACAAAGTAAACATTAAAATTGTAATTATAGTAAATGAGTGGGATTAAAAATGTAAGAATAGACAACTTCAAATAAGAAGGTTTTTAACCTTGTTTTAAATAAACTCAAGGTAGGCGCAGACTTACAATGAGCAGGAAGTTTATTCCATAGTTTTGGAACATAAAAACTAAAGGCTGCTTCTCCGTGTTTACTTCTGACTCTCGGTATAGTTAATAGGTTTGAGTCTGATGATCTTAATGTTCTGAGTGGCACATGGGGTTGCAGAAGAGCGGAAATGTAGTTTGGATTTCTATTATGAAGTGCTTTATAAACTATTAAGGAAATTTTAAAGTCAATTCTTTGAGCAACAGGCAGCCAGTGCAGAGATCTGAGAACTGGACTGATGTGCTGATCTCTTTTTGTTTTGTAAGGACTCTTGCGGCAGCATTCTGGAGGAGCTGGAGCTGTTTTAATGTTTTTTTAGGTAATCCAGTTAAAATGGCAATGCAATAATCAAGTCTGCTAAAAACAAAGGCATGAACTAGTCTCTCAGAATCCTGTACAGACATGAGTCGTCTGATTTTAGCAATATTTTTGAGGTGATAGTATGATGTTTTTATAATAGATTTGATGTGGTAATTGAAATTCAGATCAGGATCCATAATCACCCCTAAATTTTTGGCTTTATCAGAGCATTTTAAACCAATTGAGTGAAGTTTTCAATCTGTGCTCTTTTGGTCCTAATACTAATATTTCAGTTTTGTCTTGATTTAGTTGAAGAAAGTTATGGCTCATCCAGACATACATTTAGTGAGTACTTGAACCTGATTGTAATCTTCTGGTGAAAGACTAATGTACAGTTGTGTATCGTCGGCGTAGTTGTGGTATTCTATATTATTATTTCTTATAATTTGAATTAATGGGAGCATGTAAATATTAAAAAGAAGTGGCCCCAGGATAGACCCTTGAGGAACTCCATAGGTAATTGTATTTTCCTTGGATTTAAAGCTGCCTATTGAAACACAAAAGTTTCTATTGGACAGGTAGGATTTAAGCCAGCTGAGTACCACCCCGGAAATGCCAACCCAATTTTCTAATCGAGATAATAGAATGTCATGATCAACTGTGTCAAATGCAGCGCTCAAGTCAAGTAAAACTAATACTGAAATTTTATTAAGGTCATTGTTTAGACGGAGGTCATTGACTATTTTCACAAGAGCAGTTTCTGTGCTATGATGTTGGCAGAAGCCTGATTGATGGACATCAAAACAATTATTCAGAGCTAAAAAGCCATTAATCTGTTGGAAAACAATTTTTTCTAATATTTTAGCCAAAAAAGGTATATTTGATATTGGTCGATAATTGCTTAGAATAGATGAGTCCAGATTATGTTTTTTGAGAAGTGGTTTAACTACTGCAGTCTTTAAAGCCTGAGGAACAACTCCAGAGGAGAGTGATATTTGAATTATTTGTAAAAGATCACGAGTAAGAACATCTGACACCTTTAGGAACAACCTAGTAGGTATGATGTCAAGGGAACAGGTTGAGGAATTCATTTG
This sequence comes from Poeciliopsis prolifica, assembly GCF_027474105.1. NCBI lineage: Eukaryota > Metazoa > Chordata > Actinopteri > Cyprinodontiformes > Poeciliidae > Poeciliopsis > Poeciliopsis prolifica. The sequence continues at coordinate 2,568,969 of NW_026562435.1, read as the reverse complement.
ATGTAAAGTGTAACTCAAATCTTTTTGAGTGACCAGGTTAAAGTGGGTCATCAGAGGTAAGTCCTGTTTGATGGAAAACATAGTAAGTTGTTTCCTAACAGCAGATGCAGAGGAGTTTACTTTCTCCCTTATTGTCACCGTTTTATTTATAAAAAATGCAGCAAATTTGTCACAGGCCTCAGAGGAGAGAAATTCACGGTTAACCGAAGAAGGTGGATTTGTCAATCTGTCAACAATCGAAAACAGAGCACGAGAGTTGTTAATAGAGGTAGAAATGATATTAGAGAAAAATCTCTCTCTTGCATTTCTCAATTCAAGATTATACATTTTGAGTTTATTTTTGTAAATATCTAAATGGGTTTGCAGCTTGGTTTTACGCCACCGACGTTCTGCTTTCCTGCATTCTTTTTTTCCTGTTCTAACTGACTCAAAATTTCTCCAAGGTGGTTTACGTTTTCCAGAGATTACCTTTGTAGTAATAGGAGCAATAGTATCAATGACCTTCTCAATGTTAAAATTAAAGTTGTCTACTAGATCACTCAGAGAAGTACAGGAGTGTATAGTGGTTGACGGAAAATAAATTGTTCGGCAGTAGTTTCTGTAATGAATCTTTTTGAAACTACTTGTGTACAGTTGTCTTTTTGCACAGGGAGAAAACTGTCCCGAAAAATACAAAAGTGATCTGAAAGTGCTACATCAAGCACTACAATGTTAGATATAATGAGTCCTTTAGAAATAATAAGGTCCAAAGTATGCCCATGATTATGTGTGGGCTCCAGGACATGTTGGAGCAGTCCGTAGTTGTTCAGGATCTGACGTAGCTCTTTACTGCCTCGATCCAGGGGATTATCAATATGAAAAGTAAAAATGACCAACAATAAGAACAAAATCAAAATCAACCAAAATTAGGGACAATAATTCAGTGAAATCATCAAAGAAATTTGCACAAAGTTTCGGAGGTCTGTAAATATTTAGCAGCATAATACGAGAAGACGAGTTGAGTTGCACTGCGACATATTCAAAAGATAAAAAGTTAATGTAAGTTATTTGCTTACAAGTGAAGGCAGAATTAAACAAGACTGCAACTCCACCTCCCTTTTTGTCTATTCTAGTCTGGCTTATAAAGCTGAAATTTAGAGGACATGATTCAATAAAAATAGATGAGCTGTTATTTTGATTCAGCCAAGTTTCAGTCAGGAACAAAAAATCAAGATGATGATCAATGATAAAGTCTTGAATTAAATTTGATTTTAATTCAAAGATCAGCCAAAGATCTAATATTCAATAAAGCCATTTTAAAATGCTGCATGGAGCTTTAAGATTTCTGTTTGGTTTCAACATTGGTAGAAGTGGAATAGATAGTAAATTTTGCAATTTACAGACTTTTCTGTCTCTGCGGGATTTTATAAATTGTTGTCTGTTATTTATCGGAATTGGTATTTTTGAGGGTCCCTCAAGAGTAGAAGTTGATTTCACTGAGCTGAAGTCAGGGAGATGAATCTCAGCAGCTTTCTTCTGTAATATCTTATTTTCATGATGGAGAAGCACACACTTAGCAGGATAAATAGTGGAGGAGATATTCCTGAAAACAGACAGTGTAGATATATATAGTCAGTTTTGATTAATTGAAAGTAATCAAATACAAAATACAAATACAAAAGAATACAAATTAATACAAATTAAAAAATACAAATTAAATACAAGGTACACAGTAAATGTAATAAGAATATAAATACAACACAAAGAATATAAATACAACACAAAAGGAAAATATAGCAATTTGGTGGATAGATTGACCAGTGATATGGTATTGCACTGTGTGGTTAGGCAGTTTGTTCAATGTCTTCACCTCTGCCACCGTGACCAGAGTCCAGCTTCATGCCGACCACAGAGCCGGTACGCCTGATCAGTTTGTCCAGTCTGGACGTGTCCTTCTTGGATGTGCTGCCTCCCCAGCACACCACGATGTAGAAGAGGACACTGGCGATCACAGACTGATAGAACATCCACAGCAGTTTGCTGCAGATGTTAAAGGACCACAGTCTCCTCAGGAAGTACACCCTGCTCTGCACCTTCCCGTACAGGTGGCTGGTGTGTTTTGACCAATCCAGTTTACTGTCCAGCCACAGCCCGAGGTACTTGTAGGAGTCCACGGCCTCAACCTCCGTTCCCTCTAGTACGACTGGTCTCGGCTTTGGTCTGGACCTCCAAAAGTCTATAACCAGCTCCTTCGTCTTAGTGGTGTTGAGTTCCAGGTGGTTTGTGTGGCACCAGAGAGCAAAGTCCCTCACCAGACAGCGATATTCCTCCTCTCTGTCGTCCCTGATACATCCGACTATGGCTATGTCATCAGCATACTTCTGTATGTGACACAGCTCTGAGTTGTAGTGGAAGTCAGAGGAGTACAGGGTGAAGAGAAGAGGGGCCAGCACTGTGCCCTGAGGGGCTCCTGTGCTGCTGACCACAGTGTCAGACACGGTGTCCTTCAGCCTGACATACTGCGGCCTGTTGGTGAGGTAACTATGGATCCAGGTGACCAGGTGCTGGTCCACTCCCATGCTGTTTAGTTTGTCCTGGAGCAGAAGGGGCTGGATTGTATTGAAGGCACTGGAGAAGTCCAAGAAAAGGATCCTCACTGTGCCACTGCCCTTATCCAGGTGGGAGTGGGCCCGGTGCAGCAGGTAGAGGATGGCATCCTCCACACCAACATTTGCCTGGTAGGTGCACTGAAAAAATAAGTCATTGGATGAACATAAAAAAATTATGGAAAGGATTTCCACCTGATTACTTTGCTTTATTTCAGCACCATGTACTTGTGTTACTCCTATTTAAAGCAAATGTGTTAGGTCAACCTAATTTATTAAGATTATTCCAATGTAAAGCAAATGTGTTGGCTCAACTTGTTACAATGGTGATTCAATGGGCGATTCTAGATCAAACATGTTGGCTCAACGTAATATATTGTGGTTATTCTTATATAAATAAAATGAGTTGGCAAAACATAATTCATTAAGGTTGTTCTAATTTAAACCAAATATGTTGGCTTAACCAGAATTATGGTAATGCAATGGATGATTGTAAATCAAATGAGTTGGCTCAACTCCATTCATTAAGGTTATTCAAATTCAAATGAAATGTGTTGACTCAACATGTTTTAAAGGTTCCTTTAACTGAGTTACTATAGCGTGACCCAGTGTAATGCAATACAGCCAGCCCAACTAATCTGCAATGTTTAGGACCAAATCATTGATGTAACTTCATTAAGATGAATGTAAATCTAGTTGAAACCACCTTATTTTACAGTGGTACCTTCACACTACCTGATTCAGTAGGTACAACTCACTAAAAGCAAGTTAGCTCAACAAATATGCTTCATGCTAAAAGACAGCTAGTTAATCGTGTGGAAATCCTTTCCATTATTTCATGACGTTAATTCAAAGACATTTTTTCAAGCGTTAATGAAGCATTTTAAGATAGCACTAGGTGAAAGTGTAGGAAGAACACTCAACAATTAGAAAAGGTACAACACAATTGTATTTTCAGAATTGTTATACATCGTTTTTTTTACACAGCACAAAACACAGCTGAGTTGGACATTGAAATAAAAAACAACTACAAAAAGGTTACAGTTTCATTTCCCAGCCAATTCTTTACAACATAAAACATGTCAGTATATTTGCTCAACTTAGAGAACTGTAACAATATAAATCTTTTCTACTGCAGACTTTAAACACTCATTTTCCATATGAAACTTTACTCAACTTAGCGGCGAGTTTCATATTGAGAACTTGTGCTTTCTTTGATAAGTTCTTTCCATCCAATTTCATTATTATTTCCTGTATTACTTCAAAGGTATGCTTGAGTTACTGAGCAAGTTGAGTGCTGAACGCACTAAACTTGAGGGTAGCTCAAGTTTAGTGCGTAGATTAGTCCCAGCAGCATCACTATTGCAGAAGATACACTGCCCAAGCTGTTCATAACTTCCACCCCCTCCAGGACAATCCCAACATCCAGATGTGCATCGGCACCCTCTGCTCAAATGACGATTCCGAGGACAGTCTCGGCTTTGGCCATTTCTGTGCATTCATCAACGTCCTAAGGGAGTTAGGGAAGGGTATTGGGGGGCAGACAATTCACATGTAATTAAATAAATAAATTAGACTGACATTGATTGAGTCACTCATGGACCTTAGTTGGTGAAAGTATTTTAACAACTCTTAGGAGTTCTATTGTAAACACAAAGAGAATTTAACATACCATGTACTCCCTCACCAGCTTCTCTGGATCTTCATTTAGGTACACACAGACCTTTGAGGATGCACTCTCATCTGACCTCAGCAGTGTCTTCCTAAATATGCAGATCAAAAACAAAGAGAACAATCTCAAAACTCCAGCAGTATAGGTTCACACACTTGAAAACATAGCTACATTCAAAGGAAGTCACAACAAAAGTGATCAGTGGCTTGCAGTCTATTTGAAAGATATTTAAAATTGTTAGTATCCCTTCATTGTGCCATGACTAAAATGGAGTTTAACATTTTATTTAAACATCTAACTGAAGCTGTTAGATGTTTAAATAAAGACATGAATATATCACCAAAGAAATATGTGAAAAGTACAGAATGGTCAACACAGTCTATATCCTTCTACTTAAATGAATATGCAAGCATTCCATGTCTTACAAGTACATGGACAGTCTATGTGTGGGCATGGATAACGTCGCATATGCCGGTGTTTAAGTGTAAAATGTTTTAACAGGTCATATCTACGAGACAGAGAGACTACACTCCTTACATTTCCACATCCCCACGCAAATAAAGACAAATAAAACAGACTGGCCAAATAAAAGTTTAGCTGAACCCTAGCTTTATAAGCTCTCTAACACTACATTCAGTCACTTTAGATCTGGCAAAACTTACTATTAGCCACTGAAATCTATAATTTGATAGCCGATGAGCCCCTTGACCAGAACTTAAGCAGGTGGATTACAGACAGGTGATCAGGTGATGTTCTGAAAGAGATCAGATATATTTTCAGCCATTAAAATATGCAATTCATACTGAACTGAGTTGTATCTTTTAGTACAAGTCCCTTGAATGCCTCATGAATATAACCACTGGACACATGCAAGCACATATGTGCAGAACAATGGTGAATTGAACATGATAGAAAGCAATAGTAACATAGGTCAAAATGAGCACAATCAACACAAAAAACATCAACATTTCAAAATTAAACCAATGAACTTCAATATTGTTTCTGAGCTACAATTATTTGGGGACAACAAAGAAGAGTCCAAAAAAACCCAACATCTTTACAGCAGAGGAATATGTATTTTAAAGAAAAAAAATAGAAAGCTCAAGTCTGTAATAATGGATAATCCATTGAGAGTTTTAGCCTGACAAAATATACTAGAAATCCATAACTAACAGGTATTTAAGGAACATTTAACAAAGCTCAGAAAGCAATGCTTTCTGCAGGTTTCACCGACTGAAATGTAGGACTTTTTATTACCATAATTAATTAAGAATCTCGATGATGATAGAAAGGTACCAAAGTGTGTGTATCTACATTTACCTCCATAGTAACATTACTGAAATAGAATTAAAATAGTTAGAAATAGACTGATGTTAGATCCGTGTGTTAAAAATCCACTAAACCTCCAGGGAGCTCAGGAGGAGCAAAACTGTGACATTTCTGGGGTCCATTTGTGTCTCTGGCAGCAGCTTTGTACACTACATATGGCTCTGCAGACTTTTTTCGCACAGAATGTACCTAACATGGTGCGGCGATAATGTAAACTTACCATGATATCACATATAGCTATCTGCCTTAACCTAACCGACTTAATCTACAGAACATGAAATAATGTGACACAAGTATGGAACAAGTAGAAAATGGTGCAAATGTAGAGACATTTTAAGTTACATATTTTTATGGATTTAGATGAAAATAGTTTGACTCTTACCTTCTTCAAATTAAGTGGATGCACGCCAGGAATCTCCCCTCTGCCTTGAAAAAACCCAACAAGGTGCAAGACAGTTATCTCGCGTGATTTTCCGTAATCTCTTGACCTGGATCCTCTTCAGCGGGAGATGAGTCTGACACAATAGCGCTTTGGAACTGACGTCACTGTGTTTTTTTTTATTAGATTAACTTTGACAAATATTGATATTGAATAAAAAAAACCCAAAAACATATATATATATATATATATATATATATATATATATATATATATATATATATATATATATATATATATATATATATATATATATATATATATATATATATATATATATATATATGAGCTACAATTTAAAGAAAAAAATAGAAAGCTCAAGTCTGTAATAATGGATAATCCAATATATATATACTGCGCAGGACCCTCAAGCTCCCAGGCCTCTGGTAGAGGACCCGAGCTCAGAGGATAAGAACCACCCGCGGTGGGTATATATGTTAATTAGATGTATTCAAGTTGAGATAACGTCATTCAATCACGTTAGTCCAGTTGAGAGAAAAAAAAACGATTTTCTCGCGTGTTCTCGCGTGATATCCCGTGATCTCACTCGTTGTCGTCAGCACAATATCAGTCTGACTATAATGAATCATGTTAGCTCAACATGATTCAATTTTATAAATGTGAAGTCGTGGAATATCTTGTTTATCCAACATGATTTTATCACGTTTTCGCTTCAAACCCAACATTTTTGTGTGAAAGGTACATGATATTCTTTTCTTAATGTAATACGCCCCGACGTTCTTTTTTTTTTGGCGGAAGATCTAGCTGACGTAATTGAATCACGTTATCTCACCTTGAATACATTTTATTCCATTTGCGAGAGAAAACCGATTTTCTCGCGTATTCTCGCGTGATATCCCGTGATTTCCCGTAATCTTGCGTGATATCCCGTGATCTCACTCGTGGTCTTCAGCATAGGATCGGTCTGACTATAATGAATTATGTTCTCTCAACATGATTCAATTTTATAAACGTTGAAGTTGTGGAATATCTTGTTTATGCAACATGATTGTATCATGTTTATGGCTCAAACATGGAATTATTTAGTTAACAGTACATGATATTCTTTTGTTAATGTGATAACCCATGAGGTTCCTTTTTTACAGTGTGAATTGCAGGAGGTCCTGAGCATGTTCCACCTGAGGTCTGAGGAGGCCGAGGAAGAGCCGCTCCAACGTCTTCATCAGGTGTGAAGTGAGTGCCACTGGCCGAAAGTCATTCGGCTCGCTGGGCCTGTTCTTCTTGGGCACGTGGACGATGCAGGATGTCTTCCAGAGGGTGGGCACTTCCCTTAGCTGCAGGCTGAGGTTGAAGATCCGCTGTAGTGGCTCTCCCAGTTCAGCGCAGGTCTTCAGCAGCCTTGGATACACCTGGTCCGGCCCTGCTGCTTTCCTGGGCTTGAGCTTCCTCAGCTGTTCTCTGACCTGGTCTGTGGTGATGTGGGGTGGAGGTTGTGCTGAGGTGTGTGGGGGGGTTGTCAGTGTTGTGTTGTCTGCTTCTAAAACATCTCATGTTTTTAAATGTCCTACAAAGCATTGTGGTTTCTATTGTCATTATAAAACAATAATAGACATTGAAAAGATAAAAAATCTAATCCTTTGTCTCTTTGGCTTTAAATCTCTCACTGCATGCAGTCAGTGCCTCACTAAACAGAACGAAGGCGTTATTATAAGGAATCCATTCAATACTGAGACTGTACTGCTGAACAATAATTGGATCTTTTTAAATGGTACCACCATCTATATAGATAATCACCATGTATGCGATACTGAAAAAATAGTTTTAACAGCCATAGTAACTTAGGCTAAATGAGCCTAAGTTTCCTCTGAATGAGCCTAAGTTGACTTAGAGCACTGATTGTGGGGTTATTACTGTCACATGATGTCTAATTATTACCACCATGATGCTATTGTTTCAAGAAAATTGAAACAGCCGTTAGAGGAACAGCTTATCCTGCTCTCTCTCGTCCTTACTGATAACTCTGCCTGTAAATTATTTTTAAAGCGACAATTTTTGTAGTTATATTTACATTATTGACATCTTAAGTGGATTACTCCAAACCTAAGGACTGGGGAATTTTCTTACTTTTATTTTTACCTTAATTTTCTTCACCTCCAAGGTAAACCAGGGCAAAATGCCTCCGGCTGACCCCAAGGACATGTGCAGTATTTTACAACGACTTCAGTCTATAGAAATGAAGATCAAACTGCTGGAGGTGAACTTTGAGATCAACGCTACCTGTGGAAACGAGACGACCCTTCCTCAAATCAACGGTGCGCCCTGCACCGAGCAGCTCACCCTGGAACGCTCTGGGTGCCAAGCCAAAACGGGAGTCTCGCACTGCGGATCCGATGAGACGGCTATCAGGGAGAACCCCGCAGCTGGAGGAATCAGCATGGCCAGCTCTCAGCCAAAACCCACCTTCAACTTCAACATCTGCTCCGCCAAAGAAAGATAAACAAGCAGCTGCAACCAAAACCCCTCCACCGACCCCACTGACCTCGCTGACCCCACTCCCCGGGACAAAGCAACCAGCACGAGCCTCAAAACATTCTGACTCTGTGGGAATCCCACTGAAAAACAGATTTTCTGCACTCCAGCCTGATACTCTGACTGAAACTTTGCCTTCAAACATCAACAGTGAGGCAAGACCAACACATCCATCCCCCAAAGCTCCAAAGGACAAAGTGACCACCAGGAAAACAAAAAGTGCTTGTTATTGGAGATGAGGCAGTAAAGAGAATCAGTGACGTTTGCAATTCCAGGAAAACAAGAGTGATGTATTTTCCTGGTGACACTGTGTCTGATTTAACCATCAAACTGCTCTCTCTAACCACTGATCAGCCAGATATTGAGACTTTAGTTGTGCATGTTGGAGCCAATGATCTGGCAAAGCAAAAGTCTGAGATTCTGAAAAAGGACTTTAATATTCTTCTGAACACTATGGGAAAATTAAAAATGAAGTTATTCTCAGTGGTCCAATTCCATCACCTCAATGGAGAAGAAAAACACTCCAGGCTGCTCACGATCAACAAATGGCTGATTAAAACCTGCTCTACCAGCTCAGTGACCTTCATCGATAACCTCTGGATCTATTGGCAGCGCTTTCACCTTTTCGGAAGAGGAGGACGCAATCTTAATAAACATGGGATAAAGCTACTCTCTGCAAACCTTTTTTATTTTATCAACATGCACAGCAACGGGATCACCGCTTCAGAAGAACAGGCTCAAGGATGTCTGACTAGGATGGATCGCTCCCCGGATCAGGAGCACGATATTCCAAAACAAGCTGATAAATCGACTGGAGACGGAGCGACTGCTTCCCTCCCTCTTTCCCCCTCCCTCTCTGCTCCTCCAATCATTCACAGGATTCAATGTCTTCCAGACCAGAGGTTCTTAAATTTACAAATGAAATGAATCAACAGGTTCACCTCGGCACTCAGGACATATGTTATATGTTTGACTTTTTTCCAATACATTTTTATGCTTACTAATTTTTTGAATCTTCTGTTGTCTATGTATGTCTGAAAGATGTTCTCCACTATGTACTGCCGCAAATGACTCACCCAACAAATCTGCCTTATCTTTATTAAACACTATTTCCTGATCTCTGGCTAAGCCTGGTATTTTAACATCACTCCTTTTCCCAATCATTTTCCTAAACATTAACCAAACATTTTGCAATTTAATTTCAGATCCTATTGATGAACAATATTCTCTCCACGTTTTCTTTTTGACTTCCTTAATAGTTCTTCGAGCCACTGCTCTTTTCTTTTTATAATCAATGTGTTTCGACAGTTTATTTTTTCTGTAGTATTTTAAATGTCCTGTTACGATCTTTAACCGCTCTGGTACATTCATCATTCCACCAAGGAACTACTTTTTTCTTCTTCTTTATTATTATTATTGGTATACTTGAATTTGCAGCATTTAAAATATGTTTTGTTATCTGGCTTGTACACTCTTCTATATTGCCTTTTAATGTAACCAAATGTCTTCTTTCCTCACAATTTACTTGAAATTTTTACCAATCAGCTTTATTAAAACACCATCTTATGCTTATGACATGGAGCTTAGGCGAAAATTCAACCTGGGAGACTCGATCCAGCTGACATTCATCTCGCAATCGCCACGTCCTACCTCAACCAATCAGGGCTGGAGCAACTCTCCGCTTTGGGCCTATCATCATCCAGGACCGTCTTCAAAAGCCAAGTTATCAGAGGGTCGACCCGCTCGTCGCTGCGTACAACCCACCTCCTCCCCTCTTCTCCACCTCCGTTCTGATGGATGTTTCCAGGATCCTTCTGCACCCAGCTCCACCACCGGTTTTCGGCCCCGCGGAAGACTGTCCGAGCTCGGCCGAGCTGATGTCCTGCCCGCGGTGATCCGCGACTCACACTCTTCAGCCGGGGCCGAGCGCCAAAGATTCTGTATCATTAAATCTCTAACTGCTATTCTCTTCTCCGTGCGAGTCTCTCCAGATTGAAATCTTCTTGCTTCTTTATATTATCATTAATTATAGTACTCACTGGAAAGTGATCACTCCCTTTTGTAGATTCCCTGTTGACGTCCCATTCACATGAACCTACAAGATAGTCAGATACTAATGTAATATCTAGACATGAGGTTGTATTTTTATGCATATTTACTCTGGTACCTTTTCCATTGTTAAGACAAACTAATGACCATTTTTTCTTCAATTATGTTGCCATTTTGGTCTGTCTTCTTGCTACCCCAAAGGCTATTATGGGCATTAAAATCACAGCACCATAATTCTCTTCTATGTCATTTCCCAGCCATTTCCTTAAACATTTTACAGTCAAGATTTTTACATGGATTATAATAGTTTATAATTTTGATATTTCCATATTTCCTTACATTAAACATTTCTATAATAACACATTCTAATTCATTACCCGTTGGGATTTTCTTATAAGCTATTCCATCTTTAGCACATCCTCCTCCATTACCATCACTTCTATCCTGTCTTTCCATGCTATATCCAGGAATCTTAAAATCTAAGTTTGGTTTTAACCATGTTTCTTGAATACATATAATATCAGGGATTATTTCTAATTCATAAATATACTTTTTAAATTCTTGTCCATTGGCTATTAAGCTTCGAGCATCCCATTGAAGGATATGTAAAACCATTAAAAAGAACACTAGGATCCTAATCCTGAGTATTTTCTGTAGTTTCAGTGGCACTCAGAATGGTATGTATTTAATCTGCTTGTATTTCTTTCATGTCTAAAAATCTTCCAGCTGCTGTTACTATTGCCTTTATTTTAATACTTTTCTTCTTCATTTGCACTGTTACATTAACAATATGGCATATAAATGCTACAAAGTTTTCTTTTTTCACCACCTTTGTATCATCATCCACTCTACATTTATGCCAGCATGCATTTTGGATATTTGCATTTGGATCCAAGAATTGTCTCTGCCCATTCTGCACTTGATTTGTATTCCAAATATTGATATTGAATAAAATTATATATATATATATATATATATATATATATATATATATATATATATATATATATATATATATATATATATATATATATATATATATATATATATATATATATATATATATATATATATATATATATATATATATATATAATTTTATTCAATATCAATATTTGTCAAAGTTAATCTAATTAAAAAAAAACACAGTGACGTCAGTTCCAAAGCGCTATTGTGTCAGACTCATCTCTCGCTGAAGAGGATCCAGCGACATCAAGAGATTACGGAAAATCACGCGAGATAACTGGCTTGCACCTTGTTGGGTTTTTTCAAGGGCAGAGGGGAGATTCCTGGCGTGCATCCACTTAATTTGAAGAAGGTAAGAGTCAAACTATTTTCATCCAAATCCATATAAAAATATGTAACTTAAAATTTCTCTACCATTTGCACCATTTTCTAATTGTTCCATACTTGTGTCACATTATTTTATGTTTTGTAGATTAAGTCGGTTAGGTTAAGGCAGATAGCTTTTTGTTTACATTTATCGCCGCACCATGTTAGGTACATTCTGTGCGAAAAAAGTCTGCAGAGCCATATGTAGTGTACAAAGCTGCTGCCAGAGACACAAATGGACCCCAGAAATGTCACAGTTTTGCTCCTCCTGAGCTCCCTGGAGGTTTAGTGGATTTTTAACACACGGATCTGGCATCAGTCTATTTCTAACTATTTTAATTCTATTTTCAGTAATGTTACTATGGAGGTAAATGTAGATACACACTTTGGTACCTTTCTATCATCATCGAGATTCTTAATTAATTATGGTAATAAAAAGTCCTACATTCCAGTCGGTGAAACCTGCAGAAAGCATTGCTTTCTGAGCTTTGTTAAATGTTCCTAAAATACCTGTTAGTTATGGATTTCTAGTATATTTTGTCAGGCTAAAACTCTCAATGGATTATCCATTATTACAGACTTGAGCTTTCTATTTTTTTTCTTTAAAATACATATTCCTCTGCTGTAAAGATGTTGGGGTTTTTTGGACTCTTCTTTGTTGTCCCCAAATAATTGTAGCTCAGAAACAATATTGAAGTTCATTGGTTTAATTTTGAAATGTTGATGTTTTTTTGTGTTGATTGTTTGTGCTCATTTTGACCTATGTTACTATTGCTTTCTACCATGTTCAATTCACCATTGTTCTGCACATATGTGCTTGCATGTGTCCAGTGGTTATATTCATGAGGCATTCAAGGGACTTGTACTAAAAGATACAACTCAGTTCAGTATGAATTGCATATTTTAATGGCTGAAAATATATCTGATCTCTTTCAGAACATCACCTGATCACCTGTCTGTAATCCACCTGCGTAAGTACTGGTCAAGGGGCTCATCGGCTATCAAGTTATAGATTTCAGTGGCTAATAGTAAGTTTTGCCAGATCTAAAGTGACTGAATGTAGTGTTAGAGAGCTTATAGAGCTAGAGTTCAGCTAAACATTTATTTGGCCAGTCTGTTTTATTTGTCTTTATTTGCGTGGGGATGTGGAAATGTAAGGAGTGTAGTCTCTCTCTGTCTCGTAGATATGACCTGTTAAAACATTTTACACTTAAACACCGGCATATGCGACGTTATCCATGCCCACACATAGACTGTCCATGTACTTGTAAGACATGGAATGCTTTGCATATTCATTTAAGTAGAAGGATATAGACTGTGTTGACCATTCTGTACTTTTCACATATTTCTTTGGTGATATATTCATGTCTTTATTTAAACCTCTAACAGCTTCAGTTAGATGTTTAAATAAGATGTTAAACTCCATTTTAGTCATGGCATAATGAAGGGATACTAACAATTTTAAATATCTTTCAAACAGACTGCAAGCCACTGATCACTTTTGTTGTGACTTCCTTTGAATGCAGCTATGCTTTCAAGTGTGTGAACCTATACTGCTGGAGTTTTGAGATTGTTCTCATTGTTTTTTGATCTGCATATTTAGGAAGACACTGCTGAGGGCAGATGAGTGCATCCTCAAATGTCTGTGTGTACCTAAATGAAGATCCAGAGAAGCTGGTGAGGGAGTACATGGTATGTTAAATTCTCTTTGTGTTTACAATAGAACTCCTAAGAGTTGTTAAAATACTTTCACCAACTAAGGTCCATGAGTGACTCAATCAATGTCAGTCTAATTTTTATTTAATTACATGTGAATTGTCTCCCCCCCAATACCCTTCCCTAACTCCCTTAGGACGTTGATGAATGAAATGGCCAAAGCCGAGACTGTCCTCGGAATCGTCATTTGAGCAGAGGGTGCAGAGGCTGCCGATGCACATCTGGATGTTGGGATTGTCTTGGAGAGGTGGAAGTTATGAACAGCTTGGGCAGTGTATCTTCTGCAATAGTGATGCTGCTGGACTAATCTACGCACTAAACTTGAGCTACCCTCAAGTTTACATTTATCGCCGCACCATGTTAGGTACATTCTGTGCGAAAAAAGTCTGCAGAGCCATATGTAGTGTACAAAGCTAAACTTGAGCTACCCTCAAGTTTAGTGCGTTCAGCACTCAACTTGCTCAGTAACTCAAGCATACCTTTGAAGTAATACAGAAAATAATAATGAAATTGGATGGAAAGAACTTATCAAAGAAAGCACAAGTTCTCAATATGAAACTCGCCGCTAAGTTGAGTAAAGTTTCATATGGAAAATGAGTGTTTAAAGTCTGCAGTAGAAAAGATTTATATTGTTACAGTTCTCTAAGTTGAGCAAATACTGACATGTTTTATGTTGTAAAGAATTGGCTGGGAAATGAAACTGTAACCTTTTTGTAGTTGTTTTTTTTATTTCAATGTCCAACTCAGCTGTGTTTTGTGCTGTGTAAAAAGACGATGTATAACAATTCTGCAAATACAATTGTGTTGTACCTTTTCTAATTGTTGAGTGTTCTTCCTACACTTTCACCTAGTGCTATCTTAAAATGCTTGATTAACGCTTGAAAAAATGTCTTTGAACTAACATCATGAAATAATGGAAAGGATTTCCACACGATTAACTAGCTGTCTTTTAGCATGAAGCATATTTGTTGAGCTAACTTACTTTTAGTGAGTTGGACCTACTGAATCAGGTAGTGTGAAGGTACCACTGTAAAATAAGGTGGTTTCAACTAGATTTACATTCATCTTAATGAAGTAACATCAATGATTTGGTCCTAAACATTGCAGATTAGTTGGGCTGGCTGTATTGCATTACACTGGGTCACACTATAGTAACTGAGTTAAAGGAACCTTTAAAAAATATGTTGAGCCAACACATTTCATTTGAATTTGAATAACCTTAATGAATGGAGTTGAGCCAACTCATTTGATTTACAATCATCCGTTGCATTACCATAATTCTGGTTAAGCCAACATATTTGGTTTAAATTAGAACAACCTTAATGAATTATGTTTTGCCAACTCATTTAATTATATAAGAATAACCACAATATATTACGTTGAGCCAACATGTTTTGATTTAGAATCACCCATTGAATCACCATTGTAACAAGTTGAGCCAACACATTTGCTTTACATTGGAATAATCTTAATAAATTAGGTTGACCTAACACATTTGCTTTAAATAAGAGTAACACAAGTACATGGTGCTGAAATGAAGCAAAGTAATCAGGTGGAAATCCTTTCCATAATTTTTTTATGTTCATCCAATGACTTATTTTTTTCAGTGTTGTCTTTTCTTAATTGTTCTTTTCATTCGTGATGATCTCGAAATCATCCAATCCATTTCATTCCCACTATTTCCTCCTGATGTAGAAGCCATGTAGCTACAGTCAATGTACAGCTTATGCGATCCGCCAAAAATTCAAATCCTACTGCCTTGTTTGTTCCGTTCACTCTCCAACCGTCCTCGCCCTTCACTGAGCTTCCAAAGGTAGAGTCAAAAGACGTTCCATCCACACCCCCCCCCCCCCCACACACACACACACACTCTTGTAATTGGCTTCATTGTTTTCTGCTGCTTTGGAGGGGATGAGAAAAAACACTTTTAATTACCCCTCCTGTCAATATTCTCATGAAAACCTGAGCAAGGTTTTCATGAGAATAAAAGTTGTCTGATGAGACGGAACAACTTTCATTGTTCCGTCTTTAGAAGCTGTGTTGTCTTGAATTAATTACGGTTTGCAAACACACTGCGGTGACCTCATGTCAGGTCCTGTGTGGGAGGAAAGACCCCCATGTTCACAGCTCTGAGCTCCTCTGACAGCTGGACACGTCCACACTTCTTTCAGCGGTTTGCTTATTAATCTACTCAGAAATAAAGGTTTGAAAGCTTTTGATACATGAATGAAAGTTTCTGCTTTGTTGCAGGCCTGGTGTTTGTCCATATTTCCCTCTTTTTCCATTTCGCATGTTGAGGTACCGGTGTGAAAGTGTCACCTTGTGTTAGTTCCTGAACAGGAAGTCCCAATAAAAAGATTATTATTAGCTCTCAATAGCGTAACTATTGGTTATCAGCTGTCAGTTGGGGCCCACATAAGTGATGGCTATTTTCACCAAAACTAATGTTAGTCCCTCTGAAATCTTTGATTGTTTTTATTATTTTTCCTCATATATCCCTTCCAGAATCTGCATATAAAGGACACAAAAAAACAGTTTTATTTTTTTAAAGAATTTGTTTAGCAGTACCTTTTTTTAGTTACTCACAGACTACAACTTGACATTGAATAAGGTTAGTGTGGTAGAAGTGAGAATACTGCCCCCTGCAGGTCAGATCTAGCAGTGTACAATTTAGTGATACAAGTCACACTTCTTTACACATTATAAATGGGTATGTTTTTTAAGAGCATTATTTGAGTTTGTGGGATTATAGACACGTTGCCATGTGACGCCGCGTGCAAAATCCCTGCTCACCAACGATGACTCCAACTGGTTTTAGCTGTCAAGATGTCAACAAAACAGGCAGAATCTTAGATTTACGTCTGATATGTAAAAGAAAATGTGACGCGGTGCTTTGCGTCACATTTCACAGGTCAGTTAGTCAAAAAATAATGGCTAGAAGGTTGTAGGTCAGTTATGCTAGCTTGACTTTGAACTTTTTTACAGGTCGATGTGCTGCAGAATTCAGTGTGTTTTGGTTCAGTTAAAGACTAAAATAAGTCGACCACACACCAACTCTGACAGATCATCAGTAGAGCAGGTGATTAAATGAGTTAATCAACCACAGCTGTGTTTAGATGATCTCTTATTAATGACTGAAAAATAAACATCAGACTTGAAAACATAATACTTTAATGGGCTGAATGGTTTGTTCTCTGTAGGGGAAATGTTTCTGTGTTTTTTGCTGTTGAAAAAACACACAACCAGAAGACCTGAGAGGTCAGGAAGGTTGATAGAACAACAGCAGTTCTTTGCTGTATTGTGGTGCTAAACCATTCAGTGATTTGTAAACTAACAACAGTATTTTAAAATCTGTTCTTTGAGCTACAGGAAGCCAGTGGAGGGACTTTAAAACTGGTGTTTTGTCACTATGTTCCTGGTTTTAGTGAGAACCTCCTCTCTGTTTTTCAACATTTCACTGAGGTGCTGTTGAGACGCTTACCAAGGTCAAGTTCACACATATGCTTCTATACACATTACACTCTCATACTTTCACATAAAGGCCTTGACTTTATGTGAAAGTCATGGTCATGGTGAAGTGATGGTGAAGTGACCACCATCTCTTCATGATGGTGGTCGCACTCACATCCACCATCATGAAGCTTCGAAAGACTTGTTAAAGACCACATCATCTCCACGCTCCCCCCATCATGACCTTTTCCAGTTTGCATACCAGTCCAAGCGCAGTGCTGAGGATGCAGTCTCCACTGCTCTCCACCTGAGCCTGGAGCATCTGGAGGAGAAGAACACCCACGTGCGGATGCTGTTCCTGGACTTCAGCTCAGCGTTCAACACCATCATCCCCCAAGACCTGGAGGGCAAACGGGCCCCTTAGGAATTAACACCCCCCTCTGCAACTGGCTGCTGGACTTCCTCACTGACAGAACCCAGGCTGTCAGAATGGAGAACAACACCTCCAATGTCATCACCCTGAACACCGGCACCCCTTAGGGCTGTGTCCTGAGCCCCCTGCTGTTCACCCTGATGACCCACGACTGCCGTCCACACTTCAGTTCCAACCACATCCTGAAGTACGCGGACACCACAGTGGTGGGCCTCATCCGGACAACAACGAGACGGCCTATAGGGAGGAGGTGCGGCATCTGGTGGACTGGTGCATCTGGTGGACTGGTGCAGAGGAAACAACCTGATCCTTAATCTCAACAAGACCAAGGAGATCATTGTAGACTTCAGGAAATCCAGACCCACCCACACACCACTCCTCATCAACGACTCAGCAGTAGAGGTCGTCAGCAGCACCAAGTTCCTGGGGGTGCACATCAACGAAAACCTCAGCTGGTCTCCCCACATCTCCTTACTGGTGAAGAAGGGCCAGCAGCACATGCACTTCCTGCGTCTGATGAAGAGAGCATCCCTCCCGCCCCCCATCCTTCAGACCTTCTACAGGGGGACCATCGAGAGCCAACTGACCAGCTACATCTCCATCTGGTCTGGGAGCTGCAGGGCCTCTGACTGGAAGTCTCTACAGAGGGTGGTGAGGACAGGGGAGAAGATCACAGGGGCTCTGCTCCCCTGCATCAAGGACATTGCAGAGAGGCGCTGCCTATCCCGCGCTCACCAGATCCTCTCCGACCCCACACACCCCAACCATGGACTGTTTTCCCCCCTGGCGTCTGGCAGAAGGTTCCGCAGCATCTTGTGCAGAACAACCAGACTACTGAACAGTTTCTTCCCCCGGACAACCAGACTGCTTAACGCCACATAACACCCCTTCACACACACACACACGCACGCACGCACGCACGCACGCACGCACGCACGCACGCACACACACACACACACGCACACACACACACACACACTCACAAACCAAACCACCCCCCCATGGACATGGTCAATACATGCACTTTAGTTTAGTGTTGTTTACAACACTGAACCTGTGGATTCTATGGTACTTGTATTTATTTATTGTGTAGTATAAGGTTTTAGCTCTGTTACACTGGTAGTCATGCAACGACATTTCGTTGTCAAGATTCACCTTGTGTTTTTTTGTACAGTGACAATAAAGGAAGTCTAAGTCTTTATATTTGTAACAGATACAGAAACTGAATCATCTCCTCACTCCCATCTCCAAGGAAATAGAGATTTAGGCGATGCGGGACATCGGGTGACCGCTGGTCGTGTTTTCACATCATAAGCAATGAATCTTTCCGTTTTTAATGATATGCTGTATAGACTCTGGGCCCCTGTTTTCACTTCTAGTCTGTGATGGTAAGCGTCTCTTTATTAGTGCTAAAAAAGAATACAAAAAGTAAAGTCTGATTGCTTTGTGTTGGCTGATTTGCTGCTCGTGTGCTCGCACGTTTTTGGTCTATCAGTTTACGATACATGATGTTTTCCACAACAGTAGCTGATATCTGCAGCCCTGCAGGTCCACATGACAAGTAAAATAATTGCCACTTTGTTTAAACTTAACTGAATAAAGTTAATAGTTCCCCTCAGACCAAAGCCACAGAAATACAAAGTTTATGTGCTTGTTTATCGAGAGGTCAAAGGTTATCTTTAAAACAATAGGCCAAGTTGGACAAATTGATAGAGTTAATACTGGTCATGGGACGTTTACCGGTTGTTCTATTTTCTGTAAGCAAACAGACAGAAAAGTGAAATCTGGAGATGAAAGATGAAAAAGTTTCATTCAGAAAAATTCCCCTCTTGAAACGGTAACCCAGAGATCTGCTTCCTGTTTTGTTTTCAGACAGTATAAATAGTTTGGGTTTTTTTGCCAATTTTTTATGTGCAGAGAAAAACAAGAAAAAGAGTAACAAATAATTAACATAGGCGCTAATGAAAACTGAAAATACATTGTTTTTAATCAAACAACAATTAATATATTTTTAAAAAAATCTTTCAGATTATTTTTACATGATGCTAAAACAGAAAATAAAACATGTTCATGTATATTCATACATGAACATGAATGAAAATATATTTGTTCTGCTTATTTGAGGTTTATATTTCTCCATTTGAAAAAGAACAGGATGGATGAATGATGTCAAATTTAGATTTTAATGTTAGAGGGAACAGAAATGAATCATAGTTTATAAACAGTTAACTGTCTTTTGTTTTATTTTATCATGTCACACTGAGAGTTGGTAAAAATTTCTGCACTGAGTTTCAAAGTCAAATAACCTAAAAGTTTTCTTCCTGAAGCAGGTTCAACATGCGAAGCAACACCATGTGTCTTCCACCAAGATTTAATGATAAAAGAAGACACTACAAAAAACTAACATACACACAGGTGAGAAATAATGATATTGATAAACACTAAGAAACTATTCAGTAAATTTCTCCTCAATGTAAATACCCTAAATAATTTTTAATAGAAGTTTTAGTAGGAAGAAAAGGATGCAATGTTTCCACTACACTGCAGGCAGTGAGTTTGTGATAATCAATATGGATCAATATTAGCTCACTGCAAAGAAACATGAGAGAGGCAAGGAGCCATATGATTTCATTCATAAAAATATATTTGTTGTCTGTAATCTGTCAGAAGATGATCCTGAACTTTAGGATGCAAGAATAAAAGCCTGTTTCAAGTTGCAACTAATGTGGCGATGATTTCTGATAACATAGTTATATTATTTCACACATTGTATGGAAGCAAGAAACTGATATACTTGGCACTTTTCATAATTTCATTTATTGAACTCTCTTGAAAAGAGCCCAGTGGGTATGAAATCATCTTTAATGATGGGGAAACTATTTACAAACTGTACCTGAATGCACCGTGAAGCTTGTGCATCAAAGAGTCTTCTGTCACTAAAGTAAACCAGCTGTCACTGATAAACATTTCCAGCCAACTTGGCTCCACTCTGTTTTCTCAGAAACATCTTCAGAACTTCAACACCTTGATGGAGGTGGTGGGAGGCCTGAGCCACAGCTCCATTTCTCCACGTAAAGAAACTCATGTTTACCTGGCGCCAGAAGTTCTGAAGGTACTGAACATGGGCCATGTTGTGCTACTCCTCACATTGATGTCTTCACTTAAATTAATACAAGAAAATTTGAGCCCCGTCTGCAACTGGTCTATCTATTAACCATCTATGTCACATGAACTGCCACAGAATCGACTGTGACTTATTCATTACATGATACTGTTTTCCTATTGCTGTCCCAGACGTGGAGCGAGATGACAGAGCTGGTCTCTTCCGACAACAACAACACCAAATACTGAAAGACCTTCAATGAATGCAGAGGGTTTCAATTCCCCGCCCATGGCGTTCACCAGAAGGATCTGATCGCGGTGCACGTCGTCTTTCCTGACCGGGTCGGTGACGAGACCATGGTGAACCTGAAGATGCATCAGCAGTACATGATGTTCAATGAGCTGGTAGTTCAATGAACTGGTGTCACTACCAGCTCATTGAACTGGTAGTTCAATGAACTGGTGTCACTACCAGCTCATTCAACTGGTAGTTTAATGAACTGGTGTCACTACTAGGTCATTGAACTAGTAGTTCAATGACCTAGTAGTGCTCATTGAATGTCAGTAGCATTATGCTGACATTATGTAGCATAATGCTATGGACCTCATTAATTGCTTGTTTTCCTTCTAACAGTCTGTTTTAAGATCTCGTTGGAAAATATCTGAAGTTTTATATCTTTTTCTTTATAAAACTTCAGCTATTTCCCAATGAGATCTTAACATTCATGGAAAAACCTCACATAACCTTATATTAAAGCAGAAAGTACCGTGGTCACCGTAAGAAAGGCTTACAGTGTTCAATTATGCTGCATAACTGATCAGTTCAGCATTGCAAGGGAACGCAAAAGAAAAATTAAAAATCCCCATGTCGCCTTGGGGCTCCGTAGGATAAAGATCAGTGAGTGTGAAAAATAATTTTGACTCATCTGTCTTCTGTCAGAGCAAATCAATTTTCCTCATTTAGGAATGATTTGGTGGATTGTGGAAAACTTGTGGTGAATTGTCTCTGCTTTACTTCCAGTCAAATTTACACAGGAAGAAAACTTTTAATGCTCAAGAAAGATCGAAGGTTTGCTTTTTTAATAATGAATTCATAATTGGGATTTTATTTAGTGCTGGAAATTAGTTTGCATCATCTCATCACCAAACTTAAAGTATTGTTAATTTGCGGGGAATTAAACAATTCGTCTGAGGCATTCTTCCTTCAGGAAATGAAAAATTTGATGTGTGCTTACGATCACTTACTAACTGGTACACTCAGCTGGGTTGAAGTTTCACTCATCAGACACAAAGTGACACTTCAGACATAAACTAGACAAATTGGGAACAGCCCAGAAATTACAAAGACACAACCCTGCCACAAGCTAGAGTATTTGATGTAAGACTAACAGTAACATGAACGATCAGGATGTTTGGAGGAGGTAATGTCAGGCTTTCAAATCTTAGAACACTGAACTGACTGTCATAAATAGGTACCATAGCATCATGCTGAGGGTCTGAACAAAGATGGATGACTATCACAAATTTTACCCTGAATCACAAGAACAATGACAACTGCGGCGCGATTGGCATTTTCGCTGCCAAGTGAACACAAAGAGTGTTTACTGTACACCATGGAGGAGCTGTGCAGCCTGAAATCCACAGACGGAAACAATCAATGTCTAAACTGATTTGTAAAGAACATACGATTCACTTGAGTGAATAACAACTCACTTATGATCTAATGTGCACAGAAACTTTTTGAACTGTGGGAGGAAGCCGGAGCACCCGGAGAGAACCCACTGATGCTCCTGGAGAACATGCAAACCCAGAACATAAAGAACCCAGGCCAGGATTCAAACCCAAGACTTTCTTTCTTCAAGACAACAATGATACGAATGGTGCCACTGTTCCCCTGATTTTGATATTTTAGTCATGAAATGTATTTTTTCTTGACACCTAAGGATTATTAAGAGACTACAGACTGTGTCCAGGAAGCTGGAGCACCAAAGAGAACCTGGAACAAAAAAGCTATTTTATGAGGAACATGATTAGATCAAACTAAATGTCCATAAAGGGGGAAGAATACAAACACCTCTGTGTTCATCAGGGCAACAAACTGGACAATGAAGCGTCTGTAAGAAGGGATCAAGCAGACTGGAGGAAGCCAAGATGTTTCAAGGTTTGCAACAAGCTGCTACCCCCACGTCCAGATAAGTTGAAGAAAATGGATGGATGAAATTGATGGGAAGTTGTAATTACTCTCTCTAAGACATTTTGCAAGTTTTTTCACTTTTCATTTGCATGTCCATCCATATCATGATGACAAAGATCTATGGCCGTACTAAAAATCAAGCAGATGTAAAATGCTGCTGTCAATCAAGCTATCCGACAACAAGAAGTGGTCTTCTTTGCAGCACAAACTTTCCTAGTTGGTGAAGTTTTTTTCTTTCGAGTTTTAGAAGATTTCTTCACTTGGGCAGGAGTCTCTACGTCAGGCTTGTCCTCCATGGCTTTTTCTGTTGGAGCAGAAGTTGAGATTTCGCACTCAACTCTCTCCTTTTCATCGCAAACTTCCCCGGCTGGGGAAGTTTGTTCTTGGAGAACATTAGAGACCTCTAGCTGAGGAGTCTCTTCCGTCAAAGTCGCAGTTACATTTTCACATTCAACAGTCTGCAAATTTACACAAGGACCTGAAATGCCACTAGAAAATGCCCCAGTAGAGGAAGACTGTTCTTTAGAGGAGTCCTTCCCTTCTACAACAGTCTCTTCAACAGCTTCACCTTCTAATGCCTTTTCTCCAGCTGGGGAAGCTTGCTCCTCAGGTGGGGAAGGCTTGAATAGAGAACTATCAAAAATATCATACTCCATGGTGCACTCTTCCCGATAGGTAAAATTTTCCTCGCAGCAAAATTCCCCAGCCGAGGATGTTTGGGTTTCAGGTGGGGGAGGCTGAAACGAATAATTATTAAAATTACTGTTCTCCATATTGCACTTGTCCTGAGAGCATTGAATTTTATCAACACAAACGTCCCCAGCCGGGGAAGTTTGTTCTTGGAGAACATCAGAGACCTCTAGCTGAGGAGTCTCTTCCGTCAAAGTCGCAGTTACATTTTCAGCTTCAACAGTCTGCAAATTTACACAAGGACCTGAAATGCCACTAGAAAATGCCCCAGCAGAGGAAGACTGTTCTTTAGAGGAGTCCTTCCCTTCTACAACAGTCTCTTCAACAGCTTCACCTCCTAATGCCTTTTCTCCGGCCGTAGAGGTTTGCCCCTCAGGTGGGGAAGGCTTAAATAGAAAACTATCAAAAATATCATACTCCATGGTGCACTCTTCCCGATAAGTTTAAATTTTCCTCAGGGCAAAAATCCCCAACCGGGGAAGGCTTGAAGAGAAATTCATTAAAATCATCAATAGGTTCCTCTTGATAGGAAGGAACGTAAATTTGGGAGGAATCAGTTTGCTTCCTCACCTTTCTACGTGGGAAGGCTTAAACAGATAACTGTCAATAATATCATACTCTGTGCTGCCCTCAGCCTCGGAGCTTTGAATTTCCTCAGAGTAAACATCCTCAGCCGAGGATGTTTTCGTTCCAGGTGGGGGAGGCAGAAATAGATAACTATCAATAATATCGTACTCCATATTGCTCTCGTCCTGAGAGCGTCGAATTTCATGAGTGCAAACTTCCCCAGGCGGGGAAGGGTTGAAGAGAACGGCATCAAAATCATCGAGCCACTCCTCCTGAGCGGTATAAATTTCCTTTCTGCAAACTTGCTCAGTTGGGGCAGTTTGCTTTCTAGCTGGGGAAGGCTTGAACAAATAGGCATCGAAAATATCGTATTCCGTCGTGCACCCGTCCTGAGCGCTTTGATTGTCCTTTGAGCAAAGTTCCCCAACCGGGGAAGGCTTGAAGAGAAATTCATTAAACTCATCAATAGGTTCCTCTTGATAGGAAGGAACGTAAATTTGGGAGGAATCAATTTTCTTCCTCACCTTTCTACGTGGGGAAGGCTTAAACAGATATCGATCAATAATATCATACTCTGAGCTGCCCTCATCCTCAGAGCTTTGAAATTCCTCAGAGTCAACATCCTTTCCAGGTGGGAGAGGCAGAAACAGATATCGATCAATAATATCATACTCTGAGCTGCCCTCAGCCTCAGAGCTTTGAATTTCCTCAGAGTCAACATCCTCAGCCGAGGATGTTTTCTTTCCATGTGGGGAAGGCAGAAAAAGATATCGATCAAAAATATCGTACTCCATATTGCTCTCGTCCTGAGAGCGTTGACTTTCATCAGTGCAAACTTCCCCAGGCGGGGAAGGCTTGAACAGAAATTCATTAAAATCATCAATAGGTTCCTCTTGATAGGAAGGAACGTAAACTTGAGAGGAATCAATTTTCTTCTCCAACTTTCTATGTGGGGGAGGCTTAAACAGATAACTGTCAATAATATCATACTCTGTGCTTTGAATTTCCTCAGAGTAAACATCCTCAGCCGAGGATGTTTTGGTTCCAGGTGGGGAAGGCAGAAACAGATATCGATCAAAAATATCATACTCCATATTGCTCTCGTCCTCAGAGCGTTGAATTTCATGAGTGCAAACTTCCCAGGCGGGGAAGGCTTGAACAGAAATTCATTGAAAACATCAATGGGCTCCTGACAAGACATGGTCAAAATCCTTTTTAGTCTAAAGTACTCAATAAACTCACTGCTAAGCTTAGTGAAAGAGTCTCTTGTATACTACCTGATGTTTTGAGATGCAAGGATTTACAACCTCAGAATTTCTTTGGTCTATGACCTCATCTATGTCATAGATGATGTCATAGCTACAATGAGGTCACTGTAGTACTGGGACAGTGTCCTGCTTCTGATCGTTGCTATGGAAACAGTCAGATCAGTTCTGCATGATTCAAACTATTAACCCTTTGCAACTGCTTCACTTGATCATTCGAGGCGTCATGACGAACGTCAGAAGTGAAGGATGGGAGAATCGAACAGAGTGACTAAAGTTATTTTCCCAAGTTGTTTTTATCAGTTTATTCGTAGCTTCTTCTTGTTCAAGTGGAGATAACTTGTCTGTGAACGTAACAAACCTGATTGGGGCTCATAGACGGTGCTATTTACGAAAGTTGGAAATAGCTAGCTTCCAAACCGACCCATACTTCCTCCCTCCTGATGTGTTCATCAAATTATTGATTTTGCCTGAATTCACACCACATTATTTATTTCACTTTGTCATAAATAGAGTCTCCCCTTACACCAGAGCAACATTAAAAACTTACAAAAAATTAGATGCTCATCATTTTTTTCCCATACATGCTAGGCATTGTCTCCATGGTTACTAATGATTTCATGCTCACCTTCTCCATGAAGCAATATGTGACATCTTTAAATACTTGATCTTTTATAAAATATATGAACATTAATCTTCTTACCTTGTGAAAAGTGTTTGCTGAAAATCCACAATGACTCAAAGGTCTGACAGTCATTAGGATTGACGGCTGATTTCCATCGCCTGTTTCTTTCCTCAGTAAAAATTTACAATTAAATGAAAGGTTTGGTTTCTTTTCTTGTGTGTTTAACCAGCCAACCATGCAGCATCCCATGACCATCTTTGAATTGAAATCAACTAAATGGAAGCGATTTTAGATAAGCTGTTTTTTGACAGGCTTTAAAGCAGGGGTTTTCAAAGTATGAAAGGGTGAGCCCCCCTCCAAGGAGCACAATGCCTGCTGCACCCCCCCCCCCCCCCACACACACACACACAGGTACTACAAAACACCTTCTAATTGCTTTTATTTTAGAACCATCTCATCTTTTAAAATGACACTTTATCTGAATGAAATTTAACACATGAACATTTTAAAACATTTCCTCCCATTTTAATTATTTTATCAGGTGATGTCCAACGTGGCGGATCGGGCAAATTCCTCAAGAGCTTGCTAGGGATCAATACATAGTTGCCACAGTCTGAACAGGAAACGATTGCCGCCATTTTAGCAGGCAAGCGTATGTGCAAAGAGTAGTGGGCCCATGGCTCCGAGACCAATAAAAAGAAAATATGTGGACACTCTTGATCACAGATACAGGAACAAAATGGCTGCTGTGGCGATCGACTTGTATGTTGAGACTGAGAAGAAAAGTATGTCAGACAAGCTGCCTCCGATCTCCATCTTCAATATAATGAACTCACATATCATCACCAAAGTCTCCAGTAACAGAAAAAAGTTGCTGATCATCATTGACACCAAATCTGTTTTGTTTTGTAAAAGTAAATAATTGTGAATAACTGTACAGATATTGATAAAGAACTGCCACCATGGTAATTTATTTGGCACAATTGCACATTCTTTGGCTTCTTGGGTTATATTATTCTTCCATGATGACAGGTGAGGCTCTGCATGTAATGTACGTGTGAATTACCTGGGTTGTAGGAATGGATTCAATGTCAACACAATCACCACAAATATATTGACAAAGAAGCGTTTGAAAAGTTCTTAGGTTATTTCAAGTTCTATTACCTATTGGTTTTGGAGCCAGTGGAAAGATTGAGCTTTCTTCTTGCTTCAAGGAATATATTGCTGTCCAGCAGGTGGCGCCATACAACTTTAACAGTGATAGCAGAAGAAGTAGTGATGGGCAGATGATGCCCCATTGGGTGTATGGTGTTTGTTTTGTTTTTGTTTTTTTCCTAAGTTGGAGTCCTTGTCAAATAGTATTTTGACTAAAGTACCAAAGGGTTGGAGGCCCAGCTGATACCTCTCAGCTAAATTCCCAGGTTGGAGGTCTTGTCAGAACAACTTGACTAAATTCCCAGAGGGTGAAGAATCCCAGTTGGTTCAACTAAAATATACAAAAGTTCCCCTCTTTTTATGAGGACTTCCCATCAGGAAGAATCCTCACACTGATAGGAAATTGTTTGTTGTTTATTGCTGTGTCATTCTTGTGTGTGTAGTGTGTGTGTGTGTGTGTGTGTGTGTGTGGTGTGTGTGTGTGTGTGTGTGTGTGTGTGTGTGTGTGTGTGTGTGTGCATACAAGAGTGAGTGGTGCTCATCTCTCTCTGTGAGTAAAACTTTCTGTCCTCGGAATTAGAATCCTAAGTGAAGAACCGGACTGAGGCTAGTCTTTATTGTATGTTGCATGACTTTGTGTTTTTTATGTAAAGCACTTTGAAATGCCTTGTTGCTGAAATGTGCTATACAAATAAAATTTGATTGATTGATTGATATGGCACACTTCCCAAACTGTGTTGACACTGTGCTGAAACTGTGTTGCTGTATCACTCAATGGCGACATCTGCTGAATTTAAAAAGTAATTACAGGCAACTTCAACAGACTGGAAAACAGACTGAACAAGGTTCATTCACACATTTTTATTTAGAAACATGAGCTGCGTTAACATCTTTGGGCCAAGGCGATTGTGCCGCTTACAAACCATTTTTCCTGCTTTTGAGATCACCCTTTCACATTGCACTGATGAGACGGCGTACATAAAAATGTCATTGCAAGTTTGTACAAGGTAGGGTAATTTCATCTTTGCGATTTCCAGTATTGTAGTGGATCCTGTGATCTTAGTGTGTTCTCCTCGGAGATGTATCTTTGTACCTCGATAATGGCATCGGTGGTGACATTTGAATTGCCCTTGCTCTCCTTGACTTCCATGTCTTGCTGGTGCCACAGGTTGTCATCTGAGGAAACAATAAAATGGATCTGTGTTACTAATTCATTGTATTCACATGGAGTGATTTGCATGAACATTACAATACAAATGAACACATTTAAGAATCATGACATACCTGGAGTGGAAGCAGATGGTTGAGTTGAAGCCAGCTTGGGCGTCTTCCATTTGTGTCGGTACAGCATCTCTCATTACTGCCGCACTCTGATTTTAGTCTTTTCACTGCATCATTGGCTTTTGACGCACTTAAGAATGCCATCGTCTTGAAACCGAGGGTCCAGCAGTTTGGTCAGAGGTTGTCTTTTCAGGTTTTCCACAGGATTAATTGTGGTTTCTGTGTTACATTTACTGCATTGCGTGCAGTGAGTGGTGCAACATTTTGGGATTGGGATTATCTTTGATCCAGACACTCTTTTTTCCTCAGACAGCTCCACTGTCACTTGATTAAAAGGAGCAAGCACACGGAGTGTCTCCTCTACGATTTATAATCATTTGTAGTGAGCTGAGTAGATCACTTTTCAAAGAGGCTAAGGATACCAACACGACTCCTTCTGTTTCTGCCGTTCCATTAAATACGTGAATCAACCAGGAAATCAACACTTGGCCATCATCCTCCAGCCTCCCCTCCCCTTTATGGAGCCTCAGGCTGCAGGGAGTGCGACCCCTAGTGGTGCCGCCTGTTACATTCCTCCCCAACATTATGCATCGGCGACCCGACGATGTACCTAAAGCTATTACCCAAAAACCGAATCATGTCCACCATACCGAACAGGGCAGCCTATAAGGATTAGAATGCTGCCCTGCAGTTTTCCGTGTAGACCTCCTAAGCTCTGGAGTAATGGTCTTATCAATCTCCTGTGTGGATTCCTGATCACCAAGAGGCTGCACATCACCAGTTACATCTTCAAAAGTGCCAACCTCCTCATTCTCAATATCAGACTGAACCTCAGATTCCGGCCAATCCAACATTCCATCTTCCCCCCCTAATGTCTGTCTGCGCATCCACCAAAACATTTCCTGGACAGCCATCCACACCGCTATTTTCAGGGACACTTCTAAGCTCAGTCCTGTGGACCTAACGGGGGGGCCCTTCCTGACCCACAGGGACTATAGAGTACACTACCCCTCAATCAGGAGGTGGGCAAACTACTCGATATGGGGTGGCATCATAAAAATCCTGAATTTTACTGCATGATTTCTTGCGTATACCAAGTCTCCCTCCTAAAAATCTATGGCGGCATCCCCATCCCGATTCCTCCGAGCTGTCCTATTCTTAACTTTTTGGTGTACAATATCATAAGCAGAATTCAGTGATTTCTGGTACTCTTCAACCCACTCCTCCAAGGGCAGGTCAGGACCCCCATCATCTTCACTCAATCCCACAAAAAAATCCACAGGCAGCTGTGGTTTCCTACCAAACATCAAAAAGTAGGGAGTCATACCAGTAGAATGATGGACAGTTGTGTTATATGCAAAAGTGACATGGGAAATATGCCGGGGCCACTTGCGTTTCTGCTCAGGTGGAAGAGTTCGCAGCAAATCATGTAAAGTACGGTTAAACCGTTCACATTGCCCATTCCCCTCGGGATGATAAGTAGTGCAACTTTTCTCAATGTTATAAAGTTTACAGAGCTGTTGAACCAAATTACTCTCGAAGTTTCGTCCTTGATCCGAATGAATCCGGCTTGGAGGCCCAAAAAGTTGAAACCAGTGCTTGACCAGTGCCTCTGCAACTGTACTCGCACGCTGATCTTTCGTACGGACTGTCTGTGTAAACTTTGAGAAAACATCAGTCATTACAAGGACATTTTCCTTACCATCAGTAGCGGGTTCCAAAACTGTAAAATCTATTGCTAAGATCTCATTAGGTCTAGATGCCCTAATTGTGTCCATAAAAGTTCTAACTTTTAGCAACAGAGCTTTTGACACCACGCATCTTTCACAGTTTTTACACTACTTTTCTACATCTGAATACATATTGGGCCAATAGTATTGTGAGCGAACTGATTGCAAAGTCCACTCCACCACCTGATGACCATGATCGTCATGGAGCGACCGGATGACCCCTTCCTGCAAACACTGAGGTAACACCAACTTTCCATCAGCAGTTCGTCTAGGACGAAAATTGCGAATTTTAGAGGGAGGTAAAGTTTGAGGGGTCAAAGCCTTCATGACCAGTTCTAATTGGACCTGCTGAGCTTTTAGCAAAGAAACCAATTCCCCATACTCAGAAGGGTGAGAGAGAGCTTTCACAGGAAGCAGACATTTCACTAAGGACTGGATTGTTAGATTTGTATCTAGATGACTGATTTTCATATTGTGCCATCCATCTAGTAGCCTCTTCTCTAACATCATGAATGGTCCACTCTGGATTAACATGGATCAAATCTCTTAGTCTTATTCTAAGAGGTTGTTCTCTCACACCATCACAGAACTGGTCACGCAGATCTTTAGAGGAGTGTAAGGCTGCTTGTGCATCGTTTTTTATTATCTGATCCATCAAGTCCATAAGAGCATGATAATAATCAATCAAAGATTCCCCTTCAAGTTGCTTACGGTTAAAGAATCTATGGTGTAACGAAATTCTTGAATGCATACAACCATAAACATCTTTAAGGACATCAAAAATACATTCCACATTCTCCTTTTGAGCCACTGGCAAGAATTTAATTTCAGTCCGGGCAGCGCCCTCTAGATGTTCATAGATAATCTGCGCCAGTTCTTTTTCCGTGTTCCCTCTTGTTTGCACATAGTCTCTTATCAGTTCAATCCATTCGTCCAAAGTCAGCGACTCTGCGCTATCTAGTTTTCCAGAGAATAATGGTAGTTTCTTGTCTTGTTGCACATAAATAACAGGATTGTGCCTTACAATTTCTGTAGCTCCTGACGACGTTGACGGTCTTTCCGAGTCCGATCCCGCTGTTGTTAAAGCTGCCAGCTGGCGTTCCAGGTCCTTTATTCACTGCGATCGCCTGCTTATCGCGCTCATCCCTGGCTGCAGCGCCACTGGATACATCCATATTGATGCCTCTCACCAGCGGAAATTCTCACGCCGCTGCCCCTGCTGTCCTTTATAACTCAAATCATACAAAAAAAATTAAAAGAAAAAAAAAGGTCACTTCCCGAACTACAGTCCTGCTCACAGCGCCAAATGTTACAAGTTCCCCCTTAGGTCGAGGCAGTAAACATTCACCAAGATGATAAGTAATAATATTTATTGGTTCACATACAAGAATTCTCCACTAACTAGATCTTGCGGTTGTGTCCCACAATGGGAAACACAAACAGTGTGATAGAAGTCGGAGAAGTGCCTTAAATAAACAAACAAACAATGAAGAATTGTTAGCCGCCCTCACAGCTGCGACAAAAGACAAAGCATCGGAACTGGGCGGACTAACAAAAAAGAAAAACAAAACTAAAAAGACAGCATGCGGCAGTGCGACCACTGTAAAAACACACAAAAGTTACTAAATCGTTATTAAATCATTTTAATCAAGTCAGTCTAAAAACACATTAAATACACCTGCAGGGCACAAATCACTCTAAGCTCAAATCTGGCGTCGTCAATCCCAGTGGATCCTACCAAATAAGAACAATACATAAACATGCAATTCATCTTTAATAAAACACAATTATAAAACATACCCACAGCGTCGAGCACCCACGCCCAGGCAACGCTATTTCCCGCGCCACTTTCAATGTGTTCAGTGTTGGGCCCACGCCAACAACGCGTGGGCCCAACCACACTTGAATCAACCAGGAAATCAACACCTGGCCATCTTCTTCTTCTTCCGGTTTGGGAAAGTGGTGAAGGAAGTGAGTGTTGAGTCAGTGGAGGGAAGTGGTAGGAGTGTGTGTGTGAGAGAGAATGAGAGCACGGTGGTGTGTGGTGGTGGGCTGACTGGTGATGGTGGTGAGAGTGTAGAAGGGGAGAGTGGAGATGTACAGGTAGGGCAGGAGGAAGGAGTGAAATAAAATTGGATACATCTAGTGTGTGGAGATATGGGAGAGAGAGGAGAGGGACAGGCGAATGAAAAGGTGAAAGAAATAAACAGTGAGAAATCAGTTGCAGGAGGTGGAAAGGGGAAAGAAAAGGGTGAGGCAGAGGAGGAAATGGATTTGGAAGCATGTACTCCAGCAAGGAGACGGAGTAAGAGAAGGAATGTGGTGACCGCAGAGCAGGCCAGCAGGCAGGCTAACAAGGTAACTGGAGAGAGGAAAGAAATGTCTGAAAGCAGTGATGAGGAGAGTTGTTTTTCTGACACCAGTGAGATCTCGATGTCACAAGGGAGTAAAGAACCAAGATACCCAGTAGAAGCTTTAGAACATTCATAAAAGAAATGAAAGAACTTAGGGGTATATAATAGAGAGCTATTTTCCTGACTTAAAAATATTTTATTCCTCTGCAAGATACTATGCAAAACACAAAGAAGTGTCAGGTTTTTAGGTTAAAGAAAATAATGACAAAAGTTAGAAAACAGTTTTAATGATGCATAATAGCTTTTTAACATCACTCATGGGTTGTTTTTTGTATTTTGTTTTTAGCCTTTTAGTCATTATGAATTCTTTTAAGATTGCATCTTTAAATCTTAACGGGGCGAGGGGGGCTAAAAAAGGGCTTTGGTTTACCAAATGATTAGTCAGAAAAGAATTGATGTTTTGTTCATACAAGAAACACATAGTGATCAAACGACTGAAACAGAATGGGTTAAAGAGTGGAAGGGGGAAATAGTGTTGAGTCATGGCACCTCTAAAAGTGCAGGTGTAGGGGTTGTTTTTTTGTAAAGCTTTTACCCCACCTAGCACAGAGACCGAGCACGTCATACAAGGACGGTGTCTTTTAGTGAAGACAAAGTTTGAGCTTTTTAATTTGGTTTTAATTAACATCTATGCTCCGATAGCCAATGCAGAGAAGAAGCGTTTTTATGAAAAAATTGGGGAAAGGTTGGGGGATTGTGGGACTGAAGATTACGTTTTTATAGGTGGGGATTTTAAATGTACAGAAAACGAGTTTTTTAGATCGAAATCACGCAGAGCCGCATCCGATGGCCCAACACATCTTGAAGCAGCTGGTTGCGTCTCACAGCCTGGTGGATGTATGAAGGCGAGGCACACAGGCTCCAGGCAGTTTATATGGTCCCACATTACAGAAGATAAAATCTCTTTAGCTTGTTTAGATCGTTTTTATTGTTTTAAACACCATTTTAATGTGTTTAAAACATGCCAGATCTTACCTGTGGCCTTCACAGACCATTCATTACTTTTAGGGAGTGTTTTTATGAGAAACATTTTACAGAGAAGTGCGTATTGGCATTTTAATTCTGCATTGACTTACGATCAGAGTTTTAAGGAAACCGCCTTAATCTTCTCCTTAGTGGGTCTTACCTGTCCGCCCTCAAGAATGTAGCCCAGGAAGGCGATCGATGCTTGGTGGAATTCACATTTCTCAGTCTTCACAAATAACTTGTTCTCGAGGAGGCGCTGAAGGACCAGACGGACGTGTTTCTTGTGTTCGGGCACATTCTTGGAATAAATCAGAATATTGTCAAGGTAGACAAAAAAAGACTTTCAAAAAATCCCTTAAAACGTCATTCACCAGTGTCTGGAAGTAGGCCGGGGCATTGGTTAACCCGAATGGCATGACCAAGTACTCAAACTGACCAATAGGGGTCTTGAAGGCCGTCTTCCACTCGTCTCCCTCCCTGATGCGAAGAAGGTGATAGGCATTTCGTAAATCAAGTTTCGAAAACACAGTGGCCCCATGGACTGGTTCGAAAGCTGAAGATAGGAGTGGCAGTGGATACTTATTTTTAATGGTAATTTGGTTCAGACCTCTATAATCGATGCATGGCCTTAGAGTGCCATCTTTCTTTCCAACAAAAAAAAAAACCCGCCCCAAGTGGGGATGATGAGGGTCGAATTATGCCTGCAGCAACCGATTCCTGTATGTATCGTTCCATGGTCTCTCTTTCTGGTTTGGATATATTATAAAGACGACTATTTGGCAGTGGGGCCCCGGGCAGGAGATCTATTGCGCAATCGTAAGGCCTCCTTGAAGAGTCATGGGCAAATCTATGGGGAGAGTGATTAAACTGGATATTGCATTGCATTAGGAATCCCCTGAATCTTCGGGGATCTCCATCAAACCTGGGCGGATTGGGCAGTGGACAGTCGGAAGAAGTGGACTGGATCGGAGCCGGAGGCGGTGCTGCCTGTGCCGCAGGTCCTGGGGCAGAGGGGGCTGCAGCGGTCTGTGGAAAACGATCACGGAGAAAACTGGTCTATAGTTCTCTTTTCTACATCTGAATACATATTGGGCCAATAGTATTGTGAGCGAACTGATTGCAAAGTCCACTCCACCACCTGATGACCATGATCGTCATGGAGCGACCGGATGACCCTTCCTGCAAACACTGAGGTAACACCAACTTTCCATCAGCAGTTCGTCTAGGACGAAAATTGCGAATTTTAGAGGGAGGTAAAGTTTGAGGGGTCAAAGCCTTCATGACCAGTTCTAATTGGACCTGCTGAGCTTTTAGCAAAGAAACCAATTCCCCATACTCAGAAGGGTGAGAGAGAGCTTTCACAGGAAGCAGACATTTCACTAAGGACTGGATTGTTAGATTTGTATCTAGATGACTGATTTTCATATTGTGCCATCCATCTAGTAGCCTCTTCTCTAACATCATGAATGGTCCACTCTGGATTAACATGGATCAAATCTCTTAGTCTTATTCTAAGAGGTTGTTCTCTCACACCATCACAGAACTGGTCACGCAGATCTTTAGAGGAGTGTAAGGCTGCTTGTGCATCGTTTTTATTATCTGATCCATCAAGTCCATAAGAGCATGATAATAATCAATCAAAGATTCCCCTTCAAGTTGCTTACGGTTAAAGAATCTATGGTGTAACGAAATTCTTGAATGCATACAACCATAAACATCTTTAAGGACATCAAAAATACATTCCACATTCTCCTTTTGAGCCACTGGCAAGAATTTAATTTCAGTCCGGGCAGCGCCCTCTAGATGTTCATAGATAATCTGCGCCAGTTCTTTTTCCGTGTTCCCTCTTGTTTGCACATAGTCTCTTATCAGTTCAATCCATTCGTCCAAAGTCAGCGACTCTGCGCTATCTAGTTTTCCAGAGAATAATGGTAGTTTCTTGTCTTGTTGCACATAAATAACAGGATTGTGCCTTACAATTTCTGTAGCTCCTGACGACGTTGACGGTCTTTCCGAGTCCGATCCCGCTGTTGTTAAAGCTGCCAGCTGGCGTTCCAGGTCCTTTATTCACTGCGACATCGCCTGCTTATCGCGCTCATCCCTGGCTGCAGCGCCACTGGATACATCCATATTGATGCCTCCTCACCAGCGGAAATTCTCACGCCGCTGCCCCTGCTGTCCTTTATAACTCAAATCATACAAAAGAAATTAAAAGAAAAAAAAAGGTCACTTCCCGAACTACAGTCCTGCTCACAGCGCCAAATGTTACAAGTTCCCCCTTAGGTCGAGGCAGTAAACATTCACCAAGATGATAAGTAATAATATTTATTGGTTCACATACAAGAATTCTCCACTAACTAGATCTTGCGGTTGTGTCCCACAATGGGAAACACAAACAGTGTGATAGAAGTCGGAGAAGTGCCTTAAATAAACAAACAAACAATGAAGAATTGTTAGCCCGCCCTCACAGCTGCGACAAAAGACAAAGCATCGGAACTGGGCGGACTAACAAAAAAGAAAAACAAAACTAAAAAGACAGCATGCGGCAGTGCGACCACTGTAAAAACACACAAAAGTTACTAAATCGTTATTAAATCATTTTAATCAAGTCAATCTAAAAACACATTAAATACACCTGCAGGGCACAAATCACTCTAAGCTCAAATCTGGCGTCGTCAATCCAGTGGATCCTACCAAATAAGAAAAATACATAAAAACATGCAATTCATCTTTAATAAAACACAATTATAAAACATACCCACAGCGTCGAGCACCCACGCCCAGGCAACGCTATTTCCCGCGCCACTTTCAATGTGTTCAGTATTGGGCCCACACGCCAACAACGCGTGGGGCCAACCACACCTGAATCAACCAGGAAATCAACACCTGGCCATCTTCTTCTTCTTCTTCCGGTTTGGGAAAGTGGTGAAGGAAGTGAGTGTTGAGTCAGTGGAGGGAAGTGGTAGGAGTGTGTGTGTGAGAGAGAATGAGAGCACGGTGGTGTGTGGTGGTGGGCTGACTGGTGATGGTGGTGAGAGTGTAGAAGGGGAGAGTGGAGATGTACAGGTAGGGCAGGAGGAAGGAGTGAAATAAAATTGGATACATCTAGTGTGTGGAGATATGGGAGAGAGAGGAGAGGGACAGGCGAATG
The DNA here is from genome assembly GCF_027474105.1 of Poeciliopsis prolifica. Lineage (NCBI taxonomy): Eukaryota > Metazoa > Chordata > Actinopteri > Cyprinodontiformes > Poeciliidae > Poeciliopsis > Poeciliopsis prolifica. The sequence goes on along the minus strand of NW_026562435.1, from coordinate 2,532,334 downwards.
AAAAGGTGAAAGAAATAAACAGTGAGAAATCAGTTGCAGGAGGTGGAAAGGGGAAAGAAAAGGGTGAGGCAGAGGAGGAAATGGATTTGGAAGCATGTACTCCAGCAAGGAGACGGAGTAAGAGAAGGAATGTGGTGACCGCAGAGCAGGCCAGCAGGCAGGCTAACAAGGTAACTGGAGAGAGGAAAGAAATGTCTGAAAGCAGTGATGAGGAGAGTTGTTTTTCTGACACCAGTGAGATCTCGATGTCACAAGGGAGTAAAGAACCAAGATACCCAGTAGAAGCTTTTAGAACATTCATAAAAGAAATGAAAGAACTTAGGGGTATATAAATAGAGAGCTATTTTCCTGACTTAAAAATATTTTATTCCTCTGCAAGATACTATGCAAAACACAAAGAAGTGTCAGGTTTTTAGGTTAAAGAAAATAATGACAAAAGTTAGAAAACAGTTTTAATGATGCATAATAGCTTTTTAACATCACTCATGGGTTGTTTTTTGTATTTTGTTTTTAGCCTTTTAGTCATTATGAATTCTTTTAAGATTGCATCTTTAAATCTTAACGGGGCGAGGGGGGCTAAAAAAAGGGCTTTGGTTTACCAAATGATTAGTCAGAAAAGAATTGATGTTTTGTTCATACAAGAAACACATAGTGATCAAACGACTGAAACAGAATGGGTTAAAGAGTGGAAGGGGGAAATAGTGTTGAGTCATGGCACCTCTAAAAGTGCAGGTGTAGGGGTTGTTTTTTGTAAAGCTTTTACCCCACCTAGCACAGAGACCGAGCACGTCATACAAGGACGGTGTCTTTTAGTGAAGACAAAGTTTGAGCTTTTTAATTTGGTTTTAATTAACATCTATGCTCCGATAGCCAATGCAGAGAAGAAGCGTTTTTATGAAAAAATTGGGGAAAGGTTGGGGGATTGTGGGACTGAAGATTACGTTTTTATAGGTGGGGATTTTAAATGTACAGAAAACGAGTTTTTAGATCGAAATCACGCAGAGCCGCATCCGATGGCCCAACACATCTTGAAGCAGCTGGTTGCGTCTCACAGCCTGGTGGATGTATGAAGGCGGAGGCACACAGGCTCCAGGCAGTTTATATGGTCCCACATTACAGAAGATAAAATCTCTTTAGCTTGTTTAGATCGTTTTTATTGTTTTAAACACCATTTTAATGTGTTTAAAACATGCCAGATCTTACCTGTGGCCTTCACAGACCATTCATTACTTTTAGGGAGTGTTTTTATGAGAAACATTTTACAGAGAAGTGCGTATTGGCATTTTAATTCTGCATTGACTTACGATCAGAGTTTTAAGGAAACCGCCTTAATCTTCTCCTTAGTGGGTCTTACCTGTCCGCCCTCAAGAATGTAGCCCAGGAAGGCGATCGATGCTTGGTGGAATTCACATTTCTCAGTCTTCACAAATAACTTGTTCTCGAGGAGGCGCTGAAGGACCAGACGGACGTGTTTCTTGTGTTCGGGCACATTCTTGGAATAAATCAGAATATTGTCAAGGTAGACAAAGACAAAGACTTTCAAAAAATCCCTTAAAACGTCATTCACCAGTGTCTGGAAGTAGGCCGGGGCATTGGTTAACCCGAATGGCATGACCAAGTACTCAAACTGACCAATAGGGGTCTTGAAGGCCGTCTTCCACTCGTCTCCCTCCCTGATGCGAAGAAGGTGATAGGCATTTCGTAAATCAAGTTTCGAAAACACAGTGGCCCCATGGACTGGTTCGAAAGCTGAAGATAGGAGTGGCAGTGGATACTTATTTTTAATGGTAATTTGGTTCAGACCTCTATAATCGATGCATGGCCTTAGAGTGCCATCTTTCTTTCCAACAAAAAAAAAACCCGCCCCAAGTGGGGATGATGAGGGTCGAATTATGCCTGCAGCAACCGATTCCTGTATGTATCGTTCCATGGTCTCTCTTTCTGGTTTGGATATATTATAAAGACGACTATTTGGCAGTGGGGCCCCGGGCAGGAGATCTATTGCGCAATCGTAAGGCCTCCTTGAAGAGTCATGGGCAAATCTATGGGGAGAGTGATTAAACTGGATATTGCATTGCATTAGGAATCCCCTGAATCTTCGGGGATCTCCATCAAACCTGGGCGGATTGGGCAGTGGACAGTCGGAAGAAGTGGACTGGATCGGAGCCAGAGGCGGTGCTGCCTGTGCCGCAGGTCCTGGGGCAGAGGGGGCTGCAGCGGTCTGTGGAAAACGATCACGGAGAAAACTGGTTAGTTCTGCTAATTGTCTCGTTTTGACGGTTACCCAGATCAAGAAGAGCTGATTCGTGTTTCTGAATTGAGTCCTGTTGTTGCTGAAGGGCTCTCCGGATTGCTTCTGCTTGGTTCTCGGTTTGGCCAGAGTGTTCTGTCATGGTGGGTTTTAAAAGTCGAACCCACATGCAGAAAACACTCACAGAGAGAAGGAGTAAATGCAATAGTTTATTTACAAAATTTACAAGTTATTGCAAAGAGTGATGACAAGTCTTAGGAAAATCCGGGATGGTTGGAGGCTGAGGCTCAGGATCGGCAGAGAGGAGTGGGTTCCATGTAAGGGTATCGCCAGGGGGGGCGTAGGAAGGGTGCTGGTGTTGGAGGGCGGACAGGTAGACGAAGTAGGAGGCTCCGAGGACCAAGGGGCAGAGCGGGCTGCCTACTAGAGAGAGATCCTCCACAAGACGGTCCTAGGCCAGAAAACTTAAGAAGCCTTCTCTGGAGTCTCTCGTAGGGGTCCTGGGAAAGGCAACAAGAGATCTGGTAAGAAGGAGCTCTAAACAAGTCTCAGAAAGATGGAACAAACATGGAACCTGATGTACCACTATAGGCAACACTCTGGCAGGGAAGTGCTGGCAACCCGCTGCTTATATCCTCCTCCTGGGAGATGGTAATGAACCTCAGGTGCCTCCTGTTAAGCCTGTCAGCACACCCTCCTGTCAAGGCATGAAAAAACTGGCGCCCTCTCCTGGATAGCTGGAGATGCTGAAAAATGAAAACAAAACCCTCCCCTACCTGGTACCCAACAGTTTTAACTTATTTTTGGACCGGTTTTAGAGAAACACAGGCTGATTTTAGTTCAATCAAGCAGTGGTGGGATTATGGAAAGGTCCAAATTAAACTGCTGAGTCAACAGCACACTGTCAATGTCACGCGTGACATTGCCGGATCTATCAGAGATCTGGAGATGAGTATAGTGGATTTGGAGCAGCTTAGTGACACCACAGGAAACCGAGAGTATTTTGAAGCTCTCAAATCTAAAAGGCTAACTTTGGCCAACCTGCTGGAGAGTAAAGTTGATGGCCCACTTAAGCACTGCAAGGTGCAAGTTGTTTCATGCTACTCATTCTGAGGGAGAGACACGAAGAGGGAGCAGTGCGTTTCAGAAGTAAGTACCATTTTTAGTTTTAATGGCAAAATAACTTTAAAATGTGTTTATGCTTTAGTGAATTTAGGAGCATGCATGCATGCCTGCATTTTTTTCATATTATTTTTATTTCTCCTTTTCAGTTTTGAAAAAAATGACACCACCAAAATTCCCGTGCTATTGTCCGCTCTGCAAGTTTAAATATCTGGGGAAACATCTGCAAAGCCGACATTTTGTGAAAAATTCGAAAGAGAAGAGGCTTCTCATAAACTATGCCACTGGCAGGGTAAACTTTCGGCACTTGTCTTGTCCAGTGGAGGGATGTGATTTTGGGAAGACCAGGCTTGACAGGCACCTCGAGCAGGGACACCCAGAGCTGGATGGGGAAAAGCTGAAGGAATTGGTTAAAGGCATCAAAAAAAGGTAACAATTGAAAGCCTGAAGACCCTCAGGGCCTCCGATCCCAGCCCTCCCCTCGTTTCCAATCTGGATGTGGGCAATGATGAAGAGGAGATGGTCGTGGACGTCTCCGATGTCGCTGGCCCCTCCACCTCCTGCTCCTCCTGCCAGAAAAAAATCCGCCGAGATTAGTGAGCTGTGGAGGAAGTTAAGAAATAAAGAGTGGTTGATTAACAAGGCCAAGGCCATCATAACATCTATGGATGAGGTATGTAAAATTATTTAATTTAAATACTTACCTGAATACTTGCCATTTAGGTTAATCAGCTAATGAACCTAAATGGCAAAACCTTATTCAGAGACAAAAGGCTCAACTTTAACCTTTTAAAAGGCACTCAGAAAGGCCAAAATTGGGCCAGGTGTGGAGTCTGAGGCGGAGGCGTCTGGAGGGCCTCTCCCAGACTCTGAGGAGGGTAGCTCAGCTACCGAGGAGCCACCAAAACCATCTAAGACTTAACCTTTACTTTCGGTTCTTAATGCTAACAAGGACTTCCCATCATCCATCCGTAAGTAATGTGACTGCTTGCCACATTTTTCTACTTTATAAACCATGCAAGTTATTCTTGAAACCTTTTTTTCTTCAGTTCAGTACATGGAACAATACTGGGTACATCTGAAGAGATCGATGGGAACTCGTAAACATATTGAGAATCAGAAATCAAAGGTGGGCCGGGTAATGATGTTTTTCAAGTTCATGACTGAGGGGAGGTCAGTACTTCCAAACTGGACGTTCTTGGAGAACATCAGGAGGATTCACGAGTAAGTATCTCTCTAATGCATGTTGGTTAATGTATCTGTTCATGTTTAAGTTATAACATTTATTTCTGAGCAGGTGGCCAGAACATCTGTATGGGCAACAAAAGGCCATCGCGACCATTAAACTATACCTAGTGAATGTGTCGGAGTTCCTCAATTTCTTCAGGGAAATGCCGCCGTCGACATCGCGCGTGTCCAAGAAGTCCATGGTGGCCATGCTGAGGGCTATTTTCTGTGACCTCCGGAGGCTGGTGAAGCGCGTAGTCCTCCGCCAGATGCAGGTCAAGAAGAAGAAGGTGGTAAACCTAATTCCAAAGGAGGACCTCAGGGCCTGCCAGAAAAGGGCACGGTGAAGGATCACCATGCTGCTTGGTAAGACTTATTTAAAATCGTTTACACATTCATTTACTTACCTGAATACGTGCCATTTAGGATCATTCATAACTATCTAAATGGCAAGTACTGGCTTGGCAAGTACTTCATATGCTAATGACCCTAAATGGCAAACTAGTACTTTCTATCTATGATCATATATGAATGATCAAAAACGGCAGGCACTTATTTAGTGACTTACCCGAGTTTTAATTTATGTCTTTGTAGAGGCCCTGCACACGATGCCCTGCCCGAACCTTAAGCGAAAGTTCTACGGTTACTTTGGTGCATACTGTGCTAGCCTGTACGGACATCGCACTGGAGTTCTGACCAACATGTGTGTTGGGGAAATGGATGAGGCCAGAGCAGAAGCCGAAATTGGCCACGATGGCTTTGCCATCAATGTAAGTTTAATGATGTTGCTTCATGTCTGCCACATTGAATAATTTACGAATGATCTTGAATGGCAGGCAACATACCCTCTCCTTTGGCACTACAGGTCAAGGAACACAAAACCAACAAGGCCTTTGGGCCTGCACAGCTGTTCCTAACTATTGAGGAGTTTGGCTGGCTTGAGCAATGGTTGCACATCAGGAAGAGCTTCAACCCATCATGTGAACTGGTTTTCCTTAATGAAAACCATCAGAAGGTGATGAACCTGCAGCAACATCTGCAGTCTGCCTGGTCGGAGATGGGGATTTCCGGGTCTCCCACCTACATGGACATCCGTACCTCCATTGCTACTTATGTAATTAATTATATCAGTTATTTTTGTTGTGGAAATGTCAAATAAAAACAAAGTATTTCACAATTTCCTTTATTTTTCAAGGCCAGAAATGTCTTGTCACCTGGGGCCAGAGGAAAAGTGAGCAGCAGCATGTTCCATAATGTTTCAACAGCTGAAAAAGTTTATGCCATGCATCAGAATGCTGACCAGCTCTCTGAGCTGCGTAAGAAATTTCAGCTGGCCACTGACCCTGATGCCCCAAGATCCAGCCTCAAGGAGGAGACTTCTCTAATTGAGTCTTCCAGTGGATACGAGGAGCCTGCAAAGGAAGTTAAGGTCAGTCTTTAAGAATCCATTACTCAAAATGGCAGACATGACCCGAAATGGCAGCTTCAAGTTTGCCCTAAGTGGCAGACTTGAAGCTGTCATCATTCTAACATGATCCTAAATGTTCCTTCCGGTCAGACAGGCCCCTAGACGGGGGTAAACGCAGTGAGGATGCTGCCGGGGGCAGAGCCCGCTGCCGCTGCGGTTGGGGAACCAGGGGTAGTGGAGGAGGTGTTGGCGAAAACTATTGTTGAGGAGCTATGTTAGAATGACCCTTAGCGGCAGGCTTTAAAAGAGGAGTCTTGAGGCGGAGAGATGTAGTGCAGACCAACCAGGTGTTTAATCACCAACATTTAAACAACCAATCCTGCATACAAAGGGGGAAAATGCATTCCTGCAGCAGCCACAACCACATGTGGGCAACCTGTCGTCTTTTATAGTCCCTGGCTGCACCAATTCACACCCCCCAAAAAGCAGGATAAAACCAAATACATATACACAAACAAGACAATACATCACATAATATTAAACACTTAATTTCATAGCAATCATTTCATTTCTAAAAATCTATGCTCCAATCGCCAATGCGGAGAAAAAACGTTTTTATGAAAACATTGGGGAAAGGTTGGGTGATTGCGGGTCTGAACATTACGTTTTTATAGGTGGAGATTTTTATTGTACAGAAAACGAGTTTTTAGATCGCAATCACGCAGAGCCTCATCCGGCGGCCCAACACATCTTGAAGCAGCTGGTTGCGTCTTACGGCCTGGTGGATGTATGGAAGAGGAGGCACACAGGCTCCAGGCAGTTTATATGGTCCCACATTACAGAAGGTAAAATCTCTTTAGCTCGTTTGGATCGTTTTTATTGTTTTAAACACCATTTTAATGTGTTTAAAACACCATTTTAATGTGTTTTAAACACCATTTTAATGTGTTTAAAAAAATGGTCTGTGAAGGCCAGATCATACCTGTGGCCTTCACAGACCATTCATTACTTTTAGGGGGTGTTTTTATTAGAAACATTTTACCGAGAAGTGCGTATTGGCATTTTAATTCTGCTTTGACTTACGATCAGAGTTTTAAGGAGGTTTTAACTTATTTTTGGACCGGTTTTAGAGAAACAAAGGCAGATTTTAGTTCAACAGTGGTGGGATTATGGAAAGGTCCAAATTAAACTGCTGAGTCAGCAGCACACTGTCAATGTCACACGTGACATTGTCGGATCTATCAGAGATCTGGAGATGAGTATAGTGGATTTGGAGCAGCTTAGTGACACCACAGAAAACCGAGAGTATTTTGAAGCTCTCAAATCTAAAAGGCTAAATTTAGCCAATCTGCTGGAGAGTAAAGTCCAAGGCGCGTTGGTCAGGTCCCGGATGCAGCAAATCACAGAGATGGATGCTCCCTCTGGCTTTTTTTTTTTGGCCTAGAGAGGAAACAGGATCAGAGAAAGATGATCCACTATTTACTGTCGGACACGGGGCAGCATCTGAGTGCACCGGGGCAGATAAGGAGGAGGGCTGTGGACTTCTATAGTTCTCTGTTCCAGAGGGAATATAAAGAGAATGAGGAACTGCTAGAGGAGTTCTGCAAAGAACTACCTCTACAGAGATCAATACCGATCTGGAGCGCCCGCTGGGCATACAAGAGCTCCACACAGCCCTCCAGAGCATGCAGGGCCAGAAGTCCCCAGGCGTTGATGGGCTAACAGTGGAGTTTTTCAAGGCCTACTGGGACCTTCTGGCCCAGGACATGCTCGAAGTGTATAACGAGAGTCTGGCCACCGGTTCGTTCCCCTTATCCTGTCGCAGGGCAGTCATTGCTCTGCTGCCCAAGAAAGACAACCTACAGGAGATTAAAAACTGGCGCCCCGTGTCCCTCCTCTGCACGGATTACAAAATCCTCTCGAAGGCCCTGGCCACGAGACTAGGAAAAGCCATGGAGCAGGTCATCCCCGGGACCAGACCTACTGCGTCCCCGGCAGGTCCACAGTGGGCAATGTCTACCTAATTCGGGATATTTTGGAAGTCTCCAGTTCATTGGGTTTACAGACGGGCTTGATTTCATTAGATCAAGAAAAGACGTTTGACCGCGTTGAACACGACTTCCTCTGGAAAGTAATGAGGAGGTTTTGGTTCAGCGAGGGTCTTATTGCCAAGATCCAGGTATTGTACGGTGACATTGAGAGTGTGCTGAAGATCAATGGTAGCCTGTGTGCTCCTTTTAGAGTGTGTAGAGGCGTCCGACAAGGCTGCGCGCTTTCGGGGATAATCTATGAACTCTCCCTGGAACCCCTTCTCCTGAAAATACGCTCAGAACTTCATGGTCTGGTTTCACCTGGTTTTAACAAGTTGGTTTTATCCGCCTATGCTGACGATGTTGTTGTTTTTATTAAAAATCAGCAGGATTTCAGCATTTTAACCAAGATAATAGAAAAATTCTCCGTCTTGTCTGCCACGAGGGTGAACTGGGGAAAGAGCGAAGCCCTGGCCGTGGGCGAGTGGCCCGGTGGGCGAGTGGCCAGATGGGCTACCAGTTCTCCCTCAAGGACTTCTGTGGAAGAGAGATGGTTTTAAATATCTTGGTGGGTTTTTTTTTAGGTAGAAAGGATATTGTGAAAAGAAACTGGGAAGATGTGGAACAAAAAAATACAGAACAAACTAGCAGAATGGAAATGGTTGCATAATAAAATGTCCTATCGAGGACGAGTGCTGGTCATGAATAATCTGGTTGCGTCACAACTGTGGCACAAGCTCGCTGTATTAGATCCACCATCAGGACAGCTGGTAAAAATATAGTCAGAGATGGTCAACGTCTTTTGGAACAACCATCACTGGCTGCCGCAGTCCGTTTTGTTTTTTATCCAGAAAGGAGGGGGCTAGGGCCTTGTCCACCTGGCCAGTAGAACCGCCATTCGGTTACAGTTTCTACAAAAGTACTTAACAGGATCCCCCGTGTGGAGGGATGTGGCCAGCTGCATTCTGAGACGGGTTAATTTTCTGGGGCTGGATGCTGCTCTGTTTTTAACAAATTTTAGCCTTTTAAAGTTAAAGGGAATTCCTCAATTTTATCAAAGCGTTTTTAAATCGTGTGCATTTTCCACATTTTTCTACTTTATAAACCAGGCAAGTTATTCTTGAAACCTTTTTTTCTTCAGTTCAGTACATGGAACAATACTGGGTACATCTGAAGAGATCGATGGGAACTCGTAAACATATTGAGAATCAGAAATCAAAGGTGGGGGGTAATGATGTTTTTCAAGTTCATGACTGAGGGGAGGTCAGTACTTCCAAACTGGACGTTCTTGGAGAACATCAGGAGGATTCACGAGTAAGTATCTCTCTAATGCATGTTGGTTAATGTATCTGTTCATGTTTAAGTTATAACATTTATTTCTGAGCAGGTGGCCAGAACATCTGTATGGGCAACAAAAGGCCATCACGACCACTAAACTATACCTAGTGAATGTGTCGGAGTTCCTCAATTTCTTCAGGGAAACGCCGCCGTCGACATCGCGCGTGTCCAAGAAGTCCATGGTGGCCATGCTGAGGGCTATTTTCTGTGACCTCCGGAGGCTGGTGAAGCGCGTAGTCCTCCGCCAGATGCAGGTCAAGAAGAAGAAGGTGGTAAACCTAATTCCAAAGGAGGACCTCAGGGCCTGCCAGAAAAGGTCACTGTGAAGGATCCCCATGCTGCTTGGTAAGACTTATTTAAAATCGTTTACACATTCATTTACTTACCTGAATACGTGCCATTTAGGATCATTCATAACTATCCCTAAATGGCAAGTACTGGCTTGGCAAGTACTTCATATGCTAATGACCCTAAATGGCAAACTAGTACTTTCTATCTATGATCATATATGAATGATCAAAAACGGCAGGCACTTATTTAGTGACTTACCCGAGTTTTAATTTGTCTTTGTAGAGGCCCTGCACACGATGCCCTGCCCGAACCTTAAGCGAAAGTTCTACGGTTACTTTGGTGCATACTGTGCTAGCCTGTACGGACATCGCACTGGAGTTCTGACCAACATGTGTGTTGGGGAAATGGATGAGGCCAGAGCAGAAGCCGAAATTGGCCACGATGGCTTTGCCATCAATGTAAGTTTAATGATGTTGCTTCATGTCTGCCACATTGAATAATTTACGAATGATCTTGAATGGCAGGCAACATACCCTCTCCTTTGGCACTACAGGTCAAGGAACACAAAACCAACAAGGCCTTTGGGCCTGCACAGCTGTTCCTAACTATTGAGGAGTTTGGCTGGCTTGAGCAATGGTTGCACATCAGGAAGAGCTTCAACCCATCATGTGAGCTGGTTTTCCTTAATGAAAACCATCAGAAGGTGATGAACCTGCAGCAACATCTGCAGTCTGCCTGGTCGGAGATGGGGATTTCCGGGTCCCACCTACATGGACATCCGTACCTCCATTGCTACTTATGTAATTAATTATATCAGTTATTTTTGTTGTGGAAATGTCAAATAAAAACAAAGTATTTCACAATTTCCTTTATTTTTCAAGGCCAGAAATGTCTTGTCACCTGGGGCCAGAGGAAAAGTGAGCAGCAGCATGTTCCATAATGTTTCAACAGCTGAAAAAGTTTATGCCATGCATCAGAATGCTGACCAGCTCTCTGAGCTGCGTAAGAAATTTCAGCTGGCCACTGACCCTGATGCCCCAAGATCCAGCCTCAAGGAAGAGACTTCTCTAATTGAGTCTTCCAGTGGATACGAGGAGCCTGCAAAGGAAGTTAAGGTCAGTCTTTAAGAATCCATTACTCAAAATGGCAGACATGACCCGAAATGGCAGCTTCAAGTTTGCCCTAAGTGGCAGACTTGAAGCTGTCATCATTCTAACATGATCCTAAATGTTCCTTCCGGTCAGACAGGCCCCTAGACGGGGGTAAACGCAGTGAGGATGCTGCCGGGGGCAGAGCCCGCTGCCGCTGCGGTTGGGGAACCAGGGGTAGTCGAGGAGGTGTTGGCGAAAACTATTGTTGAGGAGCTATGTTAGAATGACCCTTAGCGGCAGGCTTTAAAAGAGGAGTCTTGAGGCGGAGAGATGTAGTGCAGACCAACCAGGTGTTTAATCACCAACATTTAAACAACCAATCCTGCATACAAAGGGGAAAAATGCATTCCTGCAGCAGCCACAACCACATGTGGGCAACCTGTCGGCTTTTATAGTCCCTGGCTGCACCAATTCACACCCCCTAAAAAGCAGGATAAAACCAAATACATATACACAAACAAGACAATACATCACATAATATTAAACACTTAATTTCATAGCAATCATTTCATTTCTAAAAATCTATGCTCCAATCGCCAATGCGGAGAAAAAACGTTTTTATGAAAACATTGGGGAAAGGTTGGGTGATTGCGGGTCTGAACATTACGTTTTTATAGGTGGAGATTTTTATTGTACAGAAAACGAGTTTTTAGATCGCAATCACGCAGAGCCTCATCCGGCGGCCCAACACATCTTGAAGCAGCTGGTTGTCTTACGGCCTGGTGGATGTATGGAGGAGGCACACAGGCTCCAGGCAGTTTATATGGTCCCACATTACAGAAGGTAAAATCTCTTTAGCTCGTTTGGATCATTTTTATTGTTTTAAACACCATTTAATGTGTTTAAAACACCATTTTAATGTGTTTTAAACACCATTTTAATGTGTTTAAAAAAATGGTCTGTGAAGGCCAGATCATACCTGTGGCCTTCACAGACCATTCATTACTTTTAGGGAGTGTTTTTATTAGAAACATTTTACCGAGAAGTGCGTATTGGCATTTTAATTCTGCTTTGACTTACGATCAGAGTTTTAAGGAGGTTTTAACTTATTTTTGGACCGGTTTTAGAGAAACAAAGGCAGATTTTAGTTCAACAGTGGTGGGATTATGGAAAGGTCCAAATTAAACTGCTGAGTCAGCAGCACACTGTCAATGTCACACGTGACATTGTCGGATCTATCAGAGATCTGGAGATGAGTATAGTGGATTTGGAGCAGCTTAGTGACACCACAGAAAACCGAGAGTATTTTGAAGCTCTCAAATCTAAAAGGCTAAATTTAGCCAACCTGCTGGAGAGTAAAGTCCAAGGCGCGTTGGTCAGGTCCCGGATGCAGCAAATCACAGAGATGGATGCTCCCTCTGGCTTTTTTTTTTTGGCCTAGAGAGGAAACAGGATCAGAGAAAGATGATCCACTATTACTGTCGGACACGGGGCAGCATCTGAGTGCACCGGGGCAGATAAGGAGGAGGGCTGTGGACTTCTATAGTTCTCTGTTCCAGAGGGAATATAAAGAGAATGAGGAACTGCTAGAGGAGTTCTGCAAAGAACTACCTCAGGTCTCTACAGAGATCAATACCGATCTGGAGCGCCCGCTGGGCATACAAGAGCTCCACACAGCCCTCCAGAGCATGCAGGGCCAGAAGTCCCCAGGCGTTGATGGGCTAACAGTGGAGTTTTTCAAGGCCTACTGGGACCTTCTGGCCCAGGACATGCTCGAAGTGTATAACGAGAGTCTGGCCACCGGTTCGTTCCCCTTATCCTGTCGCAGGGCAGTCATTGCTCTGCTGCCCAAGAAAGACAACCTACAGGAGATTAAAAACTGGCGCCCCGTGTCCCTCCTCTGCACGGATTACAAAATCCTCTCGAAGGCCCTGGCCACGAGACTAGGAAAAGCCATGGAGCAGGTCATCCCCGGGACCAGACCTACTGCGTCCCCGGCAGTAGGTCTGGTCCATAGTGGGCAATGTCTACCTAATTCGGGATATTTTGGAAGTCTCCAGTTCATTGGGTTTACAGACGGGCTTGATTTCATTAGATCAAGAAAAGACGTTTGACCGCGTTGAACACGACTTCCTCTGGAAAGTAATGAGGAGGTTTTGGTTCAGCGAGGGTCTTATTGCCAAGATCCAGGTATTGTACGGTGACATTGAGAGTGTGCTGAAGATCAATGGTAGCCTGTGTGCTCCTTTTAGAGTGTGTAGAGGCGTCCGACAAGGCTGCGCGCTTTCGGGGATAATCTATGAACTCTCCCTGACCCCTCTCCTGAAAATACGCTCAGAACTTCATGTCTGGTTTCACCTGGTTTTAACAAGTTGGTTTATCCGCCTATGCTGACGATGTTGTTTTTTATTAAAAATCAGCAGGATTTCAGCATTTTAACCAAGATAATAGAAAAATTCTCCGTCTTGTCTGCCACGAGGGTGAACTGGGGAAAGAGCGAAGCCCTGGCCGTGGGCGAGTGGCCCGGTGGGCGAGTGGCCAGATGGGCTACCAGTTCTCCCTCAAGGACTTCTGTGGAAGAGAGATGGTTTTAAATATCTTGGTGGGTTTTTTTTAGGTAGAAAGGATATTGTGAAAAGAAACTGGGAAGATGTGGAACAAAAAATACAGAACAAACTAGCAAAATGGAAATGGTTGCATAATAAAATGTCCTATCGAGGACGAGTGCTGGTCATGAATAATCTGGTTGCGTCACAACAGTGGCACAAGCTCGCTGTATTAGATCCACCATCAGGACAGCTGGTAAAAATATAGTCAGAGATGGTCAACGTCTTTTGGAACAACCATCACTGGGTGCCGCAGTCCGTTTTGTTTTTATCCAGAAAGGAGGGGGGCTAGGGCCTTGTCCACCTGGCCAGTAGAACCGCCATTTCGGTTACAGTTTCTACAAAAGTACTTAACAGGATCCCCCGTGTGGAGGGATGTGGCCAGCTGCATTCTGAGACGGGTTAATTTTCTGGGGCTGGATGCTCTGTTTTTAACAAATTTTAGCCTTTTAAAGTTAAAGGGAATTCCTCAATTTTATCAAAGCGTTTTTAAATCGTGTGCATTTTCCACATTTTTCTACTTTATAAACCATGCAAGTTATTCTTGAAACCTTTTTTTCTTCAGTTCAGTACATGGAACAATACTGGGTACATCTGAAGAGATCGATGGGAACTCGTAAACATATTGAGAATCAGAAATCAAAGGTGGGCCGGGTAATGATGTTTTTCAAGTTCATGACTGAGGGGAGGTCAGTACTTCCAAACTGGACGTTCTTGGAGAACATCAGGAGGATTCACGAGTAAGTATCTCTCTAATGCATGTTGGTTAATGTATCTGTTCATGTTTAAGTTATAACATTTATTTCTGAGCAGGTGGCCAGAACATCTGTATGGGCAACAAAAGGCCATCACGACCACTAAACTATACCTAGTGAATGTGTCGGAGTTCCTCAATTTCTTCAGGGAAACGCCGCCGTCGACATCGCGCGTGTCCAAGAAGTCCATGGTGGCCATGCTGAGGGCTATTTTCTGACCTCCGGAGGCTGGTGAAGCGCGTAGTCCTCCGCCAGATGCAGGTCAAGAAGAAGAAGGTGGTAAACCTAATTCCAAAGGAGGACCTCAGGGCCTGCCAGAAAAGGGCACGGTGAAGGATCAATCATGCTGCTTGGTAAGACTTATTTAAAATCGTTTACACATTCATTTACTTACCTGAATACGTGCCATTTAGGATCATTCATAACTATCCCTAAATGGCAAGTACTGGCTTGGCAAGTACTTCATATGCTAATGACCCTAAATGGCAAACTAGTACTTTCTATCTATGATCATATATGAATGATCAAAAACGGCAGGCACTTATTTAGTGACTTACCCGAGTTTTAATTTGTCTTTGTAGAGGCCCTGCACACGATGCCCTGCCCGAACCTTAAGCGAAAGTTCTACGGTTACTTTGGTGCATACTGTGCTAGCCTGTACGGACATCGCACTGGAGTTCTGACCAACATGTGTGTTGGGGAAATGGATGAGGCCAGAGCAGAAGCCGAAATTGGCCACGATGGCTTTGCCATCAATGTAAGTTTAATGATGTTGCTTCATGTCTGCCACATTGAATAATTTACGAATGATCTTGAATGGCAGGCAACATACCCTCTCCTTTGGCACTACAGGTCAAGGAACACAAAACCAACAAGGCCTTTGGGCCTGCACAGCTGTTCCTAACTATTGAGGAGTTTGGCTGGCTTGAGCAATGGTTGCACATCAGGAAGAGCTTCAACCCATCATGTGAGCTGGTTTTCCTTAATGAAAACCATCAGAAGGTGATGAACCTGCAGCAACATCTGCAGTCTGCCTGGTTGGAGATGGGGATTTCCGGGTCTCCCACCTACATGGACATCCGTACCTCATTGCTACTTATGTAATTAATTATATCAGTTATTTTTGTTGTGGAAATGTCAAATAAAAACAAAGTATTTCACAATTTCCTTTATTTTTCAAGGCCAGAAATGTCTTGTCACCTGGGGCCAGAGGAAAAGTGAGCAGCAGCATTTTCCATAATGTTTCAACAGCTGAAAAAGTTTATGCCATGCATCAGAATGCTGACCAGCTCTGAGCTGCGTAAGAAATTTCAGCTGGCCACTGACCCTGATGCCCCAAGATCCAGCCTCAAGGAGGAGACTTCTCTAATTGAGTCTTCCAGTGGATACGAGGAGCCTGCAAAGGAAGTTAAGGTCAGTCTTTAAGAATCCATTACTCAAAATGGCAGACATGACCCGAAATGGCAGCTTCAAGTTTGCCCTAAGTGGCAGACTTGAAGCTGTCATCATTCTAACATGATCCTAAATGTTCCTTCCGGTCAGACAGGCCCCTAGACGGGGTAAACGCAGTGAGGATGCTGCCGGGGGCAGAGCCCGCTGCCGCTGCGGTTGGGGAACCAGGGTAGTCGAGGAGGTGTTGGCGAAAACTATTGTTGGAGCTATGTTAGAATGACCCTTAGCGGCAGGCTTTAAAAGAGGAGTCTTGAGGCGGAGAGATGTAGTGCAGACCAACCAGGTGTTTAATCACCAACATTTAAACAACCAATCCTGCATACAAAGGGGAAAAATGCATTCCTGCAGCAGCCACAACCACATGTGGGCAACCTGTCGGCTTTTATAGTCCCTGGCTGCACCAATTCACACCCCCTAAAAAGCAGGATAAAACCAAATACATATACACAAACAAGACAATACATCACATAATATTAAACACTTAATTTCATAGCAATCATTTCATTTCTAAAAATCTATGCTCCAATCGCCAATGCGGAGAAAAAACGTTTTTATGAAAACATTGGGGAAAGGTTGGGTGATTGCGGGTCTGAACATTACGTTTTATAGGTGGTGATTTTTATTGTACAGAAACGAGTTTTTTAGATCGCAATCACGCAGAGCCTCATCCGGCGGCCCAACACATCTTGAAGCAGCTGGTTGCGTCTTACGGCCTGGTGGATGTATGGAAGAGGAGGCACACAGGCTCCAGGCAGTTTATATGGTCCCACATTACAGAAGGTAAAATCTCTTTAGCTCGTTTAGATCATTTTTATTGTTTTAACACCATTTTTAATGTGTTTAAACACCATTTTAATGTGTTTTAAACACCATTTTAATGTGTTTAAAAAAATGGTCTGTGAAGGCCAGATCATACCTGTGGCCTTCACAGACCATTCATTACTTTTAGGGAGTGTTTTTATTAGAAACATTTTACCGAGAAGTGCGTATTGGCATTTTAATTCTGCTTTGACTTACGATCAGAGTTTTAAGGAGGTTTTAACTTATTTTTGGACCGGTTTTAGAGAAACAAAGGCAGATTTTAGTTCAACAGTGGTGGGATTATGGAAAGGTCCAAATTAAACTGCTGAGTCAGCAGCACACTGTCAATGTCACACGTGACATTGTCGGATCTATCAGAGATCTGGAGATGAGTATAGTGGATTTGGAGCAGCTTAGTGACACCACAGAAAACCGAGAGTATTTTGAAGCTCTCAAATCTAAAAGGCTAAATTTAGCCAACCTGCTGGAGAGTAAAGTCCAAGGCGCGTTGGTCAGGTCCCGGATGCAGCAAATCACAGAGATGGATGCTCCCTCTGGCTTTTTTTTTTTGGCCTAGAGAGGAAACAGGATCAGAGAAAGATGATCCAGTATTTACTGTCGGACACGGGCAGCATCTGAGTGCACCGGGGCAGATAAGGAGGAGGGCTGTGGACTTCTATAGTTCTCTGTTCCAGAGGGAATATAAAGAGAATGAGGAACTGCTAGAGGAGTTCTGCAAAGAACTACCTCTACAGAGATCAATACCGATCTGGAGCGCCCGCTGGGCATACAAGAGCTCCACACAGCCCTCCAGAGCATGCAGGGCCAGAAGTCCCCAGGCGTTGATGGGCTAACAGTGGAGTTTTTCAAGGCCTACTGGGACCTTCTGGCCCAGGACATGCTCGAAGTGTATAACGAGAGTCTGGCCACCGGTTCGTTCCCCTTATCCTGTCGCAGGGCAGTCATTGCTCTGTTGCCCAAGAAAGACAACCTACAGGAGATTAAAAACTGGCGCCCCGTGTCCCTCCTCTGCACGGATTACAAAATCCTCTCGAAGGCCCTGGCCACGAGACTAGGAAAAGCCATGGAGCAGGTCATCCCCGGGACCAGACCTACTGCGTCCCCGGCAGGTCCATAGTGGGCAATGTCTACCTAATTCGGGATATTTTGGAAGTCTCCAGTTCATTGGGTTTACAGACGGGCTTGATTTCATTAGATCAAGAAAAGACGTTTGACCGCGTTGAACACGACATCCTCTGGAAAGTAATGAGGAGGTTTTGATTCAGCGAGGGTCTTATTGCCAAGATCCAGGTATTGTACGGTGACATTGAGAGTGTGCTGAAGATCAATGGTAGCCTGTGTGCTCCTTTTAGAGTGTGTAGAGGCGTCCGACAAGGCTGCGCGCTTTCGGGGATAATCTATGAACTCTCCCTGGAACCCCTTCTCCTGAAAATACGCTCAGAACTTCATGGTCTGGTTTTACCTGGTTTTAAAAGTTGGTTTTATCCGCCTATGCTGACGATGTTGTTGTTTTTATTTAAATCAGCAGGATTTCAGCATTTTAACCAAGATAATAGAAAAATTCTCCGTCTTGTCTGCCACGAGGGTGAACTGGGGAAAGAGCGAAGCCCTGGCCGTGGGCGAGTGGCCAGATGGGCTACCAGTTCTCCCTCAAGGACTTCTGTGGAAGAGAGATGGTTTTAAATATCTTGGTGGGTTTTTTTTAGGTAGAAAGGATATTGTGAAAAGAAACTGGGAAGATGTGGAACAAAAAATACAGAACAAACTAGCAAAATGGAAATGGTTGCATAATAAAATGTCCTATCGAGGACGAGTGCTGGTCATGAATAATCTGGTTGCGTCACAACTGTGGCACAAGCTCGCTGTATTAGATCCACCATCAGGACAGCTGGTAAAAATATAGTCAGATGGTCAACGTCTTTTGGAACAACCATCACTGGCTGCCGCAGTCCGTTTTGTTTTTATCCAGAAAGGAGGGGGGCTAGGGCCTTGTCCACCTGGCCAGTAGAACCGCCATTTCGGTTACAGTTTCTACAAAAGTACTTAACAGGATCCCCCGTGTGGAGGGATGTGGCCAGCTGCATTCTGAGACGGGTTAATTTTCTGGGGCTGGATGCTGCTCTGTTTTTAACAAATTTTAGCCTTTTAAAGTTAAAGGGAATTCCTCAATTTTATCAAAGCGTTTTTAAATCGTGTGCATTTTTTAAATTGCACAGATCAGATCAGAATAACTCTCTGCATTGGCTTTTAGAAGAACCATTGATCTGTGGAGCAAGACTGGATGTCAGCGACAACGCCGTTCCGGGCCTTTCTGAGGTGTTGTCTGGGTCCGGAACGGTAACTCTACGGCAACTGATCCAGGTGTCCGGGCCAGACTTTAGTAACGCCCAGGAGGTTGCCTTGGTTATTGGAGTCCGGTCCATCAGATTGACAGGCGCTTCTTGGAGAGGGTGAAAAACCGATTGACCGCTGAGGAGAGGAGGCTCCTACAATTGCACGTGAAGGAGGAGTGCCTGCCGGATTCCACTGACCCGTTCCCAGAAGTGATCCCAGACCCGGATTTTGAGGACAGAGGTTCCTGCAGAGCACGGACTCGAGGATGGACCTGTGTAAAAACAGGTCCAAAAAAGGACTGGTGACCTCCAGTGGAGGATCCTTCACGGAGCCATTGCCACCAATTCGTTTTTATCTGTCATCAGTCCTGGGGTTTTAAACGAGTGTCCTTTTTGCAAGATGTCCGAGTGTTTTTCATGTTTTTATAGATTGTGCACGGCTAACTAGTTTTTTTAAATCTTTTATCAAATTTTTTTAGTCTTTTTAGTATGTTTTTTTCTAATGCTGTTTTTATCAATGGTGTACATCACAGCAAATCCACTAGTTTTAAATCCCGGATTTTAAATTATTTAATTTCCGAAGCGAAAATGGCTATTTATATCACTCGACGGGACAGAATGCAGGCTGGACCTCAACTTGACGCTGCGGCTCTGTGGAAGGTCAACATCAAAGCCAGGTTGAGGTTAGAGTTTTCCTTCCACAGAGCCACTGGGAATTTGTGGGGTTTTTTATATTTGTGGGGTTTTCAAAATGTACTGTGCACCATTTCAGACCAGAAGGTATTAATTTATAACAAATTATTATTGTTAATATGTCTATTTATTGCCCGGGGACTTCTGGCCCGGCATTTTGAGGAGGGCTGCATTGAGTTCTTGAAGCCCCAGAGGGCCTTGAATTAAGAAAATAATGTAACAATTAGGTTTATTGTATAATAAACGTTTTGTTAAAAGTAAAATAAAATCTTCTTTGAGTGAGAGGAGGGTGTGTGAAGAGGAGCGGAGAGAGTGAAACAGAGCGTGTTTGTATATCTTTTTCTTTGTCTATACTTATTGTTATTTCACCGGGTGACTAGTTTATTTGTTTAATTTGTTTTTTCCTGTGTTTAGTTTTATCATGCTTTAAGGGGTTTTTTGTTCGTTTTGTTTGGGGTGCGGCCGTCAGGCGTGCCTGGCTTGCCAGCGTCTGACGGCAACATGGTGGGCGTTGTCGGTGGAGGTTCCTTCTCTGCGCTGACACGGAGGAATGGCATCAAAGTAGGTGCTGGTGCTCCGTGCAGCGTGGAGGAAGTTTGTTTAGCTGTTGGGGAATTAATTGGGCACGGGTCAATTCGGTCGGTGGCACACATGAATGGGGCGGTGGTATTGTTTGTGGAAAAGGTCGAGCAAGCTCAACAGCTGGTGGAGGTGGGAGTATCGGTTAAGGGTTTGTTTTTACAAGTGTCACCGTTAACATTGCCAGCAAAAAAAGTGACTATCGAATGTACCGCCGTTCATAAGCGATGAGTTTTTGATAAAAGAATGATCAAGACACGGCAAGGTGGTTTCACCAGTAAAAAAGGTAACGTCAGGATGTAAGTCACCTTTTTACAAGAAACACACAGTGATCAGTTACTTGAAATAGACTGGAGTAGAGAATGGAGAGGGGAGGTAGTTTTAAGCCACGGCACCTCAGAGTGCAGGGGTGGGCCTCCTTTTTTCTAAAGCATTTGCCCCCCTTACGACAGACATTGAACATGTCATACAAGGAAGATGCCTTGTAGTATAAACAAAATTTGAGTCTGTTAACATTGTTTTTATAAACATGTACGCTCCAATTGCCAATGCAGAGAAGAAACGTTTTTATGATAAAATTGGGGAGAGGTTGGGTGATTGCAAGACAGATGATTATATTTTTGTGGGAGGAGATTTTAATTGTACCGAGAATGAGTTTTTAGATCGCAACCATGCAGAGCCGCATCCGGCAGCCCGGATGCGGCTGCCGGATGCGGGCCCAAAGTTAAGATCAAACTGCTGAGTTAGCAGCACACTGTCAATGTTACTCGTGACATTGCCGGATCTATCGGAGATCTGGAGATAAGCATTGTGGAATTAGAACGCCTTAGTGACTCCACAGGAAATCGAGAGTATGTTGAAGCTCTCAAATCTAAAAAGCTAGACTTAGCAAACCTGTTGAAGAATAAAGTCCAAGGCGCGTTGGTCAGGTCCCGGATTCAGAACATCTCGGAGATGGATGCTCCCTCTAGCTTTTGTTTCAGCTTGGAGAGGAAGCACGGGTAGAGGAAATTGATCCACTCCTTGCTGTCAGACACGGGGCAGCAATTGAGTGAACCAGGGCAGATCAGAGAGAGGGCTGCAAGTTTTTTCCGTTCTCTGTTCGAGGAGTTCTGCAACGAACTACCTCAGATCTCTGAGGAGACCAACGTGGAGTTGGAGCACCCTCTGGGGCTTCAAGAACTCAATGCAGCCCTCCTCAAAATGCCGGGCCAGAAGTCCCCGGGCATTGACGGGCTTAATGTGGAGTTCTTCAAGGCTTACTGGGATCTTCTGGCACAAGGCATGCTCGATGTCTACAACGAGAGTCTGTTCACTGGTTCACTCCCTTTGTCCAGTCGTAGGGCAGTTGTCGCACTGCTGCCCAAGAAAGGGAATCTGCAGGACATAAAGAACTGGCGCCCCGTGTCTCTCCTCTGCACCGACTATAAGATCCTCTCCAAGTCCCTAGCCACAAGGTTGGGAAAAGCTATGGAGCAGGTCATCCACCGAGGCCAGACCTATTGCGTCCCCAGCAGGTCTATGGTAGATAATATCTACCTAATTCGGGATGTTTTGGAGGTCTCCGGTTCATTGGGTTTGCAAACTGGTTTGATTTCACTGGACCAGGAGAAGGCTTTTGACCGCGTCGAGCACGGCTTCCTCTGGAAAATTATGAGGAAGTTCGGGTTCGGCGAAGGTTTTATCGCCATGATCCGAGCGTTGTACAGTGACATTGAGAGTGTGCTGAAGTTTAATGGTAGCCTGTGTGCTCCTTTTAGGGTGCGTAATAATTGCTGCTTTTGGTTTAGAATATAATATTTCAACCCACTTACAAAATGTACCACCAAATCCAAATTTAGACAAAGTTGCTTTCAAAAAGCCCCATTCTACACGATCAAAGGCTTTCTCAGCATCCAAAGAGAGTGCCGCAATCGGAGTTGGGTTAGAATAGTTCAGGTGTATTAGATGAGTAAGCCTTCTCATATTATCGACTGATGATCTGTTTTTAATAAAGCCCACCTGATCTTCATTTATAATGTCTGGAAGTACTTTCTCTAACCGCAATGCTAGTATTTTTGTTAGTATTTTGCAGTCTACTCCTATAAGACTGATGGGTCTAAAGTTAGATGGATCTGAGACATCTCTATCTTTTTTAGGAATAAGTGATATCAGGGCTTCATTAAGAGTGTCAGGTAGAGAGCCTAACTCAAAGGCTTCTCTATATACATCATATAATATTGGAGCAATAATGTCAATATATTTCTTATAGTATTCGACTGGAAAGCCATCCAAGCCCGGTGATTTTCCAGGTTTCATAGACAAGATTGTAGCTTTAACTTCTTCCATAGTAATAGGAGCATCCAATTTTTCTCTCTGCTCATTGGACATGGTAGGTAATTTCAACAATGAGATATAAGCCATCATTTCCTCCGTGTCAGAGTTATTCGTAGAAGTATACAGATTTTTGTAAAACTCTTCAAAAATCCTATTTATTTCTTTGGTTGCAGTGAATGTTTTACCATCTTTTTTAATTAATGGGATGTTATTAGAATTATCTTGTTGTTTAAGTTGTCTCGCTAATAATTTGCCACTTTTTTCTCCCCCTTCATAAAATTTAGTTTTAAGTCTAAATAACGCATATTCAGCTTTTTTATTATATAGTTCATGTAACTGATATTTAAAATTACATAGTGTTTGATATAAATGGTTTGAGTAATTTTGTGCTATTTGTTTCTCTAGTAAGCTAATTTCTTTTTCCAACTTTTTCCCTTTCCCGTTGTTTTCTTTTTTAATTTTTGATGCATACGCAATGAATTTTCCCCGAATGTAGGCTTTCGAGGCTTCCCACACTGAGGCTATAGTATCTGTAGAGCCATTATTTACTTGGAAAAAAAAATTAAGATCCTCTAGGATGGATTTACTAAATGTCTCATCCTGAATTAACATAGTATTAAGTCTCCAACGTCCTTTTCTTTCTTTCTCCACTTTGAGGTCCATATGTAACTCCACTGTGCCATGGTCACTTATAATAATTGTTCCTATTTCACAACCCATTACGGATTCAACTAACTTATTAGATATTAAAAAAAAGTCAATTCTGGAGTACCTCTTGTGACTATGAGAGTAGAAAGTATATTCCCTCTCCCGTGGGTTTACCAGTCTCCATATATCAACCAAGTTCCAGTCCTGTGCCAGCATTTGTATTGCAGCCCTGTCCCTAGGTGCTGATCTCCCCCCCGGCGTACTTTTGTCAATAAATCCGTCCATCACCTGATTGAAATCGCCTCCCAAAATAATATGGCCCTCCATGTTCCCTATCATATTATTAATGTCGTGAAAGAAGTTGGGTTCTTCCTGATTGGGAGCATAAATGTTGCAAAGGACAGTCCTGACTCCATTCAGCAAGGCTTCAACACATATGAACCGTCCTTCTTTATCGTTATATTGTTTAAGCATAACAAAGCTTATATTCTTATTAACAAGAATCATTACCCCATTTCGTTTGCTTGAGAACGAGCTGTGGTACACTTTACCCACCCATCCTCTTTTGAACTTATTCGCTTCTTCATCCCCCTTTATATGTGATTCCTGAATAAATGCTATATCAGCGCCTTTGGATTTTAAGTAAGTCAAAACTTTTTGTCTTTTAATTGGGTGCCCGCATCCATTAATATTCCACGAAATTATGTTGATATATCCCTTAGACATCTTTTGTTGTTTGGTATACTTTGTGTGATTTAATCTGCCACTTAAGGGAATACAAACACATTGACATAATGTCTAATACCAGCAATACTAAAATAAACTGACCTGGTGCAAACAAACAGACAAACAAACAAAACAAAAAAAAACAATAACAACAAAAAAGATTAGAACTTAGCAAAGCAACGTGGAACATGTTGCCACCTTCAGTCCTTTTCTTAACCCCCTATTAAACTTGGTCCGTGAGACGCCTTGAAAATCGTCCTCGGGCAACACAACCATCCGAACTCCGAAACACACAACCGACATAAATTTTACATAATGTCTTGAAAGATACACACCCCAAATAGTAACACTTGTTTTTCACTTCGCTTGTCGTAGGAACCTTTCAGCTTCTGCATTATCCCGGAATGTCTTCCTTTCTCCCTTCCAAGTGAAGACGAGCGTTGCTGGGAACAGCAGCCGGTGTTTCACCTCCATTTCCCGGAGCAGATTCTTTACAGCGTTGAAAGCTCTCCTTTTATCCATGAGTTCCTTCGACAGGTCCTCAAAGAAAGACAATTTGCAGCCTTCCCACTCCAGCCCCTGCTTTTCTTTGGCCATCTGTAGCACCTTGTCCCGACCCGACGAACGCAGGAACCGTATCAAGATGGTCCGAGGAGGTTTGTTGCCATCTGGTCTGGGCGCCAGTGAGCGATGAGCGCGTTCCACTTCGAACTCGTTGCCCGTGAGGCCGAAGCCTTGAGCGACGATCCTTTCCACATATTGACGCACGTTTCCTCTTTCTTCCTTGCCTTCTTTCAGCCCCACCATTCTCACATTATTCCTCCGACTCCGGTTCTCCAAATCCTCCACTCGTTCCCAGAGTGTCGCCAGTTTCTCGCCACATGCCTTAACACATTTCTCCGTCTGGGCATTTGCATCTTCAATATCGGACACTCGTTGTTCAACCTCGCCCAGCCTGGTTACGATGTTTTCCACGGAGTCCTTAAGCTCTTTAGTTGTTTCTTTAATCGAGACAACATCCGTCGCCACCACTTGTAGGGTTGCACTCATTTTCCGTATTTCTTCCATAAAGTTGGAGTCGGTATGTTTCTCTGTCGTGTAGCTTAAGTCTGTCGGTAGGTTAGCAGAAGTGCTTTCAGGCGTGGGGCTGGTCCTCGCTGCTAGCTTACTTCTCGTTGCCGCACCTTTGAAAAAGTTAGCTTTGTTGTTGCCTGACATTCCGTCGATAAATAGTAAATATCTGCTTTCACTAAAAGACTTCCAGATTTACCGTGTCATATGTACTGACATCTGAGTTAGATTGGGAGGTGTATATTCCCCAAAAAAGTGGAATGAAGGTGTCGGTTTCTGGAGCTCTCCTAGCGCGCTGCCATCTTCCTCGGCGGTCCCACGTGACTCTCCTCTGCATTGGCTTTTAGAAGAACCGTTGGTTTGCGGAGCAAGGCTGGACGTTAGCGACAATGCCATTCCGGGCATCTCTGAAGTGTTGTCTGGAACTGGGACGGTCACCCTACGACAGCTGATCCGGACGTCCGGACCAGACTTTACTAACGTCCAGGAGGTCGCCTCTGCCATAGGAGTTCGGTCCGTCAGGTTGACAAGGCGCTTCCTGGAGAAGGTAAAAAACCGACTGACCACAGAAGAACGGGGACTATTAAGGTCGTATGTGGAGGAGGAGTGTCTAGAGGACCCAATGGACCCGTTCCCGGAAGTGTTCCTGGACCCGGGGTTTGGAGAGGAAAGCGGTCCCCTTCTGCAGGGCACGGACTTGAGAATGGACCTGTGTAAGACAGGCCCAAAGACATTGTACAGACATTGCACAAACATTTTAAACAAAAAGACCCACCAGAAGAGAGAGGAGAGCGTGTGGGTCGGCAAGTTTGGAGGACAGAAACCTCAGTGGAGAACTCTTTATAAACTCCCGATTAAAAAAAGGACAGGTGACCTCCAGTGGAGGATCCTTCATGGAGCCACTGCAACCAACGTGTTTTTATCTGTCTTTAGTCCTGGGGTTTTAAACGAGTGTCCTTTTTGCAAGCTGTCTGAGAGTGTTTTTCATGTTTTTGTAGATTGTGCACGGCTAACCAGTTTTTTTAATCTTTTATCAACCTTTTTCGGTCTTTTTGGTAGGTTTTTTCTAATGATGTTTTTATTAACGTTACACCCTACAGCAAGACCACTAGTTTTAAATCCCGGATTTTAAACTATTTAATTGCCGAGGCAAAACTGGCCATCTACATTACTCGACGGGACAGAATGCAGGCTGGACCTCAGCTTGACGTTGCGACCTTGTGGAAGGTCAATGTCAAGGCAAGGATGAGGTTAGAGTTCTGTTTTCACAGGGCCACTGGGAATTTGAGGGTTTTTTTTAGACTTGTGGGGTTTTGAAAACATACTATGCACCATTTCTGATCAGAAGGTACTAACATATAACAAACTATTGTAAATGTTTATAGATTTATTTATTTACTTATTAGTGCTTCTGACCTGCGGAAAATAATGTAACAACTGATATTGTATAAATGTTTTGTTAAAAACTCAAAAAAATAAAAACAATCGTCTTCTTGTTTTATGGTGGTTGGAAAACAACCTTCAGGTGCATTACCGCCACCTTCTGGACTGGAGTATGAACTACATGTTTAATCCCTATAATCTCCCTATTAGACCTGTTTTTCTAAGAAGCCTAAACACGTAATTAAAAACCACATCTCCAGATGATTTTTGTAGCAGATCTCTAATATGTAATTTAACTTTATTCCTACTTAACTCTTCAACTAATTGCTCTCTTTCTAGATTATATTTATTACATTCCATTCAAATATGTATAACTGTTTCCAACTTTCCACAAAAATTACATAACCCTGTACTATGCTTATTTATTCTTTTCAAAGTACTATTTAACCCTACATGTCCAAATCTTAACCTAGATATAATATCTTCCTCTTTCTTAATCCCATTTTCTTTTCTACACTCCCCCACTTTTTTTTTTGAATATTATAATAAAATCTTGCCTTCTCTTCACCCTCCCATTGTTCCTGCCACTTCTTGTAATATATTTTACTTATACTCCTTATCTCATTTTTACTATACTTAACATTAAATTCTACTTCATTTCTCTTACTCGCACTCTTTGCAAATATATCTGCTAATTCATTTCCAACTATTCCGGTATGAGCCGGAATCCAAATAAACTTAACACTAGATCCATTTTTTTCAATTTTATATATTGATTTATTTATATCTATCAGAATTTCTTGTCTTGCTTCCGACTCTTGTTCCATAATACTTATTAATGCACTGCTTGAGTCAGAACAAATTAACACTTTCTTTCCGCTTAATTCTTCACTCCATTTTAACGCCATTGAAATAGCCAATGTATAGAGTTAACAGCTATTAACTCTATACATACAAACTATCCGTTAATCTTTTTATTTTTCATGATGTTTAAATCTGGAACTATAAGTGCTATTCCTAGTCTATCATTTACCATTTTTGATGCATCTGTGTATATTTGTAAGTATTCTCCATATAACCTTCTTATATATACTTCCACCTCTCCTTCTACTATTTGCCTTCCTTCCTCCAAAAATTTTAAATCAATTTTCATCTCCTTTTGTATCCGAGGCGAATTATAAGAGAAATCCACCACAAGGCTAATTAAACATTGATTTAATCCTATTTCTTTATTTATTATCCATCCAAAACTATTTACATTTACATTCTTAACTCTTTCTTGACATGGTTGTAAAATATTATTTATAGGATAACTTTTCTTATGCCCTTTTACGTTTGCCCAAAACCCGACTCCTAATTGTTTCCTTCTTAACTCCAATGGCATTTCTCCCATTT
This sequence comes from Poeciliopsis prolifica, assembly GCF_027474105.1. Lineage (NCBI taxonomy): Eukaryota > Metazoa > Chordata > Actinopteri > Cyprinodontiformes > Poeciliidae > Poeciliopsis > Poeciliopsis prolifica. The sequence goes on along the minus strand of NW_026562435.1, from coordinate 2,504,797 downwards.
CTACCTGTAGTGCCGACACTGGTGTTGTCTTCGAGGCCCCACAGCAAATTCTTAACGCTTCATATTGTATTTTATCTATTTCTTTTAAGAAGTTACTTGAGGCAGAATTATATACCACACATCCATAATCTATTAAAGATCTAATAAGTCCAGTATATAATATTTTCAAAGTTTTCCTACCTGCTCCCCACTCTTTGCCTCTTAAACACCTCATGATGTTTAATATTTTTTTACTTCTCTGTCAGGCACACTGTTTTGAGTGCTAGGGCTTTTTCCACTCGTCAGCAATATGACAACAGATGGTGTCTGTTTTCCCGGTGGTATTTTGCCCATAATGATGATCCGGTCACCTGTGGGGTATCCGCAATTTTGGAGTTTCTTCAGTCTCTTCTTAAGGGCTGCTCCCCTTCGACGCTTAAGGTCTATGTAGCGGCTATATCGTCTTGTCATGCTGAGGTTGATGGCTGTACAGTGGGGAGCCATAATCTCATTTCTCTTTTTTTGCGTGGTGTTCGTCGGCTGCGCCCTCCAATGGCCCCACGAGCACCAGTTTGGGACCTGTCTTTGGTCCTCACTGCTCTGTGCCGCCCTCCATTTGAGTCTTTGGTTCGGGCGGACCTCAAATGGTTGTCATGTAAGACTACTTTTTTGTTGGCTATTGTCTCAGCTAAGAGGGTCGGTGAGCTACATGCTCTTTCTGTCAGCCTGTCATGCCTCAGATGGAGTTCTGATGGCTCTGGTGTTACCTTGTGGCCGAACCCGGCGTTTGCCCCTAAGGTGTTTTCTCCTTCTTATTGTAACCAGCCACTGAGCTTGGCGTGTTTTCGGCCCATCTCAGGGGACGCTGGTGATGGTTCTGAGTTGCTGTGCCCAGTGAGGGCACTGGAGGCCTACCTTGCAGCCACTGCTGCTTTACGACGCTCAGACCAGTTGTTCTTGTGCTATGGAGGCCCTCGATTAGGTTGTCCTCTGTCTAAACAACGTCTCTCGCATTGGATTGTGGATGTCATCTGCCACGCCTACGGTGCGGGACACCACCCCCGGCCGGTCGGCGTGACGGCACACTCTACCAGGAGCGTTTCCGCTTCCTGGGCTGCCTTGAGAGGAGTTCCACTGGAAGCTATATGTGCTGCTGCGTCATGGGATTCTTCAAGCACATTCACTAGGTTTTACAATGTGAATGTGGCGACCTCTCATCCTCTGGACCAGGTTCTTTTGCAAGGGTCTTCTGGGCCTTCTCAGTGAGGTTTGTGCTCGGATTTCTTGTGACATCGCTGGTATTTGTCATTTCAGCACCACCCTCTGGCGGTCAGTAGGGATGAAATAGAACGAAAGTTACGTATGTAACTACGGTTCTATGAATCCCGGATGACCGCCAGACAAACAGAACACACCAGAGCTTCTGTCACTCAGAATCCTTGCATTTCACGAGAAGATTCTGTAGGAACAGAGCATCGGATGACGTCATGCTATATAGCCTCTGATTGATCATCCGATATGTCACAGGTGTGACTCTTTTGGTATTATTACTCGAACTGCGCATGCGCGAAGGGAACATTCAGTGCTTTCAGCACCGCCCTCTGGCGGTCATCTGGGATTCATAGAGCCGTAGTTACATACGTAACTTTCGTTTTATTGCCGTTCGTATAAAAAATGGTAACTGGCGATGCGGTGAGTTCCCCCTTCATCATGCTGATTCTGGGAGCCGTCATGTTTGGAACAGCTATTCTGAGCACGATGCTAACCCACTGCCTGAAGCCTGCAACGTTTTTAATGCTAAGTGAGCGCTTTACTAATTCAATAGACTGAATAGTGTTTTTGATACATCTACTTTTATGCATTAAGCCTTGTTTGTTGTTATGTATAGAAGATGTTTAAAGGCTTGTTTCAAGATTGAAATACAAAACAGAAATACAACATATAATGAACATGATATACCATAAATATGCCTACCATCAGCGTAAAACGCTGCACAACCTTGTAAATTTTCAAGTTCTCTATGGGAGGCAGCTAGTTGCTGTTTCAGCACTTCCAATTCAGTCTGAAGTTTGGAGAGCTTCTCTTGTGCTGCCTTAAGGTCTTCATGCAGATAATTTTCTTTTTTCTGAGCAGCCTTGAGCTGCCTCCCTCTTTTTGTAAGGATATCAACGCTTAATTGAAAAGCCTCTTCCATACTTCCCAGAACAGCTTCCCTAGAGGAAGTGGGGTCTCCAAAACGGTACTGTTTTGGAGACCCCGGTATCTTAGAGCTAAAAGTCTTTCTGAACATTTTGGAAACGAATATAAAATTGCACAGGCTTATATGGACAAAATTAACAACTGGCCAGCTATTAAAAATGAGGACATTAAATCACTGCAAGCATTTTCTCTGTTTCTTAAGGGATGCTCAAATTTAACAGAATATGTTACTCATTTGAAAGATTTGGACTTACCATCAAATATGAGGAGCATAATCCTAAAGCTGTAGCCTGTGACCTGCAGGAACACAGGGGTCAGAGGCCATTGTTCATTGATCTGGTTGTTTTTATTGAAAAACAAGTTAAAGTTGTATCTGATCCACTGTTTGGTAACATTATAGATCTTCAACAACTCAACTCCAAAAACACCCATAGTAGCTTTACCAAACAGAAGAAAAAGGGGAATAGTTTTGTTACAAATGTTCTTGCAGTAAAAAATGAAGATCCATCTGAAAATAAGAACAAGTCCTCAAAAGGGTACAGCTGTTTGTATTGTCTTCTAAGTAATCATACAGTTTACAAATGCTTTAAGTTTAAAGACAAGTCACATAAAGATAAAGTGAACTTTATTAAGGAAAAGGGAATGTGTTTTGGCTGCTTAAAAGTCGGTCACATAAGCAGAGAATGCAGAGGTCGCTTGGTCTGTTCTGTTTGTCACCAGCAGGATCCCAGTGTCCTGCACATCGACAAGGAGAGTATAAAGGTTTTCTCCAGACATCCACAGAATCCTCCAAGTACCACCTCTACAATGACTCAGACCTGTGGTCATGTCAGGGTCTGTGATGAAGATAACTCAAACCTTTCTATCGTTGCAGTTCAAGTCAGGAGTCCAAAAACCAACATCACTGTGCAGACGTATGCATTTTTGGACCCAGGAAGCACAGGAACATTCTGCACTGAAAGTTTGGCCAGGAAGCTGCAACTGAAAGGTAAAAGAACAAGCATCCAGCTGCAAACAATGGGACATCAAGACATTGTGAGTACAAACATCATCTCTGGACTTCAAGTAGCAGCACTTGATGAAGATGATTTCATTGACCTTCCAGATGTTATGACACAGAAACTAATGCCTGTTTCAAAGCAAAACGTTCCACAACAGGAGGACATCGACAAGTGGCCATACCTGCAAGGCATCAAGCTCCACAACATAGATCCTGATGTAGATCTGCTCATTGGCACAGATGCACCTAAAGTCATGAAGCCGTGGAAGCTGATCAACAGTCAGGAGGAAGGCCCATATGCAGTTTGGACCCGACTTGGATGGGTCATCAATGGTCCACTCCGGAGTGAAAGGAACAAAACAGGCTATCATGCTTTCACTTTAAACAGGATTTCTGTTAAACATCTGGAAACAATGTTGATTGAACAATATAATCATGATTTCAATGAAAAAACATCCCAAGAGCAGATTGAAAAGTCAAGAGAAGACGTCAAATTCATGAATATCATGAATAATTCAGCACAATTAAAGAATGAACACTATTGTGTTGATTTGCCTTTTAAATCTGAAAGTTTCATCTTGCCTATTAATTGTTGTATTGCAGAACAACGTCTTCTGAGCCTGAAAAGAAAGTTGAACATGAACAGCACTTTCAAGAAAGATTACATTGCATTTATGAATGACATGCTATGTAATGGATATGCTGAAATTGTACCTGATGATCAATTAATGGGCAATGAGGGAAAGGTGTGGTACATACCCCACCACGGTGTTTATCACCCCCGAAAGGGCAAATTAAGAGTAGTTTTTGACTGCTGCAACATTCAAGGGAACCTCACTGAACTGCCAGCTGCTACAAGGACCTGATCTGACTAACTCGGTTGTGGGAGTTCTTCTGCGTTTCAGACAAGAGCCAATAGCAGTTATGGCAGATATTCAAGCCATGTTCCACCAGGTTCATGTTCCAGGGAAACACAGAGACTGTCTTCGCTTCCTCTGGTGGCCCAATGGCGACACATCGCAAGTTCCATAAGAATATCTGATGACAGTACATCTGTTTGGAGCAGTGTCCTCCCCAAGCTGTGCAAATTATGCATTAAGAAGAACAGCAGAAGACAATGCTCAGCAGTTTCCAGCTGAAGTGGTCAGTACAATCAAGCATAATTTTTATGTGGATGATTGTTTAAAGTCTTTGCCTACAGAAGGAGAAGCTACATTAGCTAACCAATGGAGACATGTGAGTTCCAAAGACAATCCAGCGGATGAAGCATCAAGAGGGATCAGAGCAGAACGCTAATTCTGCGTGACATTCACCATCTGCTTGGTCATGCAGGAAGGAGCCACATGTTGCCCAGGCTGCGTTGGAAATACTGGATAATCAGAGCAAATTCTGCTGCCAGAAAGATCCTGTCTGACTGCGTCACCTGCAGAAGAAATAGAGGAAAGCTTCTAGAACAAAAAATGGCCGACTTGCTCCAGGAAAGGGTAAAACCAGACAAACCTCCATTTTCAGATGTTGGAGTTGATTATTTTGGCCCCATTGATGCTAAGAGAGGCAGAAGCCCAACTAGTCGTGCCGTCCATTTGGAAGTGGCTCATACCCTTGACACCGATTCTTGCATTAATGCAATTAGAAGATTCATCTGCAGGCGTGGTCCAGTCTCTTCCATCGGGTCAGATAATGGCACAAATTTTGTGGGAGCCTATGGAGAGCTAAAAGAAGGTCTGGCTGCATTAAATCAGAGTAAAATCCAAAAGACGCTGGTCCAAGACGGCATAAATTGGCATTTCAATGTACCTGCAGCTTCACATCATGGTGGCATCTGGGAATGTTTGATTCGTTCAGTCAGGAGTGAACTCACCTCAGTTCTAAAACGGCAGGTTTTGGATGATGAAACTCTGCAAACTGTTTTCTGTGAGGCTGAAGCCTTTTTGAATGACAGACCCATCACTTTGGTCTCTGATGATCCAAATGATTTAGAAGCCCTCACACCAAATCACATCCTGATGTTAAAGAGCAAACTTGTTCTGCCACCTGGACTGTTTCAGAAACAGGTCCTGTATCTCAAACGCAGATGGAAGCAAGTGCAGGATATGGCTGAACTCTTTTGGAAAAGATGGATCTCTGACTATCTGCCCTCACTGCATGAAAGACAAAAATGGATGAGACGGAAAAGAAACATCTCTCCAGAAGACATTGTCCTGATCGCAGATGCTACTGCACCCAGAGGATGTTGGCAGATGGGGAGAGTCCTGGCAGTCAAAGCTGATGGAGGAGGACTGGTTCATTCAGTGCAACTGCAGACCAAAACCAGCGTGTTGGAGAGGCCAGTGACGAAGCTCTGCCTGCTCCTGGAGGCATCTGCAGACTAAAGACATTCTTATTCTTCCTATTCTATTCTTTCTTTCTTCTCTTGCAGGTTCATCATTAAGAGAATGAAGGACAAAGAAGAATTTATGTCTTTGCATTAATATAGGACATTATTTAGGTTGTTAGAATAGCTCCTTTAGTTAGAGATGTAATTGTGATTTAATGCACAATTAGGGGCTGGAGTGTAGGAGCTATTTCGCCATTATTTTTAGTTAAAGTTTAGAATGTAGATTATTTAGTTTATTTTGTTTGTTTTCTAGTTGATTTATAATTAGAATGTTTATTTTGTTTTCTAAATAAGTTTTTTGGTTAGTAATTCACTTAATTAGTTAATTAATTTCAGTTTGGGAAGTGGGTGTGTTTCACAGTGTAAATATGTAGAGTTTAGATGAGTCTTTAGTCACGTGGGTGATCACATGGTTTTTTTACCTGTCTGTCATCAGTCAATCAGTGAGTCAGTTTTTTATTAGTCAGAATAAGTGCAGGAGTAAGGGAAAGGTTTGCCAAGTTACAAGCCTGTAACTTGGTTTTATCTAAAAACTGAATAAAGAAAACAAAGAGCTGGACTGTTTGACCTTTTGTTTGGACTGTGTAAAGCAGAACCCACGATCCACAGTACTGACTGTTTGAGTTCATTTCATTTTGCTTTGATCACTTTTGAAATTTGAATTTTTTATTTATTTATTTTTTCTCTCTTTGATTTTGGAATTAAGTTTTTGGGACAAATAGTCAATACAGTAATGATCATATTCATTATAGCCTCATCAATCACCTGCTTTCTGGAAACACCAGGGCTGATCACGGGAGTATCAACTCGTTCTTCCTTCTCATGCCGCCCACATTAATGCCTCTGCATTGTGGAAGTGCTCCGGTTACAGTGAGACAGCAGCTGGGAGGAAATCCTACATTTCACCTACAATAGAAATAAAAGTTAATCCATGTAAACTAATTAAAGTATTCTTGAGAAAAAAATTGGAAAACCCGACAGAAGAATGATCAATAGTGGAAACGAGAACGGAATAATAATTGACCTTATTCTCCGTGATAAGATCAAAATGATCCACACGGGAGAAACTTCCTCTTCCTTGGTTGATCATAGTTTTCGATGACAAGCCAAACACCACAAATTATTTCCATCCAACAAAACCCACAAACGTGTCGATGCATTTTCTGTTTATAAATACAATTTGGCGCGTTCACAACCAAACGACACAGGAACTGTATCGGTCACGTGGTTTTCCTTAAAGAGATACGCGCACCGACACCTTGTTTGCTGCGCGCATGCTCCAAGGTTTCAGTGTCGTCAGACCCATCACCAAGAAGGAGTAGTTTCTGCTCCGAGCTTGTAAGCTGTTGCATGTCGCGGAGATAATAGTAGGCCTGTGGCGATAAACGATAAATCAATTAATCGCATAATAAATTAAAACTATTGACCTCATTTCAATTATCGTCTATATCGTTTCTTGCTGCCTTTTTCTCTTACTGTTGATGACACTGAATGAAAAAAGGCTCAACTCCGGTGCTCTCCACTGACCCTCCCTTCCTTATTTCCTTAGTGTAATGCCCAGCGCGCGCTGCACGATCTTATGTCGCTGATTGTCGACCCATTATCAAAACCCGAGAGACACATAAGCCGGCAGAAATCCAAGGTATAACGGTTCGATCGAACCGTGTTGTGTCCAACAATGGACACAAAATAATAAGTCCAGTTTACTCATTTTGAAACCAGGCATTAATCAATTCCTTACTACAATCTACCTGCAATGCATGTGACGAGTGTCAGTCCTGACTGAATGAAAATCATTATAACCTATTTATGTCACGTTAACGAAGAACAGCTGAAAAGTTACCGGGTTTTCTGGTAGTAATTTCGCTCCAACTCCTCCCCTAGTTATTTATATTTTCTTTGCACGAAATGTTGAATAAACATTCATGTTGTTTCCGATGTCTGCTGGACTTCGGGTTGCACCGTGTCAGCTGTTCGGGATTCCCTCCGTGTTTCCCCTCAGAAAGCAGGAGGAGAATCCGCGCTTTCTGATTGGCTACCGGTCACATTCAACAGGTTTCGTTAAGCTCCCAGTCTGAATAAATCCTTGATTTAGATCGGAGCGGCCATGACGATCTACTGCAGGTGTATCAAACTCATTTTCGTTTTGGGCCAAATCAAGATCATCAATGCTCTTACAGGGCCGGTTGTGCCAGAATGTGCTGATAAAACCTGTTCACAAACTGATAATATGTCAATGAATTCTTAAAATTACGTAATATTATTGAATATCTTTTCAGTCCCTTCAGGAATAAATGCGACTGTTTATTTACCCGCTGTATAAATCATGGATTATAATCATACAGCTACTAAATTCTCAAGAAACTGGAGGGATTTATAGATATAAATTGGCAGTAAACAGATAAAAACTGCATTGATAATATAATATTTAATCACACTTTGTGTTTAGTCTAGTCTGTGGAGGGCCACATAAAAAGCTATGGTGGGCCGGATTTGGTCCCCGGGCCTTGAGTTTGACACATGTGATCTACCGTAACACACAAGTGACAATCTTAGAACGGATAGCGTTCTAAGATTGTCGTTTGGGGTAAAAAATTCTGTAATTTGAACTATTGCATGAGGCAGTCGGATGTCTTCTCTATTTAAATCTAATTATTACTGAAGATTACTGCAATATACAATATAGACTTCATAATCTGCACATTTGGTTGAATACAGAATTTCCACTTTGGCTTTATGTTGTTTAGTTTTTATTCAAGTAGATTTATTGTTAATGGAGACTGAGCATCTATTTTATTTTTGTTTTTGGTGTTTTTATTTATTTTGTGTATCAGTTCCAGTGTTAAGTGTTCTTTTGAAAATAAAGTGTATCTATCTTTGGCAGGAAACCACATGTATTATTACATCATTTCCATTAAATCAGTGTATAAAGGTCTTCAAACAATATTATAGTTTATCGCAATAATTTTTTGAGACAATTAATCGCCCAACAAAATCTGTTATCGTGACAGGCCTAGATAATAGTTTGTTTATTTTAGCAAAAATTATATTAACTATCACACACCATGGTGGGGGTATCAGGACGGATTTTCCTGAACAAGGCATGAAGTAGAATAAAAACGGCTTGTTAAAAAAAAAAACCAACAACAACAAAATAAAACATAAGGCTGGCACGAGCTCCCTGCTGCTGGCTATCTTTAGCTCAGAGCTAGCCCGCGGTGGTTTGTTTAGCTAACAATGAGTTACAATGGCTGTTGTATTGTGTAGCTGCTCTCTTAGTTAGTAGCGCTCTACGGTTTGTTGTTTTTAGTTGCAGAAGCCAGCAAAATAAAGTAAGCTTCGGCCGTGGAAAGCTGCCAGCAGCAAGTTGGAACATTCCCAATTGTGGTTTATATTTAGTGTTGTATGATTGAGTTCAGGTCTGACAAGTCTGGGTTTTAGATGCCGAAAGAGATAAACAACAACAACAAAACAGTAATCAAACAATGTTATTAATAGTCTTGTTGCAAAATAGATAAAAACCCCAACAATTATGTAAACGTTTTTCCAAATTTAAGGAAACTTATTATGTAACTACAGTATAATATGGTGATATTACTGTACGTATTATAGGGAAGACAATATTTTTGTCTTTTTTGCCATTTTGTTCATTTTATATTTATTACCTCTAGGTCAGATTTTCCATAAATTTAACGTTTCCTTTCATTGCTTTGCAGATGATGTCCAGATTTATATGCCCCTTAAACTAAGAAATGGAAATAACTAATCTGTTCAGTTATTGACAGATTGTTTGGCTGAAGTTAAATCTTGGATGGGACAAAACTTTCTTCACCTAAATCAAAGAAAAACTCAAGTTATATTATTTGGCCAAAGTCTTTACACTACAAAACCAGATCAGATTCTGGGTTCTTTAGCTCAATTTTGTGAGATCTCAGTTAGGAATCTTGGCTTTACTTTTGATAGCTGTTTAAAGCTCGATAAACAAGTTAGTTCTGTCGTTAAATCGCGTTTTTATCACCTGCGGATTTTAGCAAAAATCAAATCTTATTTTTGTTTTAAGGACTTTGAAGGACTGATCCATGCCTTCATTACCACTCGTCTGGATTATTGTAATTCTTTATATAGTGGCATGGTTAAATCACAGATTCATCGACTTCAAATGATCCAGAATGCAGCGGCTTCTTACAGGAACCAGGAAGCATGACCATATAAGGCCTATGCTGGTCAATTTACACTGGCTGCCTGTTATGTATAGAATAGATTTTAAGATTCTTTTATTAACTTATAAAGTTCTAAATGGGTTAGCCCCACCTTATCTTCAGGATCTTTTAAAATTTCAGTTTGTGTCCAGAACCGTCAGATCAAACAATCAGCTTTTACTTACTGTCCCTCGGACCCGACTAAGGAAAGGAGATCGGGTTTTTTCTGTTGTTGCTCCTAATCTATGGAACAATTTGCCTTTTCAGATTAGATCTACTAGCAGCCTGGATCATTTTAAATCGCTTCTCAAAACTCATTTTTATTCGTTGGCTTTTAACTGAAGCAATTTTTTGATATTCTGTTTTTATCTATTTGTGTTACTGTTGTTCCTGTGCAGCACTTTGGTGCAGTTTTATACCTGTTTTAAAGTGCTATATAAATAAATTTGACATTGACATTGACATTGTTGGGGTTTAACACAATATCATTACCATAGGCATAGCTGTGAAATTGTTAACCTTTTTTTTTAAAGAGCTATGACAATAGATTTTTGAGAAATACTGCCCCCTGCAGGTCAGATCTAGCAGTGTACAATTTAGTGATACAAGTCACACTTCTTTACACATTATAAATGGGTATGTTTTTTAAGAGCATTATTTGAGTTTGTGGGATTATAGACACGTTGCCATGTGACATCACGTGCAAAATCCCTGCTCACCATGTATGCGATACTTAAAAAATAGTTTTTAACAGCCATAGTAACTTAGGCTAAATGAGCCTAAGTTTCCTCTGAGTGAGCCTAAGTTTACTTAGAGCACCGATTGTGGGGTTATTACTGTCACATGATGTCTAATTATTACCACCATGATGCTATTGTTTCAAGAAAATGATGCCAAAATCGCCCAGCCGTTCTAAATATCCAGCAGGAACCTGAACTTTCATTTTAGATGAGGAGTTCTAGAGGTAGACTGTGTTAAGAATTAAAGAGGAATATCTTGATTTAGCTCATTCATTTTTCTCTATTTTCCCAGATTCTTGAGCCTCAATGTGCGCAGGAAGAAAGAGCAATCATACAACATCAGACTTTTGATATCTAGAGCTTTATCCAGAGAATTCAATGCATACAGAATGTTACCATAAGCATCTCACCCAGAAATCAATAGTCCAACAAAATGACAAATAGAAAATACCTGCAATGAGTTGAAAAGAAAAACAAAGATTCATCTTTGGAAATCATTCGCTCAGCACAAAGAGATTCCACTTCTGTGTTGTAAGCAAAGCTTTTTATAAGACTGTGTATTCCATAAATTTAAATATTATGCATTAGAAGGTGTGTTTTTCCCTTTGTGGGGGCTGTCTTAATGTAGCTATACGTTTGAATTTAAAACTAACTAATTCAAAACGCGCTGTTTAATGCTTAAGGAAATATGTTAATACATTTGATTATATTTTGTAAAGGACTTCTATAGTTTTTAATGTTTGCCTGAACTCTTCAACACTGAGTAAAGAATTTATTGTCTTGATAGCAAATACACTCCCTGTCTGAAAACCCTCCATAGGGAGTACAAGACTGTCATCTGATTAGACATTTATGTAAGTTTAGAGAATCCCCAGTTGTTTTAGTTTGGATCTTTATCTAATTTTGTCTTAACGTAAAGGTTAGCCTGTGTGCGATTGTGCTAATTTAAAATTATATTTTAACAACTGCCATCGAGAGTTTGGAGTCTTTGGACACTTAATAATTTCCTCTCATAGAATTATTATTTCTGCATTTACACAAGACTGCTGCCTGGAAACAGCTGATATATCTTGATGATTGAGGAAAAAGTTTCACGTTTAGACGCCTTGAGTCAGCTGGACTTATCATACCAGGCCACTAGACGGCGCTGTGATTTTAGCATGTCATCAAATGCGCCGTTGACCCTTAGCTTCCACCTCCTTGTAAACAATCATCTGTCTCCCATGTACAAAGTGCTCGTCTTAAAGCAACTTACATCAGAAGTTGTGTTAGACTGATCACACACACACGCACGCACGCATACAACCCTCCTCCCCACCCCACCCCCCACACACACACCCACACACGGACACACACACACACGCACACTTGTAATTGGCTTCATTGTTTTCTGCTGCTTTGGAGGGGATGAGAAAAACACTTTTAATTACGCCTCCTGTCAATATTCTCATGAAAAACTCAGGAAGGTTTTCACAAGAATAAAAGTTGTCTGATGAGACGGAACAACTTTCATTGTTCCATCTTTAGAAGCTGTGTTGTCTTGAATTAATTACGGTTTGCAAACACACTGCGGTGACCTCATGTCAGGTCCTGTGTGGGAGGAAAGACCCCCATGTTCACAGCTCTGAGCGCTCCTTTGACAGCTGGACACGTCCACAATTCTTCCAGCGGTTTGCTTATTAATCTACTCAGAAATAAAGGTTTGAAAGCTTTTGATACATGAATGAATCAGAGCTATTTTCACCAAAACTAATGTTAGTCCCTCTGAAATCTTTGATTGTTTTTATTATTTTTCCTCATATATCCCTTCCAGAATCTGCATATAAAGGACACAAATAAACAGTTTTATTTTTTTAAAGAATTTGTTTAGCAGTACCTTTTTTTGGTAACTCACAGACTATAACTTGACATTGAATAAGGTTAGTGTAGTAGAAGTGAGAAATACTGCCCCCTGCAGGTCAGATCTAGCAGTGTACAATTTAGTGATACAAGTCACACTTCTTTACACATTATAAATGGGTATGTTTTTTAAGAGCATTATTTGAGTTTGTGGGATTATAGACACGTTGCCATGTGACGCCGCGTGCAAAATCCCTGCTCATCAGACTTGAAAACATAATACTTTAATGGGCTGAATGGTTTGTTCTCTGTGGGGAAATGTTTCTGTGTTTTTTGCTGTTTAATTCAAATGCACTTGTGGAGCTGTTGTCAGTCAGTTGCTATGGAAACATGTCTGAGTGTAGTGGAGCAACACAGAGCAAGAAAATATTCAAACATTCAACAAAGTATTGACTCAGAAATATAAATATTTGTTTTGAAATTTCTGCTGGTCTTTCTCATAACATCCTGGTCAGATATGAAAAAATGTGAAAATTATTCAAAGAACTTTGACGGGTATCAATATTTTTACAGGAAGTAAGCATGTTGCCTTAAATAAGAAAAAAAAAGCAGATGCCATAAAAATGCAAGAGAAATGTTTGCCAGGGCAAAAATGATATAATATTTTTTTCTTTTCTTTCTCAGAGTGGTTTTGACACCACATTTTGTTTATTTATGTTTTGTTTTGATATTTTTATAAAATACAAATACCTCCACTCTGTTTTTCAAAATTTCACTGAGGTGCTGTTGAGACGCTTACCAAGGTCAAGTTCACACATATGCTTCTACACACATTACACTCTCATAGGTTCACATAAACGCCTTTATATTTGTAACAGATACAGAAACTGAATCATCTCCTCACTCCCATCTCCAAGGAAATAGAGATTTAGGCGACGCAGGACATCGGGTGACCGCTGGTCATGTTTTCACATCATAAGCAATGAATCTTCCCGTTTTTAATGATATGCTGTATAGACTCTGGGCCCCTGTTTTCACTTCTAGTCTGTGATGGTAAGCGTCTCTTTATTAGTGCTAAGAAAGAATACAAAAAGTAAAGTCTGATTGCTTTGTGTTGGCTGATTTGCTGCTCGTGTGCTCGCACGTTTTTGGTCTATCGGTTTACGATACATGATGTTTTCCACAACAGTAGCTGATATCTGCAGCCCTGCAGGTCCACATGACAAGTAAAATAATTGCCACTTTGTTTAAACTTAACTGAATAAAGTTAATAGTTTCCCTCAGACCAAAACCGCAGAAATACAAAGTTTATGTGCTTGTTGATTGAGAGGTCAAAGGTTATCTTTAAAACAATAGGCCAAGTTGGACAAAATGATAGAGTTAATACTGGTCATGGGACGTTTACCGGTTGTTCTATTTTCTGTAAGCAAACAGACAGAAAAGTGAAATCTGGAGATGAAAGATGAAAAAGTTTCATTCAGAAAAATTTCCCTCTTGAAACGGTAACCCAGAGATCTGCTTCCTGTTTTGTTTTCAGACAGTATAAATAGTTTGGGGTTTTTTTGCCAATTTTTTATGTGCAGAGAAAAATAGGAAAAAAAGTAACAAATAATTAACATAGGCGCTGATGAAAACTGAAAATACATTTTTTTAATCAAACAACAATTAATATATTTTTTTAAAAATCTTTCAGATTATTTTTACATGATGCTAAAACAGAAATTAAAACATGATACAATAAAGATAACATTCCAGTATGTGTACGACACACAGACATAGTATATTTATCCATATTTTACAAGCAAAAGAAACCAGTAAAGGCAAAATTTAATTCTGAGGTGTTTTGATGAGGCCAACCTTTAAATGCAAGAGCTCAATCTTCATACATGAACATGGATGAAAATATTCCAAACAATTGAACCTCATCAGAACGCCGGTGTCCTCATGACATAAACAATGTACATTCACACAGCTCTTGTGAATGACAGACGTTACGACTAGTGACCCTCAGACTTTGAGTTCTAACAAATTCACATGGAATGAACCAACTGGGTTCATGTGTCAGAGCTACAAATAAAGCTTCATTGGTGAAACGCTGCCGCCATCTGCTGGCTAAACTGTGCGTTACTGATCCCAGTTCGTTGTTGAGGTTTGTGTCTTCAAGTCAAATAACCTAAAAGTTTTCTTCCTGAAGCAGGTTCAACATGCGAAGCAACACCATGTGTCTTCCACCAACATTTAACGATAAAAGAAGACACTACAAAAAACTAACATACACACAGGTGAGAAATAATGATCTTGATAAACACTAAGAAACTATTCAGTAACTTTCTCCTCAATATAAATAACTTAAATAATTTTTAATAGAAGTTTTAGTAGGAAGAAAAGGATGCAATGTTTCCACTACACTGCAGGCAGTGAGTTTGTGATAATCAATATGGATCAATATTAGCTCACTGCAAAGAAACATGAGAGAGGCAAGGAGCCATATGATTTCATTCATAAAAATATATTTGTTGTCTGTAATCTGTCAGAAGATGATCCTGAACTTTAGGATGCAAGAATAAAAGCCTGTTTCAAGTTGCAACTAATGTGGTGATGATTTCTGATAACATAGTTATATTATTTCACACATTGTATGGAAGCAAGAAACTGATATACTTGGCACTTTTTATAATTTTATTTATTGAACTATCTTGAAAAGAGCCCAGTGGGTATGAAATCATCTTTAATGAAGGGGAAACTATTTATTAGCTTTCAAATCCCCGCCCATGGCGTTGACCAGAAGGATCTGATTGCGGTGCATGTCGTCTTTCCTGACTGGGTCGGTGACGGGACCATGGTGATGAGCTGGTAGTTCAATGAACTGGTGTCAATACCAGTTCATTGAACTGGTAGTTCAATGAACTGGTGTCAATACCAGTTCATTGAACTGGTAGTTCAATGAACTGGTGTCAATACCAGTTCATTGAACTGGTAGTTCAATGAACTGGTGTCAATACCAGTTCATTGAACTGGTAGTTCAATGAACTGGTGTCACTACCAGTTCATTGAACTGGTAGTTTAATGAACTGGTGTCACTACTAGGTCATTGAACTGGTAGTTCAATGACCTAGTAGTGCTCATTGAATGTCAGTAGCATTATGCTGACATTATGTAGCATAATGCTATGGACCTCATTGGATTAAGTTACATAATGTCATATACTAATTGATGTTTTTTTTTCTACCAGTCTGTTTTAAGGAATTATGACTATGACCATGATGGCTATACATCACATGGGAAATTTTTTTTTACTTATGCGTTCCCTCGCAATGCTGTACTGATCAGTTATGCAGCATAATTGAATACTGTAAGCCTTTCTTATGGTGCTACAGCACTTTCTGCTTTAATATAAGGTTATGTGAGGTTTTTCCATAAATGTTAAGATCTCGTTGGAAAATATCTGAAGTTTTATATCTTTTTCTTTATAAAACTTCAGATAAATAAAACATTTATAAAACAGTGAAGCGTCTGTAAGAAGGGATCAAGCAGACTGGAGGAAGCCAAGATGTTTCAAGGTTTGCAACAAGCTGCTACCCCCACGTCCAGATAAGCTGAAGAAAATGGATGGATGAAATTGATGGGAAGTTGTAATTACTCTCTCTAAGATGTTTTGCAAGTTTTTTCACTTTTCATTTGCATGTCCATCCATATCATGATGACAAAGATCTATGGCCGTACTAAAAATCAAGCAGATGTAAAATGCTGCTGTCAGTCAAATTAACCGACAACAAGAAGTGGTCTTCTTTGCAGCACAAACTTCCCTAGTTGGTGAAGTTTGTTCCTTAGGAGCTTTAGAAGAATCCTTCACTTGGGCAGGAGTCTCTACGTCAGGCTTGTCCTCCATGGCTTTTTCTGTTGGAGCAGAAGTTGAGATTTCGCACTCAACTCTCCCCTTTTGGAGAACATTAGTGACCTCTAGCTGAGAAGTCTCTTCAGTCAAAGTCGCAGTTACATTTTCAGCTTCAACAGTCTGCAAATTTACACAAGGACCTGAAATGCCACTAGAAAATGCCCCAGCAGAGGAAGACTGTTCTTTAGAGGAGTCCTTCCCTTCTACAACAGTCTCTTCAACAGCTTCACCTCCTAAAGCCTTTTCTCCGGCCGGGGAAGCTTGCTCCTCAGGTGGGGAAGGCTTGAATAGAAATCTATCAAAAATATCATACTCCATGGTGCACTCTTCCCGATAAGTTGAATTTTCCTCAGGGCAAAAATCCCCAACCGGGGAAGGCTTGAAGAGAAAGGCATCGAAATCATCGAGCCACTCCTCCTGAGCGGTATAAATTTCCTTTCTGCAAACTTGCTCAGCTGGGGCAGTTTGCTTTCTAGCTGGGGAAGGCTTGAACAAATAGGCATCAATAATATCGTATTCCGTCGTGCACTCGTCCTGAGCGCTTTGATTGTCCTTTGAGCAAAGTTCCCCAACCGGGGAAGGCTTGAAGAGAAATTCATTAAACTCATCAATAGGTTCCTCTTGATAGGAAGGAACGTAAATTTGGGAGGAATCAGTTTGCTTCCCCCCCTTTCTACGTGGGGAAGGCTTAAACAGAGAACTGTCAAAACTATCATACTCTGTGCTGCCCTCAGCCTCGGAGCTTTGAATTTCCTCAGAGTTTATATCCTCAGCCGCGGATGTTTTCTTTGCAGGTGGGGGAGGCAGAAACAGATAACGATCAATAATATCGTACTCCATATTGCTCTCGTCCTGACAGCGTTGATTTACATCAGTGCCAACTTCCCCAGGCGGGGAAGGCTTGAACAGAAATTCATTGAAAACATCAATGGGCTCCTGACAAGACATGGTCAAAATCCTTTTTAGTCTAAAGTACTCAATAAACTCACTGCTAAGCTTAGTGAAAGAGTCTCTTGTATACTACCTGATGTTTTGAGATGCAAGGATTTATAACCTCAGAAGTTCTTTGATCTATGACCTCATCTATGTCATAGATGATGTCATAGCTACAATGAGGTCACTGTAGTACTGGGACAGTGTCCTGCTTCTGATCATTGCTATGGAAACAGTCAGATCAGTTCTGCATGATTCAAACTATTAACCCTTTGCAACTGCTTCACTTGATCATTCGAGGCGTCATGACGAACGTCAGAAGTGAAGGATGGGAGAATCGAACAGAGTGACTAAAGTTATTTTCCCAAGTTGTTTTTATCAGTTTATTCGTAGCTTCTTCTTGTTCAAGTGGAGATAACTTGTCTGTGAACGTAATAAACCTGATTGGGGCTCATAGACGGTGGTATTTGAATCACAGTCAAGGTGTTTTTCATTGCAGCTGTAAACGGTGTACAAACTAATGAACCAAGATGTGTCTACTGAAGTAAGTTTCCCAGGGTTGCTGAATTTCCCCAGACAGTTATTTGGAAACTTGCTGTTTTTCCCGTGGCGTTCCCTGCATGGAGATGGTTCCTTATATTTTCCTTTGTCTCTTTTGTTTGGTCTTAGAAGAGTGAGTTTCTGCCTCGGTAGTAAAGAGAGATGAATAAAGTAACTATGCAACTCTTGGTTCCTCAGAGTGTATCCTAATTTGTTCCTAATGCAGTGCATTTCTTGCTCTCCGTCTGCAGATGTATTAAAGATTGTTTTTGCTCCCTGACTTTTGTCTGGACCTCAGTCTCTGAATTGTGCACTACACACACCACATTATTTATTTCACTTTGTCATGAATAGAGTTTCCCTTACACCAGAGCAACATTAAAAACTTACAAAAAATTAGATGCTAATAATTTTTTTCCCATACATGGACACTCTTGATCACAGATACAAGAACAAAATGGCTGCTGTCGGGATCGACTTGTATGTTGAGACTGAGAAGAAAAGTATGTCAGACAAGCCGCCTCTGATCTCCAGCTTCAATATAATGAACTCACATATCATCACCAAAGTCTCCAGTAACAGAAAAAAGTTGCTGTTGATCATCATTGACACCAAATCTGTTTTGTTTTGTAAAAGTATATAATTGTTAAAAACTGTACAGATATTGATAAGGAATTGCCACCATGGTAATTTATTTGGCACAATTGCACATTCTTTGGCTTCTTGGGTTACATTATTCTTCCATGATGACAGGTGAGGCTCTGCATGTAATGTACATGTGAATTACCTGGGTTGTAGGAATGAATTCAATGTCAACACAATCACCACAAATATATTGATAAAGAAGCGTTTGAAAAGTTCTTCGGTTATTTCAAGTTCTATTATCTATTGGTTTTGGAGCCGATGGAAAGATTGAGCTTTCTTCTTGCTTCAAGGAATATTTTGCTGTCCAGCAGGTGGCGCCATACAACTTTAATAGCGATAGTAGAAGAAGTAGTTTCTGCTCCGAGCTTGTAAGCTGCTGCTTGTTTCTGAGATAATAGTTTGTTTATTTTAGCAAAATTTCTTAGAACTATCACAAACCATGGTGGGGGTATCAGGACGGATTTTTCTGAACAAGTCATGAAGTAGAATAAAAACGGCTCTTAGTTAGTAGCGCTCTGTGGTTTGTTGGTTTTAGTTGCAGAAGCCAGCAAAATAAAGGCGGCTTCGGCCGTGGAAATCTGCAAGCAGTAAACACAAAGACAATAAAGTTGGAAGATTCCCAATTGTGGTTTATGTTTAGTGTTGTATGATTGAGTTCAGGTCTGACAAGTCTGGGTTTTAGATGCCAAAAGAGATAAACAACAACAACAAAACAGTAATCAAACAATGTTATTAATAGTCTCGTTTCAAACTAGATAGAAAAATATAAAAATATGTAAACGTTTTTCCAAATCGAAGGAAACTTATTATGTAACTACATTATAATGTGGTGATATTAATGTACGTATTCCAGGTAAGATAATATTTTCGTTGGGGTTTAACACAATATCATTACCATAGGTATAGTTGTGAAATACCTGGGTTTATTTATTTTTTATTTTTTTAAAAAAAGCTATGGTCTGCAAACTATGTTGCTCTTTTTAATTTAATTCCCCCTAAGTAAATTGTGATTCCTCTGTATGTAATTATTCCCAGTATAAATAAAGCTGTTCTATTTGTGGCCTCAGAGGTTTTGCTAGAGAACAAACGGCTTCATGGAGACGGAGGAAAACAACAGAGACAGGCCACGGAGGAAGCTGACAAGCTTACAACTGCTTCTAAAACATCTCGTGTTATTAAATGTCCTACAAAGCATTGTGGTTTCTATTATTGTTATTATAAAACAATAATAGACACTGAAAAGATAAAAATCTAATCCTTTGTCTCTTTGGCTTTAAATCTCTCACTGCATGCAGTCAGTGCCTCACTAAACAGAAAGAAGGTGTTATTATAAGGGATCCATTCAATACTGAGACTGTACTGCTGAACAATAATTGGATCTTTTTAAATGGTACCACCATCTATATAGATAATCACCATGTATGCGATACTGAAAAAATAGTTTTTAACAGCCATAGTAACTTAGGCCAAATGAGCCTAAGTTTCCTCTGAGTGAGCCTAAGTTGACTTAGAGCACTGATTGTGGGGTTATTACTGTCACATGATGTCTAACTATTACCACCATGATGCTATTGTTTCAAGAAAATGATGCCAAAATCGCCCAGCCGTTCTAAATATCCAGCAGGAACCTGAACTTTCATTTTAGATGAGGAGTTCTAGAGGTAGACTTCCATCGAGAGTTTGGAGTCTTTGGACACTTAATAATTTCCTCTCATAGAATTATTATTTCTTAGGCTGCATTTACCCAAGACTGCTGCCTGGAAACAGCTGGTATTTCTTGATGTTTGAGGAAAAAGTTTCACGTTTAGACGCCTTGAGTCAGCTGTACTTGTCATGCCAGGCCACTAGACGGCGCTGTGATTTTAGCATGTCATCAAATGCGCCGTTGACCCTTAGCTTCCACCTCCTTGTAAACAATGATCTGTCTCCCATGTACAAAGTGCTGGTCTTAATGCAACTTACATCAGAAGTTGTGTTAGACTGATCACACACCCCCACCCCACACACACGCACGCACACACACACACACGCACACACACACACACACACACACACACACACTTGTAATTGGCTTCATTGTTTTCTGCTGCTTTGGAGGGGATGAGAAAAACACTTTTAATTACGCCTCCTGTCAATATTCTCATGAAAAACTCAGGAAGGTTTTCATGAGAATAAAAGTTGTCTGATGAGACGGAACAACTTTCATGTGACGGTTGTTCCGTCTTTAGAAGCTGTGTTGTCTTGAATTAATTACAGTTTGCAAACGCACTGCGGTGACCTCATGTCAGGTCCTGTGGGAGGAAAGACCCCCATGTTCACAGCTCTGAGCGCTCCTCTGACAGCTGGAGACGTCCACAATTCTTCCAGCAGTTTGCTTATTAATCTACTCAGAAATAAAGGTTTGAAAGCTTTTGATACATGAATGAAAGTTTCTGCTTTGTTGCAGGTAAATTATGTGCCTGGTGTTTGTCCATATTTCCCTCTTTTTCCATTTTGCATGTTCAGGTACCGGTGTGAAAGTGTCACCTTGTGTTAGTTCCTGAACAGGAAGTACCAATGAAAAGATTATTATTAGCTCTCAATAGCGTAACTATTGGTTATCAGCTGTCAGTGGGGGCCCACATAAGTGATGGCAATGAATCAGAGCTATTTTCACCAAAACTAATGTTAGTCCCTCTGGAATCTTTCGATTGTTTTTGTTATTTTTCCTCATATATCCCTTCCAGAATCTGCATATAAAGGACACAAAAAAACAGTTTTATTTTTTTAAAGAATTTGTTGAGCAGTACCTTTTTTTGGTAACTCACAGACTACAACTTGACATTGAATAAGGTTAGTGTAGCAGAAGTGAGAAATACTGCCCCCTGCAGGTCAGAGCTAGCAGTGTACAATTTAGTGATACAAGTCACACTTCTTTACACATTATAAATGGGTATGTTTTTTAAGAGCATTATTTGAGTTTGTGGGATTATAGACACGTTGCCATGTGACGCCGCGTGCAAAATCCCTGCTCACCAACGATGACTCCAACTGGTTTTAGCTGTCAAGATGTCAACAAAACAGGCAGAATCTTAGATTTACGTCTGATATGTAAAAGAAAATGTGACGCGGTGCTTTGCGTCACATTTCACAGGTCAGTTAGTCAAAAAATAATGGCTAGAGAAGGTTGTAGGTCAGTTATGCTAGCTTGATTTTGAACTTTTTTACAGGTCGATGTGCTGCAGAATTCAGTGTGTTTTGGTTCAGTTAAAGACTAAAATAAGTCGACCACACACCAACTCTGACAGATCATCAGTAGAGCAGGTGATTAAATGAGTTAATCAACCACAGCTGTGTTTAGATGATCTTATTAATGACTGAAAAAACATCAGACTTGAAAACATAATACTTTAATGGGCTGAATGGTTTGTTCTCTGTGGGGGAAATGTTTCTGTGTTTTTTGCTGTTGAAAAAACACACAACCAGAAGACCTGAGAGGTCAGGAAGGTTGATAGAACAACAGCAGATCTTTGATGTATTGTGGTGCTAAACCATTCAGTGATTTGTAAACTAACAACAGTATTTTAAAATCTGTTCTTTGAGCTACAGGGAGCCAGTGGAGGGACTTTAAAACTGGTGTTTTGTCACTATGTTCCTGGTTTTAGTGAGAACCTCCTCTCTGTTTTTCAACATTTCACTGAGGTGCTGTTGAGACGCTTACCAAGGTCAAGTTCACACATATGCTTCTATACACATTACACTCTCATACTTTCACATAAAGGCCTTGACTTTATGTGAAAGTCATGGTCATGGTGAAGTGATGGTGAAGTGACCACCATCTCTTCATGATGGTGGTCGCACTCACATCCACCATCATGAAGTGCTTCGAAAGACTTGTTAAAGACCACATCATCTCCACGCTCCCCCCATCACATGACCTTTTCCAGTTTGCATACCAGTCCAAGCGCAGTGCTGAGGATGCAGTCTCCACTGCTCTCCTGAGCCTGGAGCATCTGGAGGAGAAGAACACCCACGTGCGGATGCTGTTCCTGGACTTCAGCTCAGCGTTCAACACCATCATCCCCAAGACCTGGAGGGCAAACGGGCCCATTAGGAATTAACACCCCTCTGCAACTGGCTGCTGGACTTCCTCACTGACAGAACCCAGGCTGTCAGAATGGAGAACAACACCTCCGATGTCATCACCCTGAACACCGGCACCCCTTAGGGCTGTGTCCTGAGCCCCCTGCTGTTCACCCTGATGACCCACGACTGCCGCCCACACTTCAGTTCCAACCACATCCTGAAGTACGCGGACGACACCACAGTGGTGGGCCTCATCCGGGACAACAACGAGACGGCCTATAGGGAGGAGGTGCGGCATCTGGTGGACTGGTGCATCTGGTGGACTGGTGCAGAGGAAACAACCTGATCCTTAATCTCAACAAGACCAAGGAGATCATCGTAGACTTCAGGAAATCCAGACCCACCCACACACCACTCCTCATCAACGACTCAGCAGTGGAGGTCGTCAGCAGCACCAAGTTCCTGGGGGTGCACATCAACGAAAACCTCAGCTTGTGATCTCATCTCCTCACTGGTGAAGAAGGGCCAGCAGCACATGCACTTCCTGCGTCGGATGAAGAGAGCTTCCCTCCTGCCCCCCATCCTTCAGACCTTCTACAGGGGGACCATCGAGAGCCAACTGACCAGCTACATCTCCATCTGGTCTGGGAGCTGCAGGGCCTCTGACTGGAAGTCTCTACAGAGGGTGGTGAGGACAGGGGAGAAGATCACGGGGGCTCTGCTCCCCTGCATCAAGGACATTGCAGAGAGGCGCTGCCTATCCCGCGCTCACCAGATCCTCTCCGACCCCACACACCCCAACCATGGACTGTTTTCCCCACTGGCGTCTGGCAGAAGGTTCCGCAGCATCTTGTGCAGAACAACCAGACTACTGAACAGTTTCTTCCCCCGGACAACCAGACTGCTTAACGCCACATAACACCCCTTCACACACACACACACACACGCACGCACGCACGCACGCACGCACGCACGCACGCACGCACACACACACACACACACACACACACACACACTCACAAACCAAACCACCCCCCCATGGACATGGTCAATACATGCACTTTAGTTTAGTGTTGTTTACAACACTGAACCTGTGGATTCTATGGTACTTGTATTTATTTATTGTGTAGTATAAGGTTTTAGCTCTGTTACACTGGTAGTCATGTAACGACATTTCGTTGTCAAGATTCACCTTGTGTTTTTTTGTACAATGACAATAAAGGAAGTCTAAGTCTTTAAATTTGTAACAGATACAGAAACTGAATCATCTCCTCACTCCCATCTCCAAGGAAATAGAGATTTAGGCGATGCGGGACATCGGGTGACTGCTGGTCGTGTTTTCACATCATAAGCAATGAATCTTCCCGTTTTTAATGATATGCTGTATACACTCTGGGCCCCTGTTTTCACTTCTAGTCTGTGATGGTAAGCGTCTCTTTATTAGTGCTAAAAAAGAATACAAAAAGTAAAGTCTGATTGCTTTGTGTTGGCTGATTTGCTGCTCGTGTGCTCGCACGTTTTTGGTCTATCGGTTTACGATACATGATGTTTTCCACAACAGTAGCTGATATCTGCAGCCCTGCAGGTCCACATGACAAGTAAAATAATTGCCACTTTGTTTAAGCTTAACTGAATAAAGTTAATAGTTCCCTCAGACCAAAGCCGCAGAAATACAAAGCTTCTGTGCTTGTTGATTGAGAGGTCAAAGGTTATCTTTAAAACAATAGGCCAAGTTGGACAAAATGATAGAGTTAATACTGGTCATGGGACGTTTACCGGTTGTTCTATTTTCTGTAAGCAAACAGACAGAAAAGTGAAATCTGGAGATGAAAGATGAAAAAGTTTCATTCAGAAAAATTCCCCTCTGGAAACAGTAACCCAGAGATCTGCTTCCTGTTTTGTTTTCAGACAGTATAAATAGTTATTTTTTTCTTTTTTTGTGCCAATTTTTTATGTGCAGAGAAAAACAAGAAAAAGAGTAACAAATAATTAACATAGGCGCTAATGAAAACTGAAAATACATTGTTTTTAATCAAACAACGATTAATATATTTTTAAAAAAGGATCTGATTGCGGTGCACGTCGTCTTTCCTGACCGGGTCGGTGACGAGACCATGGTGAACCTAAAGATGCATCAGCAGTACATGATGTTCAATGAGCTGGTAGTTCAATGAACTGGTGTCACTACCAGCTCATTGAACTGGTAGTTTAATGAACTGGTGTCACTACCAGCTCATTGAACTGGTAGTTTAATGAACTGGTGTCACTACCAGCTCATTGAACTGGTAGTTTAATGAACTGGTGTCACTACCAGCTCATTGAACTGGTAGTTTAATGAACTGGTGTCACTACTAGGTGTCACTACTAGGTCATTGAACTACCAGTTCAATGACCTAGTAGTGCTCATTGAATGTCAGTAGCATTATGCTGACATTATGTAGCATAATGCTATGGACCCCATTGCATTATGCTACATAATGTCATGTGATATTAATTGCTTGTTTTCCTTCTAACAGTCTGTTTTCAGGAATTATGACTATGACCATGATGGCTATACATCACAAGAAGACTTTGAGAGTATTGCAGCTAATTTCCCATTTCTGGGCTCATTCTGCGTTTTGGATAATACGGAGCCCTCTAGGGGACATTGGGAATTTTTTTTTCTTTTGCGTTCCCTCGCAATACTGTACTGATCAGTTATGCAGCATAATTGAATACTGTAAGCCTTTCTTATGGTGCTACGTCACTTTCTGCTTTAATATAAGTTTATGTGAGGTTTTTCCATAAATGTTAAGATCTCGTTGGAAAATATCAGAAGTTTTATATCTTTTTCTTTATAAAATTTCAGCTATTTCAGACACAAACTAGACAAATTGGGAACAGCCCAGAAATTACAAAGACACAACCCTGCCACAAGCTAGAGTATTTGATGTAAGACTAACAGTAACATGAACGATCAGGATGTTTGGAGGAGGTAATGTCAGGCTTTCAAATCTTAGAACACTGAACTGACTGTCATAAATAGGTACCATAGCATCATGCTGAGGGTCTGAACAAAGATGGATGACTATCACAAATTTAACCCTGAATCACAAGAACAATGACAACTGCGGCGCGATTGGCGTTTTCGCTGCCAAGTGAACAGAAAGAGTGTTTACTGTACACCATGGAGGAGCTGTGCAGCCTGAAATCCACAGACGGAAACAATCAATGTCTAAACTGATTTGTAAAGAACACACGAACTTGAGTGAATAACAACTCACTTATGATCTAATGTGCACAGAAACTTTTTGAACTGTGGGAGGAAGCCGGAGCACCCGGAGAGAACCCACTGATGCTCCTGGAGAACATGCAAACCCAGAACATAAAGAACCCAGGCCAGGATTCAAACCCAAGACTTTCTTTCTTCAAGACAACAGGGCTACGAATGGTGCCACTGTTCATCCCTGATTTTTGATATTTTAGTCATGAAATTTATTTTTTCTTGACACCTAAGGATTATTAAGAGACTACAGACTGTGTCCAGGAAGCGGGAGCACCAAAGAGAACCTGGAACAAAAAAGCTATTTTATGAGAAACATGATTAGATCAAACTAAATGTCCATAAAGGGGAATTTTATTGTAAAATGCTGCTGTCAGTCAAATTAACCGACAACAAGAAGTGGTCTTCTTTGCAGCACAAACTTCCCTAGTTGGTGAAGTTTGTTCCTTAGGAGCTTTAGAAGAATCCTTCACTTGGACAGGAGTCTCTACGTCAGGCTTGTCCTCCATGGCTTTTTCTGTTGGAGCAGAAGTTGAGATTTCGCACTCAACTCTCTCCTTTTCATCGCAAACTTCCCCAGCCGGGGAAGTTTGTTCTTGGAGAACATTAGAGACCTCTAGCTGAGGAGTCTCTTTCGTCAAAGTCGCAGTTACATTTTCACATTCAACAGTCTGCAAATTTACACAAGGACCTGAAATGCCACTAGAAAATGCCCCAGCAGAGGAAGACTGTTCTTTAGAGGAGTCCTTCCCTTCTACAACAGTCTCTTCAACAGCTTCACCTCCTAATGCCTTTTCCCCAGCCGGGGAAGCTTGCTCCTCAGGCGGAAGGCTTGAATAGAAATCTATCAAAAATATCATACTCCATGGTGCACTCTTCCCGATAAGTTGAATTTTCCTCAGGGCAAAAATCCCCAACCGGGGAAGGCTTGAAGAGAAATTCATTAAAATCATCAATAGGTTCCTCTTGATAGGAAGGAACGTAAATTTGGGAGGAATGAGTTTGCTTTCTAGCTGGGGAAGGCTTGAACAAATAGGCATCAATAATATCGTATTCCGTCGTGCACCCGTCCTGAGCGCTTTGATTATCCCTTGAGCAAAATTCCCCAACTGGGGAAGGCTTGAAGAGAAATTCATTAAAATCATCAATTGGTTCCTCTTGATAGGAAGGAACGTAAATTTGGGAGGAATCAGTTTGCTTTCTAGCTGGGGAAGGCTTGAACAAATAGGCATCAATAATATCGTATTCCGTCGTGCACCCGTCCTGAGTGCTTTGATTGTCCCTTGAGCAAAATTCCCCAACCGGGGAAGGCTTGAAGAGAAATTCATTAAAATCATCAATAGGTTCCTCTTGATAGGAAGGAACGTAAATTTGGGAGGAAGCAGTTTGCTTTCTAGGTGGAGAAGACTTGAACAAATAGGCATCAATAATATCGTATTCCGTCGTGCACTCGTCCTGAGCACTTTGATTGTCCTTTGAGCAAAATTCCCCAACCGGGGAAGGCCTAAAGAGAAAGGCATCAAAATCATCGAGCCACTCCTCCTGAGCGGTATAAACTTCCTTTCTGCAAACTTGCTCAGCTGGGGCAGTTTGCTTTCTAGCTGGGGAAGGCTTGAACAAATAGGCATCGAAAATATCGTATTCCGTCGTGCACTCGTCCTGAGCGCTTTGATTGTCCTTTGAGCAAAGTTCCCCAACCGGGGAAGGCTTGAAGAGAAATTCATTAAATTCATCAATAGGTTCCTCTTGATAGGAAGGAACGTAAATTTGGGAGGAATCAGTTTGCTTCCTCACCTTTCTACGTGGGGAAGGCTTAAACAGATAACTGTCAATAATATCATACTCTGTGCTGCCCTCAACCTCAGAGCTTTGAATTTCCTCAGAGTAAACATCCTCAGCCGAGGATGTTTTGGTTCCAGGTGGGGGAGGCAGAAACAGATAACGATCAATAATATCGTACTCCATATTGCTCTCGTCCTGAGAGCGTCGAATTTCATGAGTGCAACTTCCCCAGGCGGGGAAGGCTTGAACAGAAATTCATTGAAAACATCAATGGGCTCCTGACAAGACATGGTAAAAATCCTTTTTAGTCTAAAGTACTCAATAAACTCACTGCTAAGTTTAGTGAAAGAGTCTCTTGTATACTACCTGATGTTTTGAGATGCAAGGATTTATAACCTCAGAAGTTCTTTGATCTATGACCTCATCTATGTCATAGATGATGTCATAGCTACAATGAGGTCACTGTAGTACTGGGACAGTGTCCTGCTTCTGATCATTGCTATGGAAACAGATCAGTTCTGCATGATTCAAACTATTAACCCTTTGCAACTGCTTCACTTGATCATTCGAGGCGTCATGACGAACGTCAGAAGTGAAGGATGGGAGAATCGAACAGAGTGACTAAAGTTATTTTCCCAAGTTGTTTTTATCAGTTTATTCGTAGCTTCTTCTTGTTCAAGTGGAGATAACTTGTCTGTGAACGTAATAAACCTGATTGGGGCTCATAGACGGTGCTATTTACGAAAGTTGAAAATAGCTAGCTTCCAAACCGACCCATACTTCCTCCTTCCTGATGTGTTCATCAAATTATTGATTTTGCCTGAATTCACATCTGTGAAGACGTTTTATTCGTATTAAATGGTGTTCCTTTATGTGTCATATAAATGTAATGTTTTTTGAATCACAGTCAAGGTGTTTTTCATTGCAGCTGGAAACGGTGTACAAACTAATGAACCAAGATGTGTCTACTGAAGTAAGTTTCCCAGGGTTGCTGAATTTCCCCAGACAGTTATTTGGAAACTTGCTGTTTTTCCCGTGGCCTTCCCTGTATGGAGATGGTTCCTTATATTTTCTTTGTCTCTTTTGTTTGGTCTTAGAAGAGTGAGTTTCTGCCTCGGTAGTAAAGTGAGATGAATAAAGTAACTATGTAACTCTGGGTTCCTCAGAGTGGATCCTAATTTGTGCCTAATGCAGTGTATTTCTTGCTCTCCGTCTGCAGATGTATTAAAGATTGTTTTTGCTCCCTGACTTTTGTCTGGACCTCAGTCTCTGAATTGTGCACTACACACACCACATTATTTATTTCACTTTGTCATGAATAGAGTTTCCCTTACACCAGAGCAACATTAAAAACTTACAAAAAATTAGATGCTAATAATTTTTTCCCCATACATGCTGGGCATTGTCTCCATGGTTACTAATGGTTTCATGCTCACCTTCTCCATGAAGCAATATGTGACATCTTTAAATACTTGATCTGTTATAAAATATATGAACATTAATCTTCTTACCTTGTGAAAAGTGTTTGCTGAAAATCCACAATGACTCAAAGGTCTGACAGTCATTATGATTGACGGCTGATTTCCATCGCCTGTTTCTTTCCTCAGTAAAAATTTACAATTAAATGAAAGGTTTGGTTTCTTTTCTTGTGTGTTTAACCAGCCAACCATGCAGCATCCCATGACCATCTTTAAATTGAAATCAACTAAATCGAAGCGATTTTAGATAAGCTGTTTTTTGACAGGCTTTAAAGGAGCGCAGTGGTTGTTTTGATGTCCATCGTGGCGGATCGGGCAGATTACTGAAGAGCTTGCTAAGGATCAATACATAGTTGCCACAGTCTGAACAGGAAACGATCGCCTCCATTTTAGCAGGCAAGCGTATGTGCTCCGAAAATAATAAACAGAAAATATTATTATCTGTGATCAAAAACACTCTTGATCACAGATACAGGAACAAAATGGTTGCTGTCGGGATTGACTTGTATGTTGAGAGTGAGAAGAAAAGTATGTCAGACAAGCCGCCTCCGATCTCCAGCTTCAATATAATGAACTCACATATCATCACCAAAGTCTCCAGGAACAGAAAAAAGTTGCTGTTGATCATCATTGACACCAAATTTGTTTTGTTTTGTAAAAGTAAATAATTGTTAAAAACTGTACAGATATTGATAAGGAACTGCCACCATGGTAATTTATTTGGCACAATTGCACATTCTTTGGCTTCTTGGGTTACATTATTCTTCCATGATGACAGGTGAGGCTCTGCATGTAATGTACGTGTGAATTACCTGGGTTGTAGGAATGGATTCAATGTCAACACAATCACCACAAATATATTGACAAAGAAGCGTTTGAAAAGTTCTTCGGTTATTTCAAGTTCTATTATCTATTGGTTTTGGAGCCGATGGAAAGATTGAGCTTTCTTCTTGCTTCAAGGAATATTTTGCTGTCCAGCAGGTGGCGCCATACAACTTTAATAGCGATAGTAGAAGAAGTAGTTTCTGCTCCGAGCTTGTAAGCTGCTGCTTGTTTCTGAGATAATAGTTTGTTTATTTTAGCAAAATTTCTTAGAACTATCACAAACCATGGTGGGGGTATCAGGACGGATTTTTCTGAACAAGTCATGAAGTAGAATAAAAACGGCTCGTTAAAAAAAGATAAAACATAAGGCTGGCACGAGCTCCCTGCTGCTGGCTATCTTTAGCTCAGAGCTAGCCCGCGGTGGTTTGTTTTGCTAACAATGAGTTACAGTGGCTGTTGTATTGTGTAGCTGCTCTCTTAGTTAGTAGCGCTCTGTGGTTTGTTGTTTTTAGTTGCAGAAGCCAGCAAAATAAAGTAAGCTTCGGCCGTGGAAAGCTGCCATCAGCCGAGGCTCTTTGTTGGTGTTAGCAGTGGTTTAGTGAGCTGCTGAGCAGCTCGCCGTGTCCGCGGAATGGTTCAGCTGCTTGTTCAATGGGGCTGCTGAGGAGCACGATGCCGCCCAAGATCCAGCTGCTAGCCGTCCTGGCGTTCGGAGTGGCCGTGCTCCTGATAGAGAACCAGATCCAGAGACTGGACGAGTCAAGAGCCAAACTGGGTAAGAACTGTCTCTGTTTGTGGCTCTGGACCTAAAATATCTGAGCAAACCATTCTGTAATCCTCAAAGACACTCATTTAAAAGGATTTCACATTGATTCAAAGTTTTGTTAGATATTTTCTCTGAGATAATCAACAACACAACGACAATAAAGTTGGAAGATTCCCAATTGTGGTTTATATTTAGTGTTGTATGATTGAGTTCAGTTCTGACAAGTCTGGGTTTTAGATGCCAAAAGAGATAAACAACAACAACAAAACATTAATCAAACAATGTTATTAATAGTCTCGTTTCAAAATAGATAAAAAAAATAAAAATATGTAAACGTTTTTCCAAATCGAAGGAAACTTATTATGTAACTACATTATAATGTGGTGATATTAATGTACGTATTCCAGGTAAGATAATATTTTCGTTGGGGTTTAACACAATATCATTACTATAGGTATAGTTGTGAAATACCTGGCTTTATTTATTTATTTATTTTTTTTTTTTAAAAAGCTATGGTCTGCAAACTATGTTGCTCTTTTTTAATTCCCCCTAAATAAATTGTGATTCCTCTGTTTGTAATTATTCCCAGTATAAATAAAGCTGTTCTATTTGTGGCCTCAGAGGTTTTGCTAGAGAACAAACGGCTTCATGGAGACGGAGGAAAACAGCAGAGACAGGCCAGGGAGGAAGCTGACAAGCTTACAACTGCTTCTAAAACATCTCGTGTTTTTAAATGTCCTACAAAGCATTGTGGTTTCTATTATTGTTATTATAAAACAATAATAGACACTGAAAAGATAAAAATCTAATCCTTTGTCTCTTTGGCTTTAAATCTCTCACTGCATGCAGTTATAATAACGCCTTCTTTCACTAAACAGAAAGAAGGCGTTATTATAAGGGATCCATTCAATACTGAGACTGTACTGCTGAACAATAATTGGATCTTTTTAAATGGTACCACCATCTATATAGATAATCACCATGTATGAAACATTGGAAAAATAGTTTTAACAGCCATAGTAACTTAGGCCAAATGAGCCTAAGTTTCCTCTGAGTGAGCCTAAGTTTACTTAGAGCACTGATTGTGGGGTTATTACTGTCACATGATGTCTAATTATTACCACCATGATGCTATTGTTTCAAGAAAATGATGCCAAAATCGCCCAGCCGTTCTAAATATCCAGCAGGAACCTGAACTTTCATTTTAGATGAGGAGTTCTAGAGGTAGACTTCCATCGAGAGTTTGGAGTCTTTGGACACTTAATAATTTCCTCTCATAGAATTATTATTTCTTAGGCTGCATTTACACAAGACTGCTGCCTGGAAACAGCTGGTATTTCTTGATGTTTGAGGAAAAAGTTTCACGTTTAGACGCCTTGAGTCAGCTGTACTTGTCATGCCAGGCCACTAGACGGCGCTGTGATTTTAGCATGTCATCAAATGCGCCGTTGACCCTTAGCTTCCACCTCCTTGTAAACAAGTGCTCGTCTTAAAGCAACTTACATCAGAAGTTGTGTTAGATTGATCACAAACACACACACACACATACACACACACACACACACACTTGCAATTGCCTTCATTGCTTTCTGCTGCT
Organism: Poeciliopsis prolifica; assembly: GCF_027474105.1. Classification (NCBI taxonomy): domain Eukaryota; kingdom Metazoa; phylum Chordata; class Actinopteri; order Cyprinodontiformes; family Poeciliidae; genus Poeciliopsis; species Poeciliopsis prolifica. The sequence goes on along the minus strand of NW_026562435.1, from coordinate 2,472,676 downwards.
TTGGAGGGGATGAGAAAAACACTTTTAATTACGCCTCCTGTCAATATTCTCATGAAAAACTCAGGAAGGTTTTCATGAGAATAAAAGTTGTCTGATGAGACGGAACAACTTTCATGTGACGGTTGTTCCGTCTTTAGAAGCTGAGTTGTCTTGAATTAATTACGGTTTGCAAACACACTGCGGTGACCTCATGTCAGGTCCTGTGTGGGAGGAAAGACCCCCATGTTCACAGCTCTGAGCTCCTCTGACAGCTGGACACGTCCACAATTCTTCCAGCGGTTTGCTTATTAATCTACTCAGAAATAAAGGTTTGAAAGCTTTTGATACATGAATGAAAGTTTCTGCTTTGTTGCAGGTAAATTATGTGCCTGGTGTTTGTCCATATTTCCCTCTTTTTCCATTTTGCATGTTCAGGTACCGGTGTGAAAGTGTCACCTTGTGTTAGTTCCTGAACAGGAAGTCCCAATGAAAATATTATTATTAGCTCTCAATAGTAACTATTGATTACCAGCTAACAGTGGGGGCCCACATAAGTGATGGCAATGAATCAGAGCTATTTTCACCAAAACTAGTGTTAGCCCTTCTGGAATCTTTCGATTGTTTTTATTATTTTTCCTCATATATCTCTTCTAGAATCTGCATATGAAGGACAGAAAAAAACATTTTTATTTTTTTTAAAGAATTTGTTGAGCAGTACCTTTTTTTTGGTTACTCACAGACTACAACTTGACATTGAATAAGGTTAGTGTAGTAGAAGTGAGAAATACTGCCCCCTGCAGGTCAGAGCTAGCAGTCACTTAAACTCAATGTTTTTGACCATTTTTGTGCAAGATTTGCAATAAATCCACCATAATATATTATCATGAAAAATTTGTGAGATTCCGCTGATTTTGATGTGTTTTAATTTAGTTTCAGTCACTGTATTTTGAGTAGCCTCATTTATTTTGGTCTCTTGCTGTTGGTTTTAGTTAATTCTGACTAAATCTCTCAGACTAAATTAAATGTTAATCTGCCTCCCTAAAAAAATGAAACCTTTTACAAATTTGTGAGAGGAAGAAATCTTTAATTCAAATTATGATCCTTGGATGGAATAAAATGACAATTTTCTTTTCTCATAGTGACACAAGTTTAAATTTGTTACTGTATTTGGGAAAAAAACAAACAAAAAAAACATTGAGATTTTTTTTTTTATGGTTGAGCAATTCTAAAACCAATGTGAATTACACACAACATCCTTCATTATAGACAACATTGTTAAAGCTTTGCCAATAGTGGAACAAAATCACATTCCAAGTCAGTATTTATCGTTTCAAACAACTAAAATGATCAGATGGAGAAAACAAGGAACGTCTTTTCAAGTAATTTGTTACTTCTAAATGTTTCATTTCTTTCACTTCTTCTGCTTAACTTTATTAGTTCTCACTGACTAGTTTTTGAACTTACCAAACTTGTACACATGACTGAAACTAGACTTGATCAAATTTCCTGTCCATTTAAATTTTTGTCTGAGTTGACAAAAATGTCAATCTTTTTCACCATAAAAGTCATTCAGGGGAAATAAAGAAATTACAAAACATTTGCTTGCAAAAGTCCATCAATATGCATTTTTTGGGGGGGACAAATGTTGCTCTAAATTAACCAAATACCACAATGCAAAGCACTGTAGATAGCTTGGTTTCGGCCAAAAGATCGGTAACTTCTGCAAACATGCAGCAGAAATGTCCACCAGTTCGTCAGCCATGTTCGTCTGTCCCCGGCAGAGCGGACCATGGCCAGACACGAGGTGGTCGAGGTGGAGCTGCGCCGCAGCGAGGACGGCGGCGGGCGGGTAGCCGACGACTCGGTGATCATCTACAACAGGGTTCCCAAGACGGCCAGCACCTCCTTCACCAACATCGCCTACGACCTCTGCAGCAAGAACCGCTTCCACGTGCTGCACATCAACACCACCAAAAACAACCCCGTCATGTCCTTGCAGGACCAGGTGAGAGCCTTCCCACTTCAAGTACGCTGTTTCCGTGGTAACCGGCGAAGGGGATGCGTCAAATGTTCACATATGCTCATCCTGCTGGGTGAGCATATTACCATGCAATAATAGATTTTCATCAAAATGTTCCATTAAATAGACACAAAAATAATAATAATCCCCTTGCATCTGCTTGTTTCCATGGTGATGCTAATCATATATTAATGAACAGAGCAAAGAGTGTTTTGTTGGCACCACAAATGCAGAGCTCATGACAGGAATTTGATGGCTCCAAATGTTGAAGCCAGAGATGATGCACACTGATGAGAAGGCAGGAGCTTTACCGAGCTTGAAACCTCTGAAAGCAGTTCATGACAGGACAGAGGAAACACAGTGGATGTATGATGGTTTTATTTATTTTAATTATTTTTGTCTTTGTGGTAAATAAAAAGCAGAAAAGAATTTTAGTCCGTTCAAACACCTTGATGAGAACAAGAAGGAGGCAAACATGTTGTCTTACATGTAACTTTTCCACCTAAAACAGACAGAAAAGCATAGGAGGAAGGGAGCAAGTATCACTACAGGCCTGGTTGGACTTACACGTCCCCCTTTGATGGAAAGATTTCTGACCAAAAAACTGAAAAGCAAGATGTTTAACTGGTCACCGGAAAACAATCGATCTCTAACACAGGAGACATTGACAGAGAAGAAACAGCCATTTAAGTCTAAGTGTGTCAAGAAGACACTATGGGAAAATAACAACAGGAAGAAGGAAATTATATCATTTTGACATTGGGTGTATGAACGAGGTCCAACATGTCAAACAATCTCTGCAGAAAGCATTTTACTGGTCATTGAAAACGAATCCATCTCTGAAACACAGCAGACAGTGAGTGGGTCAACCAGGGGAGAAATGATCATCTTAGCGTAAGGATGTAAGATACAAGACTAGGACAATGCAAATTGCCTCTGAGCAGGCAAAAACCAAAAGATGTCTGGAGAAAACACTGAACAAGAACAAGTTTCCTGAACAGAAATATTTAAGGATCAGACCGCCAACTTCAAGAATGAGACTTATCCAAATACAACACAGATCTCTGATCTATTCCAGGCAACTGAAGAAGAAAAGACGACTGAAACGCAACAAAATGAGGACCAGAAAGTGGAGAAAAAGTTGTCTAGGAAATCTAAACCTATGAGAAAGGCAGCATTAAAAGCAGCCTCCCAACTGGAAGCCCTAATATCCCAAGCACACATGGACACCTCAGAAACTCAAAAGGCTCTGGCAGCACAAACTGTTTTTGAAATAAAAACAGAGAAAAGCCCCAGACAATTTTTTAAGCAGACGGAGACACAAATTGAAGCTTCGTCTGAAATGCTGAATGATTAAGAGGAAATACTGTGAATTTAGTGAAACAGAACGGGACTCTACAACCACAGAGAAATCTGGCCAGGAAGGGGAAGAATTACAATCTAAAACTTCTGCAAGTAGGAAGTCATAAAGAGAAAATCTCTGTCCAACATCAATGTTCATCTTTATCTCTGATTCTAAAATTGCAGCCAATATTTGGGTGCTATATAATAAAAATATAAATATGAAAAGCTTTTCTTCCTCCCTCCGACATCTTTATTCCCCTCACTCTTTCATTTTTTGTTTTATTGTATTTTTCCCACCGCTCCATCTTTACTTCACTGTCAAGTGCATTATATGCGACAATTTAAATTTAAAAGAAGAAACAAAATGCTCCTGAGTGTGTTCTCGAAGGGCCACGTGGCCAAGTGGCTTGCGTTGGGGCGTGAAGGAGCGGCCTAAACAGTGCACTTCCTCTGTTATTGATCATTTCATACACGCACAAACGGCTGTTAAATACAGAAAATGCCAATTAGACAAGAAATGTTCCCACATCGTTTGGCGCCCCCTCTCGTGCAGCACTCCTATGTGTTTTATAGAGTGCGTACCCACTTTTTGCACCACTGGCCTGAACCACCGAACCAAGGAGTGCCATGGTGGGACAAAAAATCCACATTTTCTTCATGAACAGAAAATTTACATCCAGTGAAAGAACATCTGTCTTTGTTTTGTAAACTCCTCCTGCCATTAACTCTGAACTGTAAACAAATTGCACCTTTACTTTGAAAGAAAACCGGACTTTGAACCGCTGAACTACAAAGCAGCCTGTTATCTATAAAGCTGTTCTTCATGCTTGGTCAGCCCCAGTGCTGCACTGTTGGGTCCATTCCATCACACATTAATGAACGGACTGCATGGCTACACACTACTCACCTCTCCAGGTGTCTTGTTTTCATCTCCTCGCCGTGTTTGTCTGCTGCCTGCTGCATTGAGTACATAAAAGCTCCGCAGCTCTAGTATTGTCATACGTCTGGCTGCCGGTGCCAAGGTAATATCCTGTTTGCCCGCACACACTCTGTGAACACGGTGAAACCGAAATCCAGTCTGCGGTACATCACACCCCACCATGAAGAGGAATTTTTACATCCAATTGTCTTAACCAACCAACTCCTGTGTAAAACGAACCAATATACTCAATATATTGTTTGCTTTTTTTGTCGTTCAACAATGAAGTCCCATTATCTCCGCCTGCAGGTGCGCTTTGTTCGGAACGTCACCACATGGAGAGAGATGAAGCCTGGCTTCTACCACGGCCACGTCGCTTATCTGGACTTCTCCAAGTAAGACCCTTCATTTCCTGTAATGCCATTAGTATCCAGATAACTTACATGCAGTTAGCAGAGCAGATAAAGAGAGGGGTCACATATTGATTGCCAGCGTGCGCGTTAGTGTTGATTAATAGCATTGTTGTTCTTATCTCCCCCTGACTCTATCGTCCCGCGGATCATGGGTAATTATTCTAATGGTCTAAGTGTTTCTCGGAGCGAGAGCGACCTTCTGTTGGCGTGCGTTGCAGGGATCTTGCCAACCGTTCACCGGTGGACGGGTACAATAACACCGAATCAGTTCACAAGGACAGCGGCTTCACGCTCTGCTGCGGCTGAGCTGCTCTTAAGTATAGAATCTGCTTTTATGATTATGAAAAATATTTATCGTCATCGCAATATCAGTGTGTGCTGTACAAATAATCTTGATTGAGTGTGCCTTTTCTGCCATTTGACTGCTGACTAAAAATGATATTAAATACAAAATAACTTTGAACATAATCAAATATATTGGCCAACAATCACTGCTCTCCAGTAGTGAACATTTCAGCCACAAGGCACGTCTAAAACGGTTTACATCATGAAAACATGAGAAACACATCATGCAGTCACCAACTGTGAAAAGCGGTAACAGACATCGCATTTTGCCTCAGCATCGTTAAAATCATCCATATACATCAGGTATTTTGTTCAACTATATTTAGGCAACTCTAAACAGGTGGGTTTTCAGCCTTGATTTAAAGGAACTCAGTGTTTCAGCATCTTTGCACATTTCTGAAAGTTTGTTCCATGTTTGTGGCGGACAGCTTCTCCATGACCTCTCAGAAGACAGGAGTGATCTGGAAAGTTGTTACAGCAGCAGATCTTTAATATACTGTGGTGCTCAGCCATTCAGTAATTTATAAATTAACAGTATCTAAAAGTCTATTATCTGAGCTATTGGAGCCAGGAGAAGAACTTTAGGCAGACATGTGAAGATACTGTTGCAGTAATCAATGCGACTAAGTGCATGAATTAGTTTCTCAAAATCTTGCTTGGTCCTTTAATCCTGGAAATGTTCAGGTGATGGAAGGCCGAGTTTGTTACTGCCTTTATGTGTCTGAAGATTCAGGACCCTTGTCCATCGCTACACCCAGATTTTGGGATTATCTAGTTTCTAGCTGTCATAACTGAAGATGTGTGTTGCTCTTTCCTCTTCGGGTCCAAAGACATCAACTTCAGTTATATTTCTGTTCAGCTGGAGAAATTTATGGCACATCCACTAATTGATTTGTTCTAAGCATCAGTTGAGTGTTTGTATGGGTCCAGAGTCACTTAGTGATATCATAATGTAGAGCTGTGTATCATCTGTGTGGTAACTGATCTGATTTCTTGTTATAACTGAGCTTGTGGGAGCGTGTTGATATTAAAAAAAGAGTTTCCCAGGGTTGAACCTTGTGGTACCCCACCATGCTTATAATACACACTGATAATGTCTGGCTTCTGTTTTCGTTTAGATTCGGTGTGAAAGGTAAGCCAATGTACATAAATGTGGTGCGGGATCCGATAGAGCGCCTCGTGTCCTACTACTACTTCCTGCGCTTCGGAGACGACTACAGACCAGGCCTTCGACGGAGGAAACAGGGGGATAAGAAGGTCTGTGTTGCACCAATCGCTCATTTTACACCCCATGTATGCCTTTTTTATTTTTATCTGGATCTACAATAACTGCTGACATCTGGTTCATTTCAGACCTTTGATGAATGTGTCTCATCAGGAGGGTCCGACTGTGCTCCTGAAAAACTTTGGCTGCAGATCCCCTTCTTCTGTGGTCACCATTCAGAGTGCTGGTAGGTTGGCTGCCGAGGAGAATTAGACTAAATTGCCTTTAATGACAGAGTTAGTCAAGAAAAAACTATTTGATGCAGCTCACTTATAAGGCACAATACCCCTACTGGTGTATAAGCTACATGGGAAAGTGCTTTACTAGACTAACTTGTACACGGCTAGTAAAGGTGACTACAGTCGGTCTGGGACATTTGGTGTGCAGGAATGCCGGCAGTAGATGGGCTCTGGAACAGGCCAAGTACAACCTGGTAAATGAGTATCTGTTGGTGGGAGTAACTGAAGAGCTGGAGGACTTCATCATGATCCTGGAGGCTGTTCTGCCACGCTTCTTCAAGGGAGCAACGGATCTCTACAGAACAGGTACCAGAGGCAGAAGCAGATCTGCTGTTTCTCTCGTCATCCATGTGAACGTCACACATTTGAGACTCTCAGTGATTCATTAGAACAATTAGATTACAAATGACAAAGATTGAATGGACAATTTTGGACCTATTGTGACTTTTTTTTTATAGCTGAAGCAGAGTTTGAGTCTATGGCTCAGTCCAATCCCACTCTGTTTGAATGGTTCATTGGCTGCTGGGGCAGGAAAAGGAAGGATCTGTATCTAATGTCATCAGTCAAAATGATGTCGGACTGATGGCGGCCAAAAAGAGTCAAAAGCAGCAGATTTCTAACTTGCAGTCAGAACAGTCACACTGGGGCTGTTAATGTCACTAATGGGACGGTTTGAACGTGTGAGTCACTGATGATGTCTGACCGAAATATTTCGGTCTACAAAAAGAAGAGTTTAAACTAGGGATTTATTAACATCAGTATTGGCAGACACTTGTCATTTCTTTTTATTTAGCATTGGTCCGATAAGTAAAACCTGGCTGATATAAATACCTTTATGTATTTGCATTTATTAGCTTGTCTGTGTGTTCTGAAAACTCCTCAAAACTTTCTCGCTTCGCTTCCAGGCAAAAGGTCCCATCTGAGGAAGACCACCGAGAAGAAGCCCCCCACCAAGGAAACTATCGCCAAACTGCAGCAGTCAGACATCTGGAAAATCGAAAACGAGTTTTACGAGTTCGCCCTGGAACATTTCCAGTTCGTGCGCGCCCACGCCGTCCGGGAAAAGGACGGCGAACTGTACGTCCTGGCCCAGAGCTTCTTCTACGAAAAGATCTACCCGAAGCTGAGCTGAGAGCTGAGCTGCACTCTGAGGTCATTCCACTGGATCTGCTGCAGACTGTTCCGTTAAATGTCAAGCAGAAATACGTTAGATTTTTTCTTTAAACTGTTTACTGTTGAGAAAACTGAAAGTTGAACGAAAAATCTATGCTACGAAGAAAGTTCGTCTCCTCAGACAGTTGCTTTAGCTGGTTAACAGGCAGCAAACTCAGCCTAACCAAACCAGTTAAAGCTTGTTCTAAACTGTGACTACGGGAAAAAAAAAAATTCTTCTGCTTTGAGTTCTTTCATAATTTCTGCACCAAAACTTGTTTACACATTCCTTTTGGTCAAAGCTGCATTTGTACATATTGAATCGACAAGTTGTAAACTCAATCGTGGACCAAAAGGAGGGTGGAAGCCAGAAACGAGTGGACCACTGCATTGTTTTTGCTTCCCGACTTTCTAATTTTGATCGTGCTGAGATGGTCTCTGAATTTGAAACCTTTAACATATCCGGTCAGTGTTTTGTCACAGATATAGAGCTGACTCTCATAGACCTGCTCTCTGTGAAGCTGAAGAGAAACATATTGATCAGATCAGTGAACACAGTGTGGAAGTACAGGGTGATTTTAGCCAGAATCTGATAGTGCCTTTATTGTAATAGAATTCTTTTGTCCACTTGTGTGTGTGTTCTCACATTCATTCCCATTTCCTACACAACATTCTGACAAGAAAAAAAAACAAAAACATGACTGCATAGTGCTCGACTTCTGTGGTTCATTTAATGTCTAATGGAATAGTTTGACTTAATGTTGTACTGAAAAAATACAACAGAAAATAGACATATTTTCTGTGTCTATATGTCAGTTTACTTTCCCCGGCATTCTTTTTTTCCTGTTGGAAGTTATGCGCATCACTTTCCTCTTGATGAAAACTAAACCTCCTGACTGCGGTTCCTGGATCAGAAGCTAAAGTCCCTGGAATCCAGCATTTCCAATTTACATGTCATTATCAGGGTTTACCAGAGCTTCCCATCCGGACAGATGGCTAACGTGCACTTAGCTTAATTGATGTGTTTGGTTTATTTTGGAGTGTGGGGAACAAAGCAGGAATCCATTACTGCTGAATTAGAAAACAATGTGCAGTTGTGCTAAAATGCTAAAATCTTTAGCTGCACATAATAAGCTTGAAGAAGCTGTTGCTCACGTGAACTTTGACATTTGTCAACCACCTACTGTTATAGTTTAATCATTTTAATCATTTTAATCATTTCCTTACCAGGTCAACCTGGTAAGGAAAACCGATTGGTTGTGAACTTCAGAAATCACACCTGGTGGAATCTGATAGATTCCACCAGGTGTGATTTTCTTTCTTTCTGAAGCATTTCAGAAAGAAAGTTGCAAGTAGTTCCTTACAACTACTCCTTGGCTCAACTTTTCCACACAGCCTTAAAAACTAAAGACACATATAGATTACATCAACTCAAAATGAAAGAAAAAAAAACTCCAAACATACATTCAACCCAACAAGTTCAGTAAACACAATGTAACAAAGTAAGATTCAGGAAAATCGTTCAAGTCATCCTCGTCATTCCACGCAACTTTTCAGTTACAACTAGAAAGGATGTGAATGAACTTTTGGATTAGTACATTTGATTGCATTATTAGTACAAAAAAAAAAAAAACATGTTCTTTGGTTTTTTTTAAATTTAAATTTCTCATGGAAATCAGATTTTCAGCAAAATCCATGCTGGTGTGGATTGCTTTTTTTGTTCCCTTAACAAATCGAACCATCATGTAAAAGCGTCTCCTTGCAGCCGATGATCTGAATCTTTTCGTTGCAACAGAAATAAAGACAGACTGACATCTGGAGGGGCCTGCTCCATGGCAGTGGGCTGATGAGGCTTTTTGCATCGTCTTGCGTTGCGGTTCCCATTCAGAGGACGGCTGAAGCGCTCAAACTCTTTTGGCTTCATAATTACAGAATAATTGCTTTGCTATATCTTCCTCAACAGGGAGTACTTACCCAGTGAAAGCGTGAAATAACCGACTGGGACGGGATGATCTGCTGAAGTCAGCTGTGTGAGCAGCCACTTCCTCCCCCTGACTGGTGGGTGAGTTTGGGGGTTGAGGGGGGACCGTCTGTGGGGACCGAGCTCCAGCACGCTCCACCAGTCCACAGTCTGTTCTTGTGTCCACACAGACATGGGCAGATAAAAAAAAAAAAAAAAGCCCCTCCCTATCCTCATTTGGTTGCTCTGTGGTCGTGGGCAAAGGAGAGGCTTCCTGTCTCAGAAAATAGAACTCAATTAGCAGTTTTGCTGCAGGCATATTGGAACATTGTTTCATTAACGAGATGAATACAGTCTTATAATTACTTCATCTCAATTAAAAAAAAAAAGCCCACACTCTATATTGATTGTGGCTGATGAGCTTGAAGGTTAATTAGGAACAGAATATTTCAAACATCCAGGCTGTTGTTGCACAAGCTATTTATGATTTTTTTTTCTTTTCCCTTTTTGCTTTAGTGTTGGGTTTAATGTCACGATAACATTTCTTGATCCTATTTTATCAGCAAAAGGCGCCAATAATCTGCTTTATCCCTCACCCCACTAACCCCCCCATGAATCCAGGCCGAGGTAGAACTGCCGCCGGTCCACTAGAGGGAGCCGTGTTACCACAGGAAAGCACCACAGAGCGACTGGGGAACCCATCAGTGCACCTGTGCAAAACCAAATGGAGCAAAGCAACAGTGCATCACCATTAACAATACAAATGACACCATTAGACACACTTGGCTCTCGCCGGTCTATGATGTCTATAAATAGTTTCTCTTGGTCTTGGTCAATTTGTGCTGTACTTGCATAATGACTATTCGGATGAATTCAGCATGTGTGAATAGTCTCCATTTAGAAGAAAAAAAAAAGAAAAGTCGGTCCTGCATCAATGTTTGATGAAAAAAATAAACTCATTTGATTTGCTTTGCATCTAATTTTGAGACTTTGCTGCTGCTGCTGCTGGATGCAAACTAATGACCTCTTTTTGTCAATTAAGTTCTGCTGACCATAGGAGACCAAGCACAGATTTTTTTATTCCCCCCCTCTTCAGTTTGCTGACCTGAAAGCGGATTTCACTACTGCTCCATAAAACAAACAGAGCAGAGCAGAAGCTTGGCTGCCCCTCACCGGCACCGTGGACAGGACCTTCAAGGGCTTGGCCAAAGGGGGACCGTCATGTGCGCTGCTCTCGCGCATGTTTCATGTAAATTCATCGAGATGAAATGGAAGGCAAAATTAAACCAGCGTGCCACGGGAACAGAGCCAGGAGAACGTCTGGTTACTTCAGCAGAGCTCGATTCAGAGTAAAAGACGGAGGCCGCCATCATCAAAACTGCCATCATTCAGCAGTAGAGTGTGCTGAACACTTCCACATTTAATGTTTGATGTGAGAGAAATGTCGTGCCTTAGTCAGTTCACACTAAGAACTAACAGTGCCAGTGGCCAGGCTAGCGCTAGACAAGATAACGGCGACATTTTACAGGTTTTAAAAATTCAACATTGTTTATAAGCTCCAAAGAGCTCAGTTCAATCCTCCAGTTTGTCTTTGCGCAGCACAATCTTCCTGTTAAAGACTTTTTGCACCGAATGTGATCATCAATGCAGCCAACACAGCACATTTTGTCAGCTGGTGTCACCTAAAGCCACTTAGCACAACTCGCCACAAACTCCAGCAGCTTTCCGACTCCAAACGGTGGAGTTGGGACCGACCTTCATTCCCAGATCAAAGTTTGAACTTCTGAAGCACCAACAGTCAGATTTTCTTTTCCCTCAGATGTTAACAATACTTTGAAGTCGCATCTGTTTCCAGCAGTCATTGAAAGGAAGACTTTCTACATTCTCTGGGTGAAACCAGGTGAAGGTTACTCGCTTGTTAAGTGAAGGCATTCAGTATTCTCTAGGTGAAACATTGAACTCATGCTTTTAAATCATAGCTGACACATTTCCAAGTGAACTACGAGCTCGAGAAATTCCCCCCCATAACACGTTGCTTCACAATGAGCCATTGATACATTTTAGTCATAAGTCGCTGGAGAGTGTGCTTCATTCTTTTTCTACTTGAACAATTTGACATGGCTGCTTTTTTAAGGGGCAAACCTTCAGAAAACATGGAGGAGTGATCCTCAAAAACAAATTACAGGAAACGCGGTTCTCCTTTGAATAATGATGAAAAACAGAAAAGAAAATCTAAAACTGGACTTGACCCAAAACTTAAGCAGCTTCACATTTTTTCTTCTTCCTTCTTTTTAAAATTGAAAACCTGAGATGAGCAAAAAAAAAAAAAAAAAATCCTTAAAGTAGCCGCTAGATGAAATTGAGTGTGAATGCTGAGGGGTTGATAAAAGAGACAAGCGGTCAGCCTTTCCTGCAGCAAGGTGAGACGATCGCCAAAGTATGGAGAGGATGAATGTCTGCAGCAGCTATCAAAGCAGCTCCTCCATTGGCCGTCTTGAAATCCAACTATGATTTAAATGTGGAAGGAAGTACGAAGTGTGGCGCTGGTGGAAAAGTCTGGAGTGATAAAACTTTCGTCTCTGATGCCCATGAATACGTCCAAAATGTAACAACGGTGGCGGAGACACACTGCGCTTGAAGAAGTTCAACTTTTTCACTTTTTCTTGTGTTCCGACAACAGAATGTGGTTTATTTTATCAGGACTTTATGTGACAAAATGCAAAAAGTCTTTATTTCTTTATTGTTTGTAGATCAAATTATTAAAAGTGTGTAGTTAATTGTAGTCTGTTGCATGTTCGGACAATTATTCCATCTGGTTTTGGATGCTGAGCAGCTGGAAGGACTTCACTGATACTGTCTTTTTTTCCCCTCTGCAGACGATGACAACTGGAAGCAGCTGATTGGCCTCTCAGATGCTCGGCGTGTTTCCTGAACTACGACCCCAAACCTCGGGCTTCGCAGACGCAGGACCGGAGAGCGGGGACAGAAGGAAGGAGTTCGCCCCATCTCTTCCATCGGTCATAGTGGACAAGGATCATTCACATCCCCTACTCCAACATCCCTCTGCCCAGCTTTCAACTACATGACCAGTTAGAGATTTAAAGAGGAGAGACAAAAGCCAAGGAGGTGGATAAGAAGTGCTAATGGAGTTATCCAGCACACGTGTCAGTGAAATACCAACATCATGACACGTCACAGTCTTCGACCCACCAACACCGAAGATCCTTCCATCTTCACACCAACTCTCTGAACGTATTTGGAGGATGAGAGTTGCAATATTTTACGTCCCTTTGAGATGAATGAGGTATTTTTGAGTTGAACTGAGCTGAATGAGACTCTCAGCCGAAGTGCCAAACTGAACCCAATCTGCGGCGTTTTGAAATCGCAGGTAATGACTGGAGAACACGCCATTCACTCTGTGAGGTCAATGAATGCCTGGAAACGTGTCGCACAGTTATAATCCTGAAGGTTTTTGTTTGTTTGTGTGTTTGTTCTTTTACCTGTTTGTTTGAACAGCAATCCAGGCAAAACGCCCTGCAGGTCAAACAATGGCAGGAAGTTAATACCCTACAACTCTTCTTCAGAGCGTTTAAAAGGAATATTGGCAAGATGAAGTCCGGAGATTTAATTAGCATTACATCCATCCCTTACATCAAGCAGTACACCATGTAATACATAATGGACAATATGAGCCTTTGAGCACAACAGGGAGGCTGACCCCATACAGGAAACTCTCTGATACTCTTAATTAGATTGCTGCATTGTAGTTTGACCTTGGTGGAAGACACTCTACACTCCTCTGTCTCTCCCTCTCTTCCAACCTTTCCCTCCTGCTCTGCCTCTCTCTCTCTCTCTCTCTCTCTGTCTCTCTGCTGGCAGACTGAGAGAACATAGCGGAGCTCGGGCATTTTCTCCTGGAGGGTAGGAGAGAAATGCAATCAGCAATTCAATCGTGGCCATTGTGTAGCAGTGCTGATGAGCTTTGCAGAGTAGATAATGGATTAAATTATTTATCTCCCCCCCTCCCCTCCCCTCCGCCCCTCCGCTCATTGTTGCCTCCTCTTTGTGGCTCCTGCACGGCGCTGCAGAGACGCAGGTTGAAGGCCTGGATCACTCGCTGCCTTTCAAAGATCTAATTTTTCTAATTAGCGCTTGAATGCGGCGCGGTTTCTCCACCCTCTTTCGCCTCGCGCCCCCTCCGCTCGCTGTCGATGCGCGTTCCGCGAGGTGAGCGCGCGAGCCTATCAGCGGCGCCAGAGAATAACCGCGATACGGAGCGGCTTGCCGCCGCCACTCCTCCTTCCTCTCCTCTCCTCTCGTGTCTCTGCGAGGCTAAATGAGCCTAATAATGACCTAATCAAGGACAGTTTCTTTAAATGGAGCAATCAGGCTGCAGCAGATGTGCCGCGCGCTCGCCGATCCGGGATCAGGAATACTGACCAACATGTCAAGTCCTCAAGCTGTTTTCAATTAGGCGCCGAAGGGAGAGAAAAATAGACACCTCCATGTATGATGATGATTATGTTTATAATATCTCTCCCCTTCTATATGCAACATGCAGGTCCAGGGAGCTGGATGCTCGTGTGTCTTTAAAACGAGGTCAGATGGTTCTGTTATTGGACAAAGTGACTGGTACCTTCTGCATCTCCAGAACCAGAACCAATCATATCAGTTTCTACGCTCCACTAGTCTGAAAAAAAATGTCCAGAAAACGGCGAACCTGTTGAAACACTGAGCTCCTGTAAATCAAGGCCACAGACCCACCGGGTCCAACTCATCATCAGTCATGTTGGATTGATGACGACTGGGTCGTTGATCCACTTTAGATAAATACTTTCAGGTTGGTTTTGATGAAGGCATTTGACAAACTCCAACGTTTCTCACTTGTTTCATAATTGGTTGAACTGCTAAACTGAGCTGGACTTTAGCAAAGGAGATGATTCTGGATCCAACAAACGAATAACCCAAGACTTCTAAAGAAAGAAACTTTTTACTCAAGTATTTACATCCTGTCAACTCTTTGACATTTGGGCATGTGACAATAAAGAAAGTATGACACAGACTGTGAATTGAGTTCAGTTCTGGACTTTGACAGGGTCACTTTAGCATATGGATATCAAACTCCAGCTATGGCTTTGTGTTTTAAGATGGAATATTAGGGCAATATATATATATATATATATATATATATATATATATATATATATATATATATATATATATATATGTGTAAGAGCAGAAATCCTTCCCGCTGCACAGCATTCAAAAGCAGAGGGAAATATTATCAGTAAAAAAGCAACACTTCACCCAAAATGAATGGACAAATGTCTGCAGAATGAACAAATCAGCTAAAGTCAACATACTGACACCATGAACGGCACTATTCCAGAGGAACAACAGACTTTATTCTTTTTAGAGAAGAAATTGAAACCCTACAGTCTACTGTTTTATATGCTTCTGTCACATATAATCTCAGTGAAAAGTCTGAGATTTATGCCTGTAATACGATAATATAGACATATAACTGATACACAAACACTCACACATCCACACACACACCAGTGTTGGGTGTTGATCAAAAAGTTCTGATCAACTTCAGGCTCTTTAAATAATTCACCGCATTTAAATTGAAAACTATATTCGGAGAAAATGAGAAACATTTTTAAATTCGAAATCCCTTTGGATGTTGACATTAGCGTTAGCTGCTTCTGCGCTGAGATGTTGTTTTGGACTAGAATCACTTCACTGATAGGCTAACTCCTTTTAGCACAACTTGCACACAGCAGCAATCTTTTCCAGCGTCCAATCAGATCGCACTCTGAAACCAAACTTAACCTCCAGAGGGTCTAGAGAAGCTACTTTGTCATCCATTTTCTGTTTGCAGATGTCACGTGTGCGTCAGATTTACGTGCGTACCAGAAACACGCAAATACAAAGATTCCGGTCTGAACTTTGTCTGCAAAAAAACAAAATAAAATAAATACGATTAATGGCGGTAAAATCTATGTAATTACTTGACATTAAGGCGTTAGAATCCCAAACCCAGAGTGGTTGTTATATTACAGCGCTGCTGCTGTTACTAATGGAATATGTGCATTAGTCTTGGCAAACGTGAAACCAGAAAAATTCATCCTGGCTCTGTCGACATCAGCCCTGTGTGGCGCAGCTCACGTAACCCCCACCCACCCCACTCCCCTCCCCACTTCTTCTTCTTCTTTTTTTAACAGTGTTGACAGACGATGATGCAACTGTTGTGGCCGTGGAACGCCAAAAACGAAAAACCGGCCACCAGCGCCTCAGGAGCGAACAGCGGCCCATACGAACGCTCCCCTCCTTTATTCCTGTTGTGGCTGGCAGAGGCCAGCATGCGCTGGAAGTTCCAGAGCAATGAGGCCTGCTTGTGTTACATACTTTCGTGGGCCGCCTCCCTGACAACTGGCAACAAAGGATCCATTGAGCAGAGGCAGCGAAGAGGGGCTTTGATGGGTAATCTGCATGCGATTGTAGAGGGGAAACTGGAGCTGGGTTAAAGGAAACAGGTGCAACTCATTACAATATCCCCCAGTTCTCTTTACGGCTGGATTTCCTCCTGCTTTCCTTCACCGCTCCCTCCCCCTCCCCTCACTCCTCTCCACTTTTCTTTCATTTGCTTTATCGCCCCTGTTTTTTTTCTTATTATTGGTACAATTCCCTCCTTGCACATACAGAGCATGCAGCCTTCATTCAGTCCATCCTCGCAGGTCAGACATCAAAGTTGGGAGCAACAAGCCATTTTCATTTGGGGACCTTGCGCCACACGTGTTACGGCTTTACTCTTTGCACGTCACCAGAGCGCCATGCGACCCACTGAAATCGCCTCATCTCTCCGTCACAGTTTCTTGTCTTTCGGAACGCGTTCAGTCTGCGGCGCAAAGGTAATGGGAACGTTTGCAGAAGGTTTGCAAAGCGCCGGGCAAACCTTGCCTTGGTGAGAGCCGTTTGTTCTTTTGCATCTCGTTCTGAGGACGTGGTTTGAGAAGAGGCGGGAGGCCAAGACCTACACAAATGAAGCACAAATGAAATAAGCAGCTGTTTGTATATTAAAAAAAAACTATTAGGATTGACTGTGGAGTTCTGAAAAATCATAAGCAGATTCCTCTCCCCCCCCCAACCCCTCCTCCTTTGTGAAGATTCTAGGTTTTGACAGCATAGAAGCAGAGACTCGCATGTTCAATAGCTGATCCTGGTGTTACACAACCGATCACTTTGTTGATGATTTAGCAACTGATGGGAATTCTGTTGAGCTCTGGAGTTCACTGTGTGCCAGAAACAGCCGGAGGGCACTTTGGATGGTAACGCAGCTTTTTTTCACCCGTATCTTTCTCCTGTTAGGCTTTATTGTATCAGATGGTGTGCGCTAAAGGTTTGTAACACTGAGTAAGAAGCTCAGTTGTGCTGCCAAAACAAGGCAGGTTTGTTTTTTTCCTGTTTGTTTTTGTCTTTGCTCATTTTTAATTTACATGTCCTCTACATGACCTCTGGTCCAGGAGTACTGGAGCGATGCTAAGAAAAAGAAAAAAATAAATAACATTCAGGGACTAAGTAATCATACAATTATGAGTGAAAAAATCTGAGAATAAAGTTACAATATGACTTTATTTCATCTTTATTCTCATCATTTTATGACTTTATTCTTGTGCCACTGTATTTTCATAATATAACATTATTCTCTATATAGTAATTTTATTTAATTTTTTTAGTAGCCTATTATCTCAATACTATGTCAATAATATATATAATTTAGTTAAGCCTAATTCATGTTATCAGGGAGGTCCTTTTTAAGCAATTTCTTGCTTTTTTTTGTTTTTTTGACACATTCTCTGTAAATTCATTCAGGGAACGTAATCAATAATATTTAATTTATGATGTTAAAGTTATTTTATGTACTGCTAGTGTTTTTGGGATAGCTTTGTCCCATAATATGTAAAAAAATAAATAAATAAAATAAAAATAAATCATTCGATTTGGAATGTAAACCTTACAGGAGGTATTAAATATGTGCTTCATTAAGCCCAGACTTCTGGCTGAAAAACGTTTGTTTGGCCTGATGTAACATTTTAATCTTAAATGTCACATTTTCGTCAAGTGGAAGCCGCCAATCATCACTACTAGCAGAAATAAAGGCTCGAACACATTAGTCCATTTAATCTGTGCTATGTTTCACCTATTGATTGAGCTGCAGTGATAAATTCACTTTTCTTTGAAGTTCTAATTTATTAATTGCGACTGGATGTCTGTGGCAATGAACACAGGCCCAGTTATGAGGGAAGCAAACCATTTCTTTTCGGACCTGCAGAGGAGTTTGCGTTCATTAACAGCCGCCGCGGACATTCGAGCTAATTAATGTTTTCAAGCCAACTGAAAATAATTGAAACAAGCACGAACGCAGTCAATCTGTCTCCATGTCAACAGCTGCAAAGATTACGGTTGTTTTTTTCTCTTCTTTTTTTTTTTGTCTTTTTTTTTTTTCAAGCTTCATCATCTTTGACATAAAAGCTGGATCAAGCTGTTAATTGATGCCTTCAGATCTCCATCTTCTGTTGTTCTTTATCCGGTTCGTCTCGTCCTTGAGCTCTCCTTCTTATCGGCACGCCGTCGGAATATGGAGTCATTAAAACCACAGCTCTCCGCCATGTGTTTTCATTAGCGGAAAAAACACACACACACACACAAAGAAAAAATGCAGTTAATAAAAGAAGAGGAAAGAAAATACGCCGCACCTACGTGGTTTCTGCTCGGCGCAAATGATGAGCTAATAGTTGTTATCATCTCAGCAGACGGAGAGAGGTGACTCCCTAAGAGAGGACAAATGAGCCCCTTTTTAATGATCAGGATCCGTTTATGATGAGAGAATCATATCAGCGCGGTTCAAAGCGTGCAACAACGCATTCCAAAGTGTGCGTTTCATTCGGGGGCGTTAATATCTCCTCCACACCTCGGCCGCAGATTAGCCCCGTCAATGTGTGTGTGCGCCGGGGCGGGAGAAGGAAAACAGCCTTGCACTAACAAAACCGTTATTAGTTCATTATGAATTAAGAGAGCCACATCTGCAACTAATACATGGGCCAGGTGGGATTTGTGAGGAGAGTACAGTGTAGAGTTTGGTTCCACTAATGCATTATAAACACGGCGAGGTCGTGCGGCCTTTGAGGTTCTGGTTACACTGAATATGGACCTTGAAGCCGCTCAGATATAATGTTTCTCACATGGGTCAACATTTTAAAATTAAACAATCTGGGATGAAACAAAGCGGCTCCCTTGTTTTCGCTCTCAGATGGACTTTATTTCTCCCTGAGTCCAGTTTTTTTTTTTTTTAACAGAACACCACGCAAAATTGTGAAGCAACTCCAGGGTTAGTTTGGCGTTAGGTTTGTTTTTGTTTGTTTTGTTTTTTGGGGGGCTGTATGGAAACCGGTTTATTTCACAAAACTGCAATGGAAACACTTTTTTCACATCACCAGTCGTATTGTCAATAACCAGATGTTGCCACTGGTGGAAACCACGAAGAAGAAAACAACAGGAAGTGATAGGAGGATGATAAGATTGAATGTTTTTTTTAATTACTTATTGAATGAACAAAAGTATTCACGTGTGATTCTTAGTTAAAGGAAACAATGCAATTGCGAAATTGTGTTTTTCAACAGATGCGTGATGCCTCTTGTATTTAACCTCTTGAAGTTAGACACGTTATGTGAGCAATAATTTGCTAAGCAAGTCTAGTATTAGCACCTCTAGGTTTGAGAATCTATAGCTGTGTTTCCACTGACTTACAATCGCTCAAATTGGAATTAAGAAAATAAATTTGCTTAATTAATGAAACACACCAATTTATAAAAAGACTCACTGTTTTTGCTCATAAGCTTTTGTTGTTTATCGGCTGCATCAAAACTGGTGCATTTCAGAAAGCTGCAACGGAGACACTTTTACAGGATCAACAAATGGATGTTACTCGTGGCAGAAATGAAGAAGAAGACAGCAGGAAGTGGTTGGGGGATAATGGCCAGGCATGTTTTTCAATGTCTGTTAAAATATTCACAAGTGATTCTGATTGTGTTTTTGCTCACAGATGGCCCTATTCCTCCCTGAGTCCAGTTTTCCTTTCTGATGTTTCAGGACAAAAATCCCTCTATTCTCCTCATGTTTTTTTTTTTTTTTGGAGCCAGAAAAGATGAAGGACTCGTTTTTACTTCAGCCCAAGCGTTCATGTGAATTCGCTTTTAGCTTAGTCGTCCTGTCAACTGTGTGACTATGAGGGTGGGTAAAAAGGCCATTTTCCCAGGCTGCTCAGGCAGATTTTGGCTTGAAAGAGAAGCGCCGCAACGAGAGAAAAGGGACATCAAAATTGGCCCCCTTGTCATCGGGCCGCAGTATGATCCCCATTTGCCTTTCTCTGACTGATCCATCAGCAGGCCTTGATCAAAAAGGATACGTCTTCCAGCATTCGCCCCCACCCACTCCTTTTTTTTTTTTCTAAGAGATGAGTGTTCCTCACTGTCACACTGCAATCACTTCCTGTGGGCCAGGAAGCCCCTCAAACAAAGGCCTGCCTCTTTCTCCAGAGTGCCGAAAAAGGAATACAACACATATTTATGAGATTATCTGTCATCTCGTGTTTCATTATTGTGAAAGGAAGAACTGTCTCAGCCTCCCGGAGATGAAACATGTGACACCAGGAAATGCTTGGTGCCGTCGCTGTCTTGTCTGAAAGACGGAGTTTGTTTGGTTTTCCTTTTTGGCCGATGATGTGACGATGTTCAGAAACCAGTCAGACAGAATGGGAGAGGCTGAAAAGCTACTTTCTGCTTGTGCTGTTCATTGAGGACTGGCTGTGGAGGCAGTGTCTCGAAAATGTATCATTATGACTTTAATGTCTCATCATAGTAAAAAAAAACAACTTTTATGTTTTTTATTTATTTATTTATTGTGATAGACTAGCATGAAGTAGTACACAGCTATATATATATATATACTATATTCTTTATAGAGGAATTGCGAGAACTTAAAAAGTTGTACCATAAACATATGGTGATATTCTTTTTTAAACTCAGAAACACACTTTGGGCTACACATAGCAAAGATTTTAGAAAATTATCTTTTTTTTTGCTGGAAATGAACTAAGAACATTTTATAGACCAACAAAACAAAAAATAATTGACCCCCCCTAAAAAGTTACATAACTGTAAACATCATGCCACTGTTGGATTCATAAAAATATTACTTAATTCATTATTGTGCAGGTACAGAAGAAACAAATTCACAATCATTTTAGTTTGTGTTATTGCTTGGAGAGAAAAAAAAACTAACTTTGGCCCCTGGGGACTTTCAACTTGGGTGAAAAGCGCTTGGACAGCACTGCTGTATGATGCTCTGTTTGGAGTTTGCTGCAAGAAGAAGTTTCTCTGATCAGATGAGAGAAACTGGACTTTTAAACCCACAAACAATAAATCATACCAAATTTTAAAGGTGTAAGAATACTTTTGGAGGGCGCAATGTAACATAAAAATCTGTTTATTTCAGGGTTTCGACTGAGACAACAGTAGTCTGAAAGAAAAAACAAGTAGGCTTATATTTGGTGGACTTTCTGCAACAGTTGGGAAAACCAAGCAGCCGAAGAGAAGGAGTAATGCTATTACTTCCAAAAGCAACAGTATTGCTCCCATTTGTTCCTCTAATAGCACTCCAAGGCCAAACACTGGACGTCTGGGGTCGCAGGAGCAAGAAAAGAACAAGCACATTCAGTAAAAACTTTCCCAGCACAAATAAAGGTAGAAATAATAAATAAATAAATATATTCAAACGGCAGCAAAAGAATGCTGGCCTGGCCGCGTTGGCTCTTTGTGTGCCTGTGTGACACAGTTGGACTCGGTTTCACTGAGATCATCTGAGGCAAAAGCCCAGAGGTCCAAAGGAAAAGAAACGATCAATGCCCTGAAGGAAATGCCCTTATTTTGACTTTCTCTCGAGTTTAATTTTAACTTCCTGCTCAGACTTTGTGTGCTGTTCTGAAAGGTACAAAAACTATGTTAGGCACAATTCCTGGACGAGTCATTGCTGTCAGCACATTATTTTTAATTTTCTCCAAAATAAAAAAGTGATACTCCTTATTAACATACTCTCTAACCAATTGTAAAATCATCAAACTTCTCCATTGCACCTGATGGCGGCTTTAATAACGTCCAACAAAATCTTTTGACCTTATATTAAGCAACTTTCATTAGCTATCTACAAACCACACCATGAAAACATGGAAATTTCAGGCGGAAAAAAAATGCTTTTCCATGAAACATTTGCGCTCATATTGTCGCCCCTTAAGTTGCCGCCCTGGGCGGCTGCCCATGTCGTCCATATTAAGAGCTGCCACTGTTTGGAGACACGAGAGGAGAGGCTGAGGTCCATACATTTAGTCCAAGCTGAGGCGAGGGAGGGCCGACAGATGGAGTGGCTCAATAAGGTGTGTGGGAGTAACTTATCCATCCAACGACCCACACCAGATGACCAAGGTGTTTCATGTCAGCTAACTTGCCGTGTAGGAGATGCAGAGCAGAGCAATGACCAGACGATGCTGCTGGAGACTCTGCAAACGTGTCTTTGAAGGCAAGAATAAGTTTATGAGCCGTTCAGATCAGAGATAGACACGAGATGGAATACATTCCCATTTAGCAACCGTGCTCACACACACGGATAAAAAAAAGAAATTACAGCAATAAGACAAATGAGGGCAACTCGCATAGAAACCCACGCAGCATTTCAACCTGCTGTGCAGAGTTTCAAATAAACTGGACTAGTTTATTGCATGACTCACCATGAGGTTATTATTACCAAATGTCTAAATCTGGTCCACAGATTTAGACTGGAAATGTAACTAAAGCAAATTCGTATGCAGACTGTTTCTTTAAAAACATTGAGCACTAAAAGTGCTTAAAAATGAGACAAAGAACAAAAAAATTGTTTAGATTGTTAACAGAAAGAGCCATACCTGCAGTCTTAGCTGGCTAACCTTTTAGCTAGCCATTAATCAGAAACATTAACTGAGGCCAAAGTGGAATTATGTCACCTATAAAAAATACTAAAACTAAAATATTGCAACGGTTTAGTTTCTAAAAATTGAAGTAAAATATTGTCACATGTTTACCATATCACGCATCCTGGGTAGCTGACATATGCCAAGTGCTGCCAGGCTAGAGCCAAACAGCCAGGACAGTCATTTTTGAGCAAAAATGAAAGTTAAGCCCTTTCAGTTAGAACAAGAGGAACAAGAAACTGCTGAAATGGAAGGCGCAGGTGAAAAACTACCGACCCCCATGTTGTCTACGCTGCAAAGCACTCTACACAGAGGACGTCTGCTTGGAGTTAAACTAGCATCTTAGATTTCCCTAAGCCAAAATTCCTGTGAACCAAAGCAACCAAAGACCATGTTAAATTTGTCCAAAATCAGGCATTGATGGTCCATGAAAGCTTTGAAAAGATGTTTTGTGGAAAATGAATGTCAAAGTACAACTTCTGGTTAGGTTGCTTTGGTTAGCATCTTCCCTTGACATATGAACTCAGTTTAAAATGACTTTCTACATTTCCAAAAGTATAACGATTGATCTGATGACAAAGAAATAAGCTACAAAAGAATTGAAAAAGCCTTGGTCAGGAAAACCCACTGAACATTCAACACATCATATTTCTTTCATGAAGTGACCCGACCTGAACTGATTACTGGAAAAATGTACTTCACATCTTTAAAATGCTAATGCAGGGGATCCCACACCATTAGCACTGTGTAAGATAAAACAAAATGCTTACATGTAAAGTTCATTTAATGCTTGTCTAACACTGTTTTGTGTTAAAATCAAAGATTAATTTAATTCCACCGAGTCTCAGTCGTTCAGCCATAAGAAAAAGGAATTACTGTTTCTCTGGCTCGTATTGATTTCAGAGGGACTGCATATTCACCTAGCTCAAACATCCTGGGTACAAAGTCACAACACAGAACAGTATGTTTTTCTTCCACTCATTGATTTTTTTTCGTACAAGCTTTCCTCTAACCCTCACTTACCCTTTGTCTTCCCTCCTCAGAAACCTAATTTCACCTTGTGACAAGCCGCCTAATTTCTCTCCAGATTTCTGGGTTTGATGAGCAAAGAAAGAAATAAACTCTGTGCAGTGGATATTTTCCTTCTTCTGCGGCCAGAAATATAAGGTGGGGTCTAGAGCTTTATCTGCTCTCATCGCAAGCGACCCAAGGCGTCTCCAAATGAGACAGGCCAGCGGAGCTTTGCGATGGTAAATAGGATGTCTGATTGAAAGATTGGCTCACCTGACTGTGACTGTCAGGAAGGCCTCATCCGAACGCAGGCAAGCACAAAGCTCACCTCCACGCCACGCGGCGCCGCCCAAATGGCCCGAGACGGGCCCCCTGTCTGAGGAGATTGCTGAGGGAGCATTGCGAGTGGGCCCTGATGGAGGAACACTTATCTCTGGGTAATTACTTTCAGTGCACAATGAATAAAACGAGAGACAGCTCCATAATGTATGGCTTGGCAAGCCCACAGACTAATATGCAAAGATGAACAACAAAGTCGGGTTATCTTTGGGTCCGTGGAGGGAGATCCGTCCGTATTTTACTTCACTCCCAAATTTATTTCAATTTAATTAGCGGACCACGCATATTTGTGGAACCGCTCTACTGCACGCCGCGTGCGCGCACGGTTGCTGTGGAAACATATAATTACTCTGGCACGTGAGCCACGGGGAATTGAACCCGCCAGTTTCGTGTCCACCAATTTGGGGCCACACACATGAAAGCATATTTGGTTTCACTTCTTTGGAAGGTGAGAGGTTTTTTTTTTTTTTTTTTTTCCTTCTTCTCTTCAAAGTCACTCCAGGCTGATGGATATTTGCAGTTCTCCATAGTCTCTGGTCTTTGTGGAGGGTATAAGACTTCCCCACTCCATTGTTGAGCTTTGTAATTGGCTGTGTGTTCCTGACAAAAGGGGCTCATGGTGGGACTCTGATGAGAAACTGCCTCAATCTGAGCTCCTCTGTTTCTGGATGGGCTTAATTAGAATTGCTGCAAAAGACCCTAAGGGCCCACAGAGAGGGCCTATTTCATTTTCCTGTTGTCTTTTGTCATCCTCACATCGTCCTCCCTAATTATTTCAGAGCCTAGAAAAGCTGCTCAAAGAACTGGGTAAGTGTAGGTGAAGAGGTCGGTCTCGTCTGTCGACTGGAAGTGTGGTACTGGAACTGGGCTGGAGGGAAAATGTGGGAGAATTTGAATGAAACATACACACATTTTTGCCTTGAAGATTTATTTTTTCATTTGTCATCCTCACTGAAACCAGATTTCATTAATGTGTAACTCCACTTTCATGACACAACTCAGATTTAATTTATAATTTGTTTTGTTCCACTTGAACTCATCCGTAAAATCCAGTCCAGTCCAGATATTTACTGATCTACAGGTCCTTCTCGGGTTTCATGTCGCTTTCTTTTTGTCCTTGGAGGATGAATTTTCAAAGTTCTCAGTTGGAGAAACAACTAACCCCATTATGCTGATTCAGAAAGTTTTGGTTGGCTGAGCGACTCCCAGCTTAGCATCCAACATGGCTGCACATCGAATGTAGTGAAATCTCATCATGGTAAAGGCTTTTCAACAGCTTTCACCTACATGGTGTTCACTACTTTAGTACACTGTTGTTTTAACACTTATGTATTTTCGAGATGCAATGAAAACTCCTCATTATTGGGTTTAGGCTACATGATAACTTAAGTGTTATCATATAAATCCCTTTATTGGGTTTATGTTTGTGTAATAAATAATATGTTGGAGTCTATAGACATCTGAATGAGATTTCTGAATTTTTAGATAATAACAAACTAGCTAACTTTTTTAACAATGACTTTCTATCAGGTCATTACAGTTTTAACGTTGCAGTACATAACTTTCACAAAATTATGTTGTTATGTTTCACATATTTGTTAAAAATATGGCACAGTTGGTAGCAAGAAGGTCCTGGGTTCGATTCCCGGCCCAGAGTCTTTCTGCACAGTTTGCATGCTCTCCCTGTGCATGGTGGGTTCTCTCAGGGTACTCCGGCTTCCTCCCACAGTCCAAAAACATGACTCAGGTTAATTGGTCTCTCTAAATAATCTCTAGGTGTGCGTGTGGTTGTTTGTTTGTCCTGTTTGTCTCTGTGTTGTCCTGCGACAGACTGGCGACCTGTCCAGGGTGACCCCGCCTCTCGCCCAGAATGTTAGCTGGATATAGTCACCAGCACTCCTGACCCCACTAGGGACAAGGGTGTTAGAAAATGGATGGATGGTAAAACTGTCACCATGTCATAATAATGTTGTATAAGACCGGTGACGTGTGGTCAGGGGAGGCAAGAGAGGCAGAACCTTACCTGTCATAATGGAAAAATATAATGATAAAATAATTTATAATGCTATTTTCACCCTGTGGTTTGTACTGTAGAGTATTTATTTTTTATTTAGCTTAACCAATTTTGATTTTTCTTTTTTCTTCAAAGTTGCTGAGTTTTCACATTTTCCCATTCAAATGCTCGAAGGCGAAGCAGGTGAGGCAGCAGCGAGCTGAGCCTCACCTGGGGTTCATCAACCTCCCACTAACTGCACCGGCTGCCACTCGATGGGAGCATGCTCCTCCCGTCTGTACGTCGCCAATAAAATGGTTAAAAAGCATTTAATATATGAACTGATTTTTCATAATTTAGCATATCTATATCATGTTTGTCACCAACTGGGTGTGTTATGTGTTTGGTGAGCAGAGAAGCGATCAGAAACCACAGAGAACAGATTCGAGGTGAGGCAGGCAGTTCTTCTGCCTCATGGCAGGGGGCGCTCATGATCCCAGACATCGTGACTCCACAACTGCAGAGTAAGAGACAGAAACATCGAGCTAGCCATGCAGTAAAGTGCAGCGATATAATTATAGCTGTCTCCTCTTACCACAGCAATCACTTATTAATAATCACAAAATAAACATTAAGCCTAAAACCATAATACTGCGACAGACTGAATGTTCTGCATTTCTTTAGAAATCTGATTCTAACATAAGTCCAAGCAGTAAACATTTAAAACAGAAGTGAAAAAGCCCACCAAAAATTCCACTCCATCAAGGTTTATGCACTATTCCACGATAGTCACAATATGGGCTGGATTAATAAGCACCAAGAATAATAAATTCAGTCAACATATATAAAGTGTACATGCAAAGACAAGCACGGCATAAACAACCCCTGGCTGTGTAATCTGGGAAACAGATTTTCTCATATAATGAAAGGTGTTAAAGTGGCAACAGCGCCTTTGCTATACACAATATGAATCATCTGATGAAATTGTTAGTTCGGACATTTAATCACGTGACATAAATAGCCCTAAGGGTAACAATTGTGTCTATTTTTTTCCATGTAAAGTCAGTCACATTTGTTCCCAATGCACATACAGCCTTTACTGTAGTAGAACGCTATTTACTGGGGATGTTGCGCCGTATGAGGGTGATAGGAGTAATCAAGGAGAGGAGGGGGCTTCTCCATAGGAAGTTCCTGCAAACAGAGTGCACCCACTTTTTAAACCCCATTTGTCTTGTTAATGCTCCCCTCTGATTACCTGATTGCACTGGATGACTGTGGAGAAATCTGATTGCGTAAAATTATATAGAGCAAACTTTTGATTGGGGAGGGATCTGGCAAGCTTGCTGCCACCATTGACAGGCTTTGTGAAATTTGGCCTCACTGATTTGAAATCAGCTAAGTGTCACGTCCCATAATTGTAATCAGAACTTAATTTTTTATCCTTGTTCTCTCTCTCGCGGCGCAACTTTTCTCGTGCAAACTTTTGGAGCCCGAACAATACCGCAAGCTCAGTTCGACACACAATGAGGAAAAAAAATACAAAAAAAAACTTGTACTCGGTTGTTTTATAACCAATCTGTCTCGTATACGTGCAACTCTGTAGGTCAACGGCAATACATGTTAGTACATGCTTCTACAATAAACTAGGAAACATTAGACTTTCTGCCCTGTGTGCTACTATCATGATGTACATTCACATGTTCAATTATTTGTGAACACAAATAGTGATCAGAATGCAGCTGTGCTGACTGGAAATTGAGTGAGCTGTAAAAAACCCCAAGAAGAGAGAAGAGTTAAGACATCTTGGAATGTCTTAAATGTTCCTCTTGCTCTGACTTTTAGTTGTTCAACATTTGGAAGAAATGGCTTCGCTCACTTTGCTGCCGTTGCAAAAACTGCAACTACAGGGAGTCTGAAAAAAAAGGGGAAAAAAAAAAATATATCAACGTCACTGTTGACCAGCTTTTACAGGTCTTATGATATGCAGAAATAACTGGATGATATTAAAAATGCAACAATGCTAAAGTTCCTTCCTCGTCAGGTGGCTACATTTAGTCTGCATGAATGTCTGTTCTGCCTATGAATTGAAAAGAAATATTCATCCATGACATTGTTTCAAATCGATGCTAATGTAAAATCCAAAGTCAACAAGATTTATGGCTTACGAAGCATCGCCTTCCGAAAATAATGGCCAGTCTTTTTTTTTCTTCCAAAAACTTATGTTTATTCCCAAATGATGTTTTGTCAATAAAAAGGGAGTGATTTATTGGCCAAACTCATTTTTGGCAAAAAAAGAAAGAAAGATAGAAAGAGAGAAACTGCCCACCCAGATCAAATCTGCAGTCATTTCCAGTCAATTGCAAAATGTTTTTTGTTGCGTCTCGTGTGTCACATTCAAAGGACTTTTTGAAAAAACCAATCTTTGAGGAGGTACTAATCATACCTTTTATTAAGTTCATTTTTGTGTTTTTTTTTATTGGTCTTTCGTAATATTCTTAATATTAAATGTTATGTTTTCATCAGCTGAAGGCAGAAAATGATCATAATTAACCCCAAAAACTGAATTGCAAATACCAATCTGTGTGTAATTAATCTGTGTTCATTTGGTTGAACGAAAAGAATGAACTTTTTTTTTTAAATTCTGATTTAAGTATGACTACGTGTACAATACAAAACATTTCAAGTGTAAAAAATCTTTCAAAACATTTCCACTCTACCTAGCTACATTTTATTATGTTACCATGGCAAAGTAAACACTTTATGAGTAATATGAAAGAGTAGGTCAGGTAAGGTTTCTAAAGAATGCTCCAGATACCTTGGTGAAGAACTGAAGAGGTTCTGACGGTAAAGTGGAGTCCAACCAGGTAATAGTGTTGCTAATAAAGTGGTCAGTACATGAACACAGTTTATATTCATGTCTTTGTGTTTGATGAATTTCTTCAGGAACAGAAAACCTAATTTTATCTTTCATCCTCTACACCAAGGCTATAATCAACAGTTATTTTTGTCTGCTTGAGCCTCATTGGTTCATTCTGTACAAAACAGACGTCCTGAAGAAAATCTCCACCATTTATCAGGGGCTGATGATACCAGGGTTTTTATTAGGATACTATTTCCAGGTAAATTAAAAGGAAGGCTGACTTTTTTTTTTTAAACCCAATTGCTGGTGACATTTCAGTTATTGGAACACACTCATAGGTTTTTCAGAAATCCATACTTACACAACATTGCATACTCCTCATTAATTAACTTCTTATTGATCTTGCCTGACCTTGCCACTTTCATTTCGCATGCCAGCTCGCAATTCAGTCTATTTGTGTTTCTGGGAAGTACAGTGAACGGGTGGGAGAAAAAGAGTAAAAGTGGGATTGAATTTATTATCGGTTTGTTTTGATAATGGATTTTTTTTTTCAAAGGAGGTAAAGTGCAAGATGTAGCTCAAGGACCCCATTCAACAGAAAGGCTCATGGGACTGTCGCACAATATGCTATGTAGGGTTGACACTGCGAATGCTTTTCACTCTCAGAATTAGTGGGCGACTGGATCGGAGAAATATATACATCCTCTAGTGGAAGGTAAAAGCAAAAGAAATGCAAACAAAATCAACAAGAAAAAAACAAATTAAAGAAGGACTTTAGTAGTAGGGGGAGTAGACTTTGGCACTATTGCCTTACAACTTTTAAGTTTTAAGTATTTTATATGACTTGGCTCAGAGGTTTTGGGTTTCCTCCCAGAAGCTTCTCCCAACAGCTTGTTGGAGTTCTGGCCCATTCTTCCTGACAGAACCGACGTAACTCAGACAGGTTTGCAGGCCTCCTTGCTTGGATACCCCTTCTACAATCTGCCCACAAATTCTCTGTAGGACTGAGGTCAGGGCTTTGTGGTGGCCACACCAAAACATTCACTTTGTCGTTCCTTATCCTCTTTCTAACTGCTTTGACTCCATGCTTAGGGCTACTGTCCATTTGGAAGACCAGTCTGCTCTTAAGCTTTTACTTCCTGGTTGATGTCTTTTCCTCATGATGTCTGTTTTGTGAAGTGCACCAGCTCCTCTTGCAGTACCCCATCCTTCACAGTTGGGATGGTTACCAGATGTAACCATGTTCATTATCCACTTCAGTTTCATCAGACCACAGAGCATGACTCCAAAAGTGAAGGTCTCAGTCCCCGTGTGCATTTGCGAACTGACATTTGGGGTTCATAATGTTTACTTTGGAGTGAAGGTTTCCTCTTCACTGAGTAGCCTTTCAGCTTATGTCAGTAGAAAGACACATTTCACTGTGGATGATGACTCTGTTGTACCAGTTTAGGCCCGCGTTTTCACAATGTCTTTGGCTTTTGTTCAATTTGCACAATTCGGATGAAAACATCTGTATTAATCTCTGGAACAGTCGTTTCTTTCCTGAGCAGCATGATGTTTTGACATTCCCATCATGTCTGCACTTGTATAAAAAGTGGTTGGTCAGATGAACGCGGCACCTTCAGCCATCGGTTAAGTGTTTTCCAAGGTCCAGGATGAGCCAGACTGCAGCTCCTGATGTCAGCAGTGTGTTCCAGGTGTGGCCTTAAAATACATACACAGCTGTTCCTTCCATTAACTCCAACGTGTCAGTTAATTAGATGTTTCTTATCAAAAAAGTTCCACAAAATTTGCCTCAATTTTTAATGTTTAGACTCTTATGCAGTATTATGTAAACTTGACTTTTTTCTGTTTTAGCTTTACATCGTGTTATAAAGTTCCCTCATCAAAAACACACCTGGAGTGTTGCCTTGATTCTTTCATGCGTGTTTGAGAAATCCTTTAGTCTCCCGTGGCACCCATTCGGGTGTGCAAATGCCTGAGTGGACCTAGCCCCGCCTCTCAGACACAGCTCCTCCTCAGAGCTGCAGTTTCCAGAGCGTCCGCCTCTCAGAGCAGCCCTCTGCCTTAACTCTGCCGCTCCTTCAGACTAGCTTGCAGCAATTAGCCTGGTGGGCGTGTGCATTTCCTGAGCTCATTGTGCGAGCTACTTCTCAGTTAGACGCTGGTGAAAATGTCCAAGATTTAATAGAGGGGCCATGTTGTGACGACTTCCTGAAGGTTTCAGAAAGAGCAGGAGTTTTTAAAGATACAGAGGCTCAAATTCAAGGAACTAAATTCGGGAGTAAAATTTCTATTAACTCATATTTAATATATGTAACATTTTAATAACAACTGAAGTATATAGGTACTCGATTGTTCTATAAAATGACACTATGTGCCTGGAAAACACCTGATGCAGCTCCTTTGAACTTTTTTCATAATAGGAAAGACTTCACCAGCTTTAGCACTTTTTTTTCATGCTATAAGTAATATTTGAGTGGAAATTACTGAATATTTGGGTTGAAAATAGGTGCTTTTTCAACTGTTGGTCAAAATATATTTATCTGTCTCCAGTGTTAGATTAGACAAATGCAGTAACAATTTTTTTTTGCAGATCCCTTGCACTTACTATTTTAAGGTTAGGTTCTGTCTGGCTTCGTTCACATATTAGATATTAGATAACTTTGATGAAAGGGCTGCCGTTCCAAATGTGAGAGGGAGAATAAAAGGTCTTGATTTAGGTCCAGTGTGCGTCTTCAGGCATTAACAGTTTTGCTAGCAGAGACAGCCTCTACGACGGGGATGGTTGTGCTGAGCAGCGCAGAGGAAACGTCATTAGAGACCGGAGAGCTGCTCAGCATTTTGGACTATCTCCATGTGGCATTCTTGCCTGACTCCTGAGCCCCCAGCCACCTGCACAACTAGTAATAAAACTGTCACAAATGAATGAAAGTCGAGAGGGGGAGAGGGGAGCAGGGGGGCTAACACAGATGTCCAAATAAAGTGTGAATGATTCATTTTACCAAGATTAGTGACATTCTCCAGGAGAAATTTTCCCATGGCAAACAAGCTCCTCTCCTTTCATGACTACCCTGCGGATTGTCATCATAAATTGATTTCCCCCTCAAAGACAGAGCAAATTGCAAATGAAATACAACAGACAGAACAAGAACGTGTCTGTTTCTTCATTTTTCTTCTTTTTTTCCTCCCTTTTTTCCACAGCTCCCATTGCCTCCTCGCTCTTTGTTGTCCCCCTTTTCTCCCCCCACCCCCCTTTTTTTGTCAATTTCCCATGTCTCTCACATCTAAAGTGATACAGAGTGTTCAAACTTAAATTAAGATCTCTGGCAAGATAAACAGTTAAAACCAGTTCCCATAGTTACGGCTCACGCAGCGTGGTGATTGCATTATAATCCGACAGCAATCAACTCTAAATGAAACAGGGATGATAAGGGTGCTTTTTCTCTCTCTCTCTCTCTCTCTCTCTCTCTCTCTCTGTGTGTGTGTGTGTGTGTGTGTGTTTCCACGCTTGCTTGAATGTAGCTTATTTCTATCCTTTGTTCGACTTAGATTTTTATTACCTTCCAATCAGGTCAGCTCCACAACGGAGGCTTTTTGGACAAACACAGCCATGATGTGGGAAGGAAAAGATTAGAACATTACTACAAGGCCTTAATGAAGTCCTGCTGCTGCTGTGGAAAATGCAGCGTTCCTTAATTCTGAAAAGAAGAAGAAAAAAAAAGAGAAAAGAAAAACCCTCTTTAACCTTGGGAGATTTTTACCAAAAGTTTTTTTTTTCGGGATGGAAGACCAAATCAAGTCAGGGTCAAAAATCACACAATTTAACCCTGACTAATGGCTTATTGATCAAAGGAGTTAAATACATATAAAATGACACTCTTTGGTGAGGACGCCGTCAGTGAGGGAATAAGACTCAAATCAGGAAGCACAACAACTATCAACAACTATCTAATCTAACTACTAACTAAAATTGTTATATTTATAGAAATTGCTTAACAAAACAATAATTGCCAACTATTGAAAATGATGTTTTAAAGGTTGGTTGGCTTTTGGATCCGTTTTTCTTTAAAAAAAAAAAGTTAATTCATTTTTAAAAATTATAAACTGATAAAAAGCAGGAAGCTTGCATTAGTCTGATTTAATATTCTAATCCTAAATGTCTTTTTTAACACCTTTTTAAGCAGAAAATGATCATAATTAACAGAAAACATCAATCTGTTTGGAATTGAGGTATTTAATGTGTTTCACTAACTTACTAAATTAACTTTTCAATAATATCCGAATTTACTGACCGTGACTGTGAACATACCATTCAAAATGAGACACACGGTGATGGCAGAATCATGCCGCGGGGACGCTTTTCTTCATCAGGGACAGAGCAGAGTTTCAGATTTTCGCTCTTCAGTTTTATTATTTATGGTTGGTTTTTTTAAAAGTACCTTTTCACTACTTTAGTTGTGCACTACTTTGTCTGTCATGCCGAATCACCATGAAATACTCTGGTGCAACTGCAAAAGTTCAACATTTTTGAGTAGCTTAATTAATCAATAAATGTTCAGAAAATAAAACACTTCGGAGGTTTTAAAGCCTGGTTACCATAAGTTTGTTATTTTTCTTGGGTTTTACTGATACCAACAACAGTCATCTAGTTTATCATCGTTTTAATTGGAGTTGTGTTATTTTAAAGGAACATCATATTCCATCTTAAATCCATAATCTTAAGATCAGCTAACTCCACTGGTGTCACTCTCTCTGCCACTCAGCATCTCCTGGTCTCAACACCAAACGGGGAGGATTTACTGTTCATTCTTCTGAAGTCTGAGACTCTGTGTCTCTGTGGGAAGAATGCCACTCATCTGAGATGTCTGCAGGTTGTCAAAGCGCGAGGCAGGGGAGGGAAGAGGCGCACCCCGAGGCAGCCCGAAAAAAAACAAGAGAGGCGTCTGTGAGTGGAAGGCATCGTCAGTCATCCTAAAGAAATTATCCTCTGCCTGCCGCGTGCCGCTGATCAACAACGGGCTACCTGCTCGGCCCTTTCTCGCCAAAGACACAAAACGCTCTTTCATTAGTGGCGAGTTGGTCTTTGCTCTCGTCTCGTTTGGGGTTTCAGATGAACGGGTTGAAGTCGCCAGAAAGAAGGAAAAAAGTGAGGCGAAACGTTCCAAGGAGAACGCAATCGTCTTGGTTTTACATAACCGAATGTACGGACGTTGTGCAGGACGGAGCCTCTCAAAAAAAAAAAAAAGAAACAAAAAGGGAAAGAGAAGTCATTTAGTAAAGTGGAGCTCGAGCCAAATGAAATATGCTCTCAATTATGGCAATGGGTGTAAGAAGCTAATAAAGTGAATGTCCCTACAAGACACTGAACCCTAATGGATCCCAACTAATTTGCTTTGACTGATGAATTTCCCGCTCCGGTTGTGTTGGGCTTGAATAATTATGAAATTTATCACGAGACATTGAGACTCATTAAGGATTCGCGACATTTCATTAAAGCATTGTTGTTAGAGGCAACACATGGTGCTCTGTTTGTGTTTGTACCATGTCCACATGCAGAGAGTCTGAGATGGTGTGCAGAGGCAATTATGTGGCGATTAAAGTACTTAATAGAAAGACTGATTTTTAATTTTACATCTCTGCTTTAATTTCTCATCTTTTTTTCTCTTCCGGATGCATTTTACTCCTTCTTTCGTGTTGTTTTGTTGTCATTTTGATGGAACTATTATGTTCTTGTATCGCATCACACAGCATTTCCCAGAAACCATGCTGTACATTTACACCTACATTCATCAGTAAAGCTCTCATGAATATTTTCCTCTAAAATTTCTGCAAAGATCCATACTGTACTCTAAATCTGAAGCTGGGAACCTTTAATTGTGGGACAACGATGGAAATGAATAAGAATGACCACAATTCATACCATCTTTTCTCAGTCACCACCTTGACAGTATTTTAAAATTAAGACTTGCATAGTTTGTTGTCAACTTGTATGTCATTTAAGTTTTGCCACATGGTGGCATCCGGCCTCAAGTTGTTAACATATTCCGCCAGTTTTTGAAGATGCAAAATACAGAGAACCAGATCGTTTTCAGCTGCCATGACTAAAAGTTAGTCATGGTGAAACTGAGGTTCGATGTAATTTCCGAATCCAAGTTGTGACTGCAGAGTTAACTGGAATCACACCTCTGCTGGATAAGGTTTAAACCACAGTTTAATTAGCGCATGTTACGGCACAACTGTTCACTGTGTGTGCACACAAAATGAGTCCATTTCTCTCTCTCTCTCTTACTCTCTCTCTGCTGTGTGATCACAAAGAAGTGCAGTCCAAACCTGGAAAACCTTTTCAGACATCATAAGCTGGAAGCTTCTTCCTCTCAACAGGGAGTTGTTCTCCTTCTCTGTTGCCCAGGGCTTACTCAGGATGAGGGATTGCAGTGAACTGGAAAGATTGATGCAATCTGCTGTTGCTTACATAAACTTTTTTATAAGTGACATGGTGTGTGATGCTAAACCCAGGGTGTACCCCGCCTCTCGCCCAGCCTCTGGAGACGGGCAGTGCCCAGACAATGGACAGTGAAACTCGTAAAGTGCTTACAATTAAGTGATGCTATGTAAATAAATGGAATCCAATTGAGTTTCTCTGCTTTGTTATTCTGGGGTACTACCTGACACAGGGTCACATCAGCCCCGTTTGACTGAGCTCAAGTTAGTTTGACTGGAAAGTTCGTTAGGTAAGGTGTCGAACCTGACGTGAACCACAGAACCGAACTCTGGTCTGCCCGAAAAAGGTTTGCTTCGGTTCTGTTGAAGTGAACTCTGGTGCAGTTCGAATGCCAAGCAGGTCAGAGACCTCTCCACTAGCACTAAGACTACAGGACATTGTGGGTGACGCTTGTGTCTTGGAATAGCAGGAGAAATGGCTTGTGGTCTTTTACCAGCAACAGAAAAGAAATCCTACAACATCTGAAATAAAATCTGACTCCTCTCCATCTTTGCTTACATGCTTCATTTTGTGAAGAAGGAAGTTCTCCACAAATTCATGTTGGTTCCTTCAGTAGTTCTTGATGCAGCGTCAGGTAAGAGGAGGCAGGTTTTACTAAAGGCTTGGTTTGTTTGACAGTGTGGTGAGAAAGTGAACTGTAACAGATGGAAATGTACCAAATGTTGCAATTTTGGTCCCATGCAGTTGAACCAGGTCTACCAGACTATCAGACTGTAGATAAGACATAATAACCTCATTCACAAAGCTATCAGGTGACGGTAAAATAAACTTGTCCACTTTGATCCCAAGTTACTGCTGTATATAAACTTTTAAGTCATAACATATAATCGCTACGTGGTAAAAGTCTGACATCATCTGAGCACATAATTATTTGACGTAATTTATGATAGTTCCATATTTTGTCTCTTGTCTTCAGACCACTGTATTGATACTGACACCTTCTACAGATCATTACACGATGGGATCTGATTATTAGTGCATCCATTACCAAAATTCTGTGATGCAGGAAAAGGAATTTAGGTTGTTGATTCTGTTTATTGGATAATAAAATGGAGATTTAGTTTGGCAAACTAACATGACACAACACAACTTCTGTTTTGTTTTTTTATTAACAATTGAAGTTGTGACTTCATGAAAAGTTTGCAAGGAACTATATTACATTACACTTCATTTACCTGTACCTTAACCATAAATTGCATCACTATTCTGTGCACATGAATTGGAGTGTATTGACTCACAATTCATTAAACTGAAAATGGAATCATGGCTACTGGGTTGACTTTGTTATTTTATTATGGAGTTTACTAGCAGGCCTGCAGGACAGAAGATTTGGGATTCACATATGCAGGTGGTGTGTTATGAAAGTTTCTCTATATATTGCGTAACCCAAATGCTCATATGGGGCGTTTATATTTTTGTTCAATGTATAATTCCTGATGTTGCTCTGATAATCAAAGATTGACCATGCATCATTTACAGCATCAATCGTGTTTCTCTAATTAACCATTAAAATTTCTCCTGCTGCTCGATTGTTGTAGGTCAGATTTAGTGTTAACTCTGTAAATTGTCTCTGGCTCTGGAAACTTCCAGGAAACGTCCTGAAAATGTCTCTATGTGACTCTGCTGCATTCCACACCTTTTGAGTCTCACCTGTAACTGCTGAATTTCAATTTCTAATTTACATCCTTCTTTGTTACTTGATCTCCTTGTGAAGATAGACAATGGTGAGTCACAATCCTATAAGTTTAACAGTAATAAAGCTTAAAAAAATTCACTCCAAGTGTAATAAATCTATGAAAATGTAGTTTTACTCTAATTGTGTTACTTGAATGAACTGACTTCACAGTGAAATGATTTTTTTTTTTATTTCGAACTTGATGGAAGTATAAAATCACGCACATTGACAAAGAATGCAAAAGACATATTTTTGTACTACAATTCACTTCTACCTCATAACCACATTTTCAGATGGAGCCTCATTGTTAAATCAATTGAAAATGATTAGTTGTCTTTGTTAGTAGTCAGCTGGCGATGGCAACTTATTACTTTGCCAGCTTTATTATGAAAGCTAAACCCGCCACTAACCCACTTTGATTGCGTTCCAGTCCAAGTTGATTATCAGTCAACTTGGACAGGAACGCACAAAACGAATCGCCAATAAAAGGTAAGCAGCAAGACGGTGAATTACAACTCAAGGAGTCATGAACTTTAATATGAACTAAAAGACATTTTAAAGGAAGTGGGTGATTTACAAATTCCTTTAGTGGTTTTAGGAAGGTAGCCTCTAACTCATTTAGAAGATTTCACTTAAAGATCTTACTGCAGTCATCTGGGAGTGGTTCCTCTATCTGGATCATCTCAACTCTAATCTCCACTCATCAGCTGGCTCAGCTAAGTAAATACACATCTCTCCCACAGACAGGATGTACATATATGGACATCCTGTCTGTGGGCATATATGTACATCCTTAATTTACCAGTTTGGACGGGATATATGTACGATGTACCGTACATATATACTGAACTGTGACGCAAAAGTTACAGATATGAGAGTGAGATGGTAATATTGATGGTAATATTGACCCGCACATGGCTGGTTTAGGGGGACTGCCTGCGGTGTGCACAACTTGAAGGATGAAGCCAGCATCTCTGCAGTTCAGTGCCATGTCAATGGAGAGGAACACGGAGTGAATCCCTAATCTGAAGTTAACCACCGCGCTGAATGCCGGTTCCCACAGGACAAACAAGCTTCATTAAGGAGGACCGTGGTCTCCTTTTCATCTCGTTGAGATTACCCCTGTGGGGAGTATCGAGATCTGATGCTCTTAGGCCTCTGTTTGAACATAGAAATAGTTTTCTACCATACTGATGTGTGCATGGTCTCTCTCTCTCTCTCTCTCTCTCTCCATAATGCAGCTGCTTGGAAACTGCCACACAACTAAGAGATCTCAGCGGAGGAAAGGAGATGATCAATTTCTCAGGGAATCTTCACTCCTCCCTCTTTTCTTTCCCTCATCCTGACCCCTCCACCTCTTCCTCCTTACTTCCACTAGCCATAATTATTTCTCCCCCCCAATACACACACACACACACACACACACACACACACACACACACACACACACACACACACACACACACACACACACACACACACACACACACACACACACACACAGAAAGTAATTTTTCTTGCCCAGTAATGAAAAGCTCATTAAAATAGGTCTGGAACAAACAAAGCTTTTCCTGTGAGGCCTCTTTTCAAATTCATTTCAGAATTTCTCACTGTTTTAATCAATTAAATCAATTAATCATTCCTTGGTGGAAGAGACATTCTTTACAATCTTCTGTGGGCTTTTTTTTTTTTTTTTGTTCCAGCGTGAGTGAGGCTTGATGAGGGTGTCAAGAGAGTGTGGCTCAACCCAAGGCGGAGTATCGCCGGCTTTGCCAAAGGGAAATCAGCTAGATGCAACTCAATCTCCTCAGAGCCGCAAGAATAATTAAACAATTAAAGTCAAGAAAAAGATCATCTTTACACATCCGTAGCCGGAGGGGGGAGCGGGGCGTCGTTTTGTCATGTAAAACCTCGAAGCCCGGTAACTTCTCTCTAAGTCAACTTTTTTTTCACGGGTGGCAATCATCTTCACTCCAGCACCAGATGTTTCCTGCTGCAGCTCTTTTTACTCAAACCAACAATGACTCGCGAAAATGCGGACCTCCTCCCCTCCCCTTGAACGTGTTGGTGTTTTGTCACGCTTCATCGGAATCGCATGGGATAGACCAGATTGACGCACATGGTTGTAGGTCGATTTCAGAAAATAAAAGTCTGACTGGCACGATGTGCGCTTTTATTTCACTCCCCCTGTGTAGAGGTTTATCGATGCCCAACAACTCACAAGACAAGACGATGTTGAGCTCACGAGACAAGATTATTACCTTTAGAAAACAAGTTTGTGCTTCATTACAGACGTAAGTCTTTTGGTGGTAAGTCTAGCATGTCTTTACATCCAGACTCGAATGTTTGCTCAGTCTTTGTAACCCTCAGTCATGTCAGACGGAGAGCATAGACAGCGACCTTCAAGTCATGCG
Organism: Poeciliopsis prolifica; assembly: GCF_027474105.1. Classification (NCBI taxonomy): domain Eukaryota; kingdom Metazoa; phylum Chordata; class Actinopteri; order Cyprinodontiformes; family Poeciliidae; genus Poeciliopsis; species Poeciliopsis prolifica. The sequence continues at coordinate 2,433,184 of NW_026562435.1, read as the reverse complement.
GCAAGTCTGGACTTTGACTGAGCCGTTTCCAACACGTTTTGATCAGAACAGTTCCTTTGGACCTTGACCTAAATGTATGGTGTTCTAGCCATGTCACTTTGTGAGCCTCCAAACCGGAATCAAGCATTTTGCAGCCAAGATTCCTCCAGGATCTCCAGTCTCTATTCATGTTCACCTCTCACCAGCTTCCCTGTTCCTGCTGAAGGAGATCAGGCCCACAGCATGATTCTGCCACCACTTTGTTTAAACTGTGGGAAGGTTGTCTTTAAGGTCACTTGCAGTTTTAGGTTTAGAAGCACACAAATCACTTCGCATGTCCAGAAAGTTCATTTTGGGTCTTGAATACTAAATAAGGTTTAGTAAAATTTACATTTTAAGAATTTTTTTGGTTTTCTATTTTGAATATTTTGTGCCTCTTTCCTCACATTAGACCCATACAGTTAGGGCCAGAAATATTTGGACAGTAACACAATTTTTGTGATTTGGGCTCTGCATGCCACCGCATTGGATTTGAAATGAAACCGCTACAACAGAATTCAAGTGCAGATTGTAACGTTTAATTTAAAGGGTTGAACAAAAATATCTGATAGAAAATGTAGGAATTGTACACATTTGTTTACAAACACTCCACATTTTAGGAGCTCAAAAGTAATTGGACATATAAACATAACCCAAACAAAAAGTTTTTTGTCAGTATTTTGTTGCGAATCCTTTGGAGGCAATCACTGCCTTAAGTCTGGAACCCATGGACATCACCAAACGCTGGGTTTCCTCCTTCTTAATGCTTTGCCAGGCCTTTACAGCCGCAGCCTTCAGGTCTTGCTTGTTAGTAGGGTCTTTCCGTCTGAAGTCTGGAATTTGAGCAAGTGAATGCATGCTCAATTGGGTTAAGATCTGGTGATTGACTTGGCCATTGCAGAATATTCCACCTTTTTGCTCTCATGAACTCCTGGGTAGCTTTGGCTGTATGCTTGGGGTCATTGTCCATCTGTACTGTGAAGCGCCGTCCGATCAACTTTGCAGCATTTGGCTGAATCTGGGCTGACAGTATATCCCGGTACACTTCAGAATTCATCCGGCTACTCTTGTCTGCTGTTATGTCATCAATAAACACAAGTGACCCAGTGCCATTGAAAGCAATGCATGCCCATGCCATCACGTTGCCTCCACCATGTTTACAGAGGATGTGGTGTGCCTTGGATCATGTGCCGTTCCCTTTCTTCTCCAAACTTTTTTCTTCCCATCATTCTGGTACAGGTTGATCTTTGTCTCATCTGTTCATAGAATACTTTTCCAGAACTGGGCTGGCTTCTTGAGGTGTTTTTGGGCAAATTTAACTCTGGCCTGTCTATTTTTGGAATTGATGAATGGTTTGCATCTACATGTGAACCCTTTATATTTGCTTTCATGGAGTCTTCTCTTTACTGTTGACTTAGAGACAGATACATCTACTTTCCTGAGAGTGTTCTGGACCTCAGTTGATGTTGTGAACGGGTCCTTCTTCACCAAAGAAAGTATGCGACGATCATCCACCACCGTTGTCTTCCGTGGACGCCCAGGCCTTTTTGAGTTCCCAAGCTCACCAGTCAATTCCTTTTTCCTCAGAATGTACCAGACTGTTGATTTTGCTACTCCAAGCATGTCTGCTATCTCTCTGATGGATTTTTTCTTTTTTTTTCAGCCTCAGGATGTTCTGCTTCACCTCAATTGAGAGCTCCTTTGACCGCATGTTGTCTGGTCACAGCAACAGCTTCCAAATGCAAAACCACACACCTGGAAACAACCTCAGACCTTTGTCTGATTACAGGTTAACGAGGGAAAGGCCTTTTGAGTTACTTGCAGCCTTTGGAGTCCATTGTCCAATTACTTTTGGTCCCTTGAAAAAGAGGAGGCTCTGCATTACAGAGCTATGATTCCTAAACCCTTTCTCCGATTTGGATGTGGAAACTCTCATATTGCAGCTGGGAGTGTGCACTTTCAGCCCATATTATATATAAATTGTATTTCTGAACATATTTTTGTCAACAGCTAAAATAACAAAACCTGTGTCACTGTCCAAATATTTCTGGCCCTAACTGTATGTTACGTTCTGTTGTGTCGCATCAAGTCCCAATAAAATTAACATAAAAGTTATGATTGTAACCTAACAAATTATTCTAGGGCATAAATACTTCGCCAAGGCACTCTACAGTGTGCAACAGAAAGAAAAGTTCCCATCTCCCTTGTAAGAAGAGGCTACACACCGTGCAGCAAAACAATATTCTCATCAGACGCGGTCATAGATTAAAAAACAGACTGCAATAGTGGAATAATTAAAGGATCTCATCCAAATCGAGGTCTTGCAGATTAGCCTTAATAGGTGTTGAAACCAATGACCTGCAGCTTAATGAGGTTGTAAACGACAGCCGATCTCGCTGCTATTATTCTCGGTGACAGACGATGGCGCCACTTACGCAGCTGTAAAGCCCTGATATTTCCCAGAGGTTGGAGTCACTCTCAGTAAACTCAGTAGTTATTGAATGTCAACTAATTAAACTCTGACGTGAGGTGAATGTAACCCACTGCGTGTTGCCATGCAGCTTGTGGCGCGTTGGAAAATGTCCTTAAAAGGAGCATCAGAATAAAAGCAGAGCTGCTTTCGTTGTGATCCGACCAAAATCACTAAGTCCTTTAAATAATCTATTGTATACAGTTAAATAAATATTTTCAGTATTATTATCGATACGTTAATTTGAAAGAAAGTATAGAATTAGGACAATAACTTAAACAGATACTGTTTTTTTTTCTTTTTGTTGCTTTTGGCTCTTATAAGCTTGTTTTCAATTCACACCTTTGACTGCCTACTCCAGCCTCTCTTACCTCCGTTTCCATTCCTGCATGTCTGTGTGTCCAGTCAATATCACTTCTCCACGATTGGCTGAGATTGTTTTCCTCCTAAATGGCCTGCGAGTTGATTGGCCGAGGCGTCGCTTCCGTCAGACAGCTAAGGAGGGTTTTACTGGAGATTGCTTGCTGTCAGCGACACATGTAGAACAAGCTGCTTGCGGGACGCACCGATCAGACCAGACCAGACTAGACGGAGTGCGTGCAGTCAGTTTTCATCTTCTCCGTCTGCCTCGCTCTTCCTTCACTTCCACCTTATTTTTCTCCTTTCACCCTCCCACTCCCGTTGTGTTTTTTTGCCACAACACGCACTTCAAGCTTTTTGGGGAACGTTACGGCATGCGGAGACCTCACACAACGTCTTACTGTGGAATCCTTTCGTTTCTACGCAAAGAGAAAAAAGCAGTAAAGCGGTGACAGCAGAAGGGGCGAACATCCAGTGGAAATACTATCTGAAAACTCCATTTGCTCTCTCTCTGTCTCTCTCTCTCTCTTTTTCTCTCTCTCTCTCTCAGTCTCTCTCTGTCTCTCTCTCCCTCTCTCTCCGGTCCGCGCGCTGCTCCTGCTGCCTGTGAACAAGCCGACTCGGGTTGCTCAGCGCTGGGTTCCGCTTGTCGCGCGGAGCTCGAGGCCAGCGCGCGCGGTACTGCGTCCGCGTAATTCTTTCATTTCTTTCCTTTTTTTTTTTTTTTTTTGACCTGTACTTGTTTTTTTGGGACCAACCTGTTCAACTGCGTCGCCAACTTTACTGCCATTTACACTTAAGAGAAACAAACAAGGTGAGTATCCGAGTCCTGCAGCTACGCGGCGTGTTTGTTTCCCACCGGAATGCTGTAGTAGTATTAGATTTTGCCTGCGTCTTTTATGCTATCATGCTATCACATATTTCCCAATTTCCACGCTATTTCTCCGTAATAACTCCAATATTTTCCATTTCGAATAAGCAGCCACGAGCGTTTTCCTCTATTGTATTTCTGTCTTGGTCTCTGCCCAAATTGAACGGTCGTGTAATTACATGTGTTAGCCCATTTAAGTTAAAAGCCAGTCCCCCCACCGCCTTCCACTCACACACACACACACACACACACACACACACACACACACACACACACACACACACACACACACACACACACACACACACACTTCTTTCGCGCTCCTCCTTCCTCCTGCCCCTTCTATCCCTCAGTTTAGAAAACCCCCCAGAAACTCCCTCCCCTAAATGAAACTTGACTATAGTCTGTCCTGCTCATCCAGGGGGTCACTTTCAGCTCTCTCTTCTTCTGCTTTTTTTTTAAATTCATCTCCTTTTAGATCTAATCAGCACTAAGGTAGGCAGTGGTTTGTCCCTAAGAGCCATCGCTAATGGGCTTACTGAATGCTTTTCTCTATCTCCCTCTCTCCCCTCCCTTCCTGTCCTCCTCCCCCTCCCCCCATTCTAACTCTAATTGGCCTACCTGGCTTTCAACAAAGATTTTTTTTTTTTTGCTTTTTGCTTTATCCTGGCGAGTCAGGCCTGATCAAATTGGTAGGGATTACATCTAAAAGAGCTCCACGTTAAATTCGTGGTTGAATCATTAGATTACAGATATTACAGCAGGTTTGTCTGCAAAGTCTCAGTGCGGGGCTGTGCATGTCTCACTGAAAGCTCTTCTCCTGAAGGTCCAGCTAGTATCAACTGCTAGTAAACAGGGAGCAGGAGTGACAAAGCTCCATCCGCTCTAGCTTTAGTGTTTCACGTTTGAGCAAAAGAACATGACTGAAAAGAGCGATGAATTTACTAAGATTGTGTTGTGACTTTTGGATTGACAGTTGGCACAAGAGCGGCGTCTTGAGAAGGCTGGACTGTACTACCTGTTAGTTGATGAAATGTGACTTTTTTTTTCGATTGTTGTTTTAGTTTGCATAAATTATGCCTAATTATGAACCAATCAGGCTTGACCAGTACTGATTTTCTGTTTTGTTTTTGGGTGGCTGCCCTTTGAAATCTGATTCTTTTTTGCAAATACGAGATCCCGACTCATTCTTCAATATGCAAAATGATTATGACGGGTATAAATCTCAATCTTCATCTGATAATTTATTGTTAAACTGAAAAAAAAAAGTGAAAACGCACTAGTTAGTTGGTCAAGGAAAGGCCAGTTTTGCCCTCTTGGCTGAAAAAAACCCTCCAGTAAATGCATCAGTAAAGGACTATGCACTTACATTTAAGATCAATAAACTCATAAACCAACAGTAAAAATGATTATTTTGTCATCCATTGTACTCAGATTAACAAAAAAAAAATCAGACAACAGTGGTTATATGTGAATACAAAACATGGAATCAGACATTGACAGAAAATCAGAAATCAGTGTTGATGCATCTCTATAAACATAAGGTTAGTGCTGCCAGTTACAGTGTTTATAAATCTGAGGAAGTGGGAGTTTGTTGCTTTGATACATGTAATGAATAAGAAAATAATATCTAACGATCAATAATCGGGGAAAACTGGCCAATTTTTACCCCGGCCGATTCATATGTGCATTGGTATTTCGATAAATTTTTTTCTCTCAGGTAAAGGTACGAACTGCATGTCTGACATTGACCTTTTCTTTTTAAAAAAATAGACAATGGTGAATCCCGGAGGCAACAGCCAGCCACCAGCGGTGGGGACGGGTTCCTTGTCCTGGAAGCGATGCGCGGGCTGCGGGGGCAAAATCGCCGACCGCTTCCTCCTCTACACCATGGACAGCTACTGGCACAGCCGCTGCCTCAAGTGTTCCTGCTGTCAGGCCCAGCTGGGTGAAATAGGCACGTCGTGCTACACGAAAAGTGGCATGATCCTCTGCAGAAACGACTACATCAGGTGAGTAAGCCGGGACACTTTGTGCTCAATTTCGTCCTGCTTTTAAATGTCAACAACTTGACTTACTGACAGAAAGTTTATGAGCAGGTTGAAGAAACACCAGCATAAAATTGGTGGGATTTTTTTCTGCTTGGTACCACTGAGTCAAACACTTTTTGTGGGTTTTTGATCAGTTTTTAGCTCAGAAAGTGGCGGTAGCCCAGGGCCACAATTTTGAGGGGGGCTCCAAAGATTTGCATTTTTTAATCAACGGATGTTTCATTTAAAAATGTATTATAAATTTATTATAAAGTAATAAAGTTTTATTTATGCAATTTTATTAACTCATAAGCCCAAATCAAGTGAGTTGTATTATTTTAGAATTTTCGTGAATATAAACATTATTCAAGCTTTGGAAAATGATAAAGTTAGTCACTTTCTTTGGAAACAATATGGAGATATTGGCTTTGGGATGTATTCAACCTACAATCAGTTCATACCTATCAATGTATAGGGCTACCTATAGAGGTCCTGTAATTATTTTATTAGTAAAATAATTTTTCCTTAGTGGAGGTAGGGATGGGTGATATAGAATTTTTTCACAATATTTTTTGTTTTGTTGTGATAAAACAAAAAATATTTGTAAAAATGATGATAAAAACAAAGTATTACTTAGTTTTTAAATAACTGCATGACAGAATTCATAGTGGCACAAACAAATTCTGTCTTGAAAACCATTCCTATTTGAAACAATCTTATTCAGGATGCCACATACTTAAAGACTTGTGAATTATGTTACTAAGCTGACTTAACTATATTTTCAAATTTACTGACATTCATTGATGCCCTCATGGAAAAAAAGAAACAATGGAGAAAATAGTAAAAGCATTTTTTAGGCTGTTTTTTAACATCAACTGGCCCTGGTCGCAAGACGAGCAGAGGTGGATTTTTGTGGAAACTCACCTTGATGAATAAAAGGAATTAAACCAGTTTCACACCAACAACCCAAAGAAAGTCATACATTTCCTCCATGCTTGATGTAGCGAGCTAGAGGTAGACATTTTACATAACAAATCACATCATAGTACAACAGGTGAACCACTGAGTTGTAGATGTGAGTTGTAGATCAGGAAATGACACCTGAGCTTGTGAAATTAGTCGATCCGGCTCTGAATTGAACTCTGAATCTTTTCAAACAGATACCACTGAGAATTGATGGGTGTCATGTTAAAAAGTTAAAACACAGATTCACTCAATGTTTCAGTGAACATGGAACAGCAGTGCAGTCAACAGGGAGAAAAAAAACCCCTGAAAAAAGCAAAACAAAACTGCACAATTAATTGAAATGCTAAAGTGTGGCTCTCAGCTCCTACTCCCACCTCATAAAAAACACAGGGAAGTCAATGGGGTACTTCATTCATAATGGTACTATAACATAATTAAAACTGGAAAGTCGAGTGTATGTGTGTGTGTGCGAGGGAAAAATGGAGATTTGGGTGTATGCGTGCGTGCGTGTGCGTGCATGCATTTGTGTGTGCGTGGATACACCTTTCCACGTGTAATGAGAGCTTGCTTGGTTGGGAGAACTGAAAAGCATATTATGGAACGGAGAGATCTCTGTAGAGATAAGACCAGAAGTGGTGGTTGGTTGGTTGATGTGTTGGGGGGTGGGAGGGAAGCATGTGACAGTGAGTCTACACAATTAAATGCTTTAATTATAGTCCCCCCTCCATTTCCTTTAGTCCTGATGGGTTTTATCTAATGAGATCTGGTCCCTGGCTTGTATCCGCTACCAGTGACGTGTCCGAAATGAATGAGAGCCGCACCGCAAACAAAACATTTAATTAACCAAATTGGCTTTTGAGAGAAGCAGGAGAGAAAGACAGATAGAGAAGAGGGATTATTGTGAAGGCCATTTGCTCCCCCCTCCACCTCCTCTATTCTTTATCTTAAAGGGGCAGACTGACTTTTTCAAACTGAACATGCAATATATATTTTTAGGCGTCAAATCCAGTGGTGTTTGTTCCAGAGGGCAGCACCTCAACTTCCAAGAGAAAGTTGCTCTTTGTGTTGTCTCCAGCCAGAAGTGATGTTATTTCTGCGGGCCGTTGGCTGGCGGAGGGGGAAATTAATTTACTCGCGGCTGCTGGATTCGGGAGAGAATGCGGTTGGCTTAATTGAATAAGCCAAGGTAATTAAATGGCACTTTTCCAATAGAACGTGTGAGGTAAATCTAATAGTTGGTTATTTAATATCACTTTGAAGTCTGCCCACTCAAGCACTATGACAGCATGAGAGAATGTGAACTTATTAGGGCCAGGGAAGAGGAAAGGAAAAAAAGGGGGGGGATCTCAGAAATTAATTAAATCGCATGCAATTTAGAGGAAACGTTTATCTTGATTTGTCATATCAGAATTAATTCAAGGCCTTCAATTCACTTGGGGCCAGATCTGTTACTCTGAATTAACCAAGTGTAATTTGGCTGATCCCACCCTCCACTTCCAACACACACACATACACAAACCCTCCTCTTCCTCCCTCAACCCCCTGCTCCCAAAACACACACACACACAGACACACACATACACACACACACGATCTGTGCCAGCCCTCCGTCATCCTCACAACCCCCCCCCCACCGCCCTACTCTCTAATGCAGCTCTTGCCATTATGCAAAGCCTCGCTTCAGTATCAATATGGCCTAGTGCTTTTAAGGTGCTTTGGCTGCTGATGTAGAGAGGCATTTTTAATGGACTGTGTTGCAGAAATCATTGTTGTGGGGGTAATTTTACCCTACTCAAAGGTCTCGGTGAACGAGGTCTGCATTTACCAGACAGCCCAGCAGCAAGCCATGCTATATTTCACCCAGCAGTCACTGCTGAAATGAAATCCAATAGTCATCGCCTATATACTCAACAGACAGCTCGGAATGGGTTCCTTTCTGTTTTTTTTTCTGATTGTTGGTGTTGTTTTGATATTTAATTTAATCAGATTCACTCGGAGAAAGGATAAATGGAAGCGTTTCCTCTTGAAACGCTGTCAGTAACTGTTTTTATTATTATTTATTATTAGTAGTAGTAGTATTATTATTACGATTATTCTGAAAGGAAGGAAAGCAGAACCAGATGTGTCATTGTAATTAGGAGTCCCCTTGGCTTTAATTATGCTGACCCGCCGTGTCGACTTCACTCCCGAGCTGTGGAAGGGGGGCCATTAGAGCCCAAGTTCAAAATGCTACAGCAACTTAATTGAGCACCTAAAGGCCTGGGCTCCTTAAATCAAACAGTATCCAGAGCTGCCCTCCCCTCCCACCACTCCTTTCCTTTCTCCCTCTACTTCTCCATCCCTGGTAAAATAATTAACCTGCTTCGTGTTGCTTGGTGGACCTTCGTAGGCTTTGTTTCAACACAACACAAAAAGCATTCATGCTGATAAAACTCCGCTTTCTCGTGTAATCATTCTCGTATTGTCACGTCTCTTAAAGCGAGTCATTTATTTAAATATATACAAATAAATAATATACGTATATATTACATATGTACATATGTTTGTTTCCGAGAGAGCCCAAAACTGGCAGCGTCGCGGCAACAGTCTCCATTTAATTAGTTTCTGAAATTGAGTTTTGACGGAGTCTTTCCAAACGATGCCAACAAAACAAAATTTGCTTCCGCCCGGTGCCGTCTTACTGAAAGCTGTTTTCTCTGAGAGCTCCTACTTTTGTTTTGTTTTTGTCGGTCGTATCTTAACGACCGCTTGGGGAGGATAGGGGGGTGTTTCGACACAAACATGTTTTATTCTCTCCCTGATTCCGTTTAAATACTTTTTATAAAGAAAAGCTCCTTCAAGAGTGCGAAACGGACGAGACGTTCTTGGTTTTCCTGTTAATTTTATTTTATATATTTTTAAGCCAAACAACTTTATCTGATCCACTGCCACCACCCATCCTTTTTTTCATCCCTTTCTCTTTCTCTCTCTCTCTCTCTCTCTCTCTCTCCTTTCTCTCCGGAGCATGTCAGATGCCGTGGTCTTATTTGATTGCTTAGGAAAAGTGCAGTGATAGAGCAAACACCCAGTGAGATATGATGACAAATGGGTCCAGATCCCAGTAAATTACTTTCTGCTCAAATCGAAATTTCATTCAGTTTGCTGCTCACCGAGATGAAGTAATCTAAATTGTGGACTCAGAAGGAAGATAGAAGGGAAGCTGGAGCAAGCATTTCATTATCAAGAGGCAGAGAGAGAGAGAGAAGGTTAGGGACGAAAGAGATGAGCAGAAGCAAATCTAAAGTGTTGACACCATGATTGAAAAGGTTAACCCATGCACATTATATATCAACCAGAGAAGCTACGGGGTTTCTAATGGAAACACGGCACTGACGGAGCATTCACACGAGTCCTAATGGCGAAAGCTCTGCGTCCCTGCCTGGGTGTACAATCAAATCCTCTTAGCGCCTGATGTCTTATGTTCCTGCTTATTATTGGGTTGCAGAAAAGAAAAATGCAGTAAAAGTAATATGTAGTCTCAGCATGAAATGCTTGAGAAGAGCTCTAAAGGATTCATTTCTCCTCTTCCATCTCTTCTTCTTCGTGTTTTCGATCGTAAGAATCGAGACATGTAGTCTAGAAAACTTGGCAAGCTGAAGCGTGGGTTTCCACAGTTCATTAAGCAAATCTACAGACGCAGAGTAACCCCCGCTCTCCCCACTCCAACTTTTCTCAGGTTATTTGGGAACAGCGGAGCTTGCAGCGCCTGTGGTCAGTCGATTCCAGCCAGCGAGTTAGTGATGAGGGCGCAGGGCAACGTGTACCATCTCAAGGTAAAAACAAAACCGCCGCCATGTACCGCGTTCAGCAGTTTGTGTGAGTAGATTGGGTTGGTTAATCCAGTTCCTCTCTTCCTGTCCCAAAGTGTTTCACGTGTTCCACCTGCCGGAACCGGCTCGTTCCCGGGGATCGGTTCCACTACATCAACGGCAGCCTCTTCTGCGAACACGACAGACCCACAGCGCTCATCAATGGCCATTTAAGTTCTCTGCAGACGAACCCGTTACTGCCTGACCAGAAGGTAAGGCCACTGCACTGGTGGAAGTTTGTTATTAGTGAGTTATAGATTGCAGTGAAATAAGAAAAGTGGGGATTTGCTCAATTTACATTGAGGTTTGATGATCAATCAGGATAACTTGGACTGGCTTTATTACATTTCAACTCAGTGATTTATCCAAACTTTGTTTGGCTACACTTTTTTGTGCTGTTTCTACAAAAAGCTACATACCAGACTTTGGTGAAAAATCACTCAAGATATTCATATAGTCACAGGAAGATGCAATTTTATATTTTGTAGATTTGTTCTAAAGAAGAAGGTTTTTTCTTATAAGTTTTTACTTATAAGGTTTTACTAATATAGAAAAACACTAACACATGACTTTGGTCATGTGTGCCTGACCAAATTTGTCCTCATATTTTAAAATCAGATTCCACCTTTAAACTTGTTTATTCAGTGACAAAATGCTACATGTTTCCTCCAGACTCCTGTGCTCTTCCACCACTACTTTTTAGAGTGAGTTAGAACCAGAGAAGTTAAGCTAAACTAACGTAGCAACATGTTAAAATAATATTGGCTGATATCAATGTTAAGTGCTGATCTATCGTTCATCCCTAAATTTTATTGATTAAATTTCTTTCTGACCAGCCTTGAATTTTACTGGAATGGTCTGGACCTGGTCCCTTAAGAACATTTTCTAGGGGCGCCACTAATGCCCATACCTACATCATCTCCACCATGACCTTACAACCCAAACACCTCAAATTCTATGCCATAACTCAACTACCGTAATGTTTACTGATGCCTGTTTGATCGGCTAGTATATTATGATGTCACAGAGCAATAGTTGGAAAAACAAGTCGGTGCTTGTTTTGTTTCATTTTAGAAAGGTTGTACTCCATGGAATCCTGCATATGCTCTGTGTTATTTTGTCGTCACACATCATTTTGAGAGTATTTACAACAGAGAAGTGCCTTTTAGAGCAGATTTTCATGACCTTGTGTGGAAAAACGGGATCACCCTGAGCAGCTAGTGTATCACCAGAACCGTCATCACGACTTCCATCTTGATGCTTCCAATGAAAGCAAAACAAAACGCCTAATCATATACAAGGATAACTTCATTCTTCAGAGTAGCTGCATTCTGCCTGCTGGAGATCTAATCATTTCTGCCTCAAAACAAGGAGTTTTATTGATACACACACAGGCTGAGAGAAACCTGGATAGGGGGGAGTGTTTGGAGTGTGTCATAGATAGACTAAAAGAGGAATCATATTATTGGGAGCATGCATTTCACCTTGAGTGCTCGTGCGAGTGGAGGAGAGGCAGAACTCCATTAAGGCCTTTTAAGGGCTTGTCACTTTTACAGATCGGCTCGCCGGGCTCTAAGAGCTCCTCACATTTAAATTGAAAGCCGTTGTATTATCTAGCTTAATTTTAAATGTCTGTTTAAGTCGTCAGCTACGCGCTAAGAGCGTGTCTGTTAGCACGGCCGGCGTAGTAAAATACAAAGCTTCATTGTTTATTTATGCCCCTGACATCAATTGTAGTGGGAGAAAAAAAAATGCTGCATTATTGATGCTAAAACGCAATCTGAATATTGGCCCCGGTGCTTTAATTATAGCGGGGAGAGGAGAGGATATTTAAATAAACAGAGAAGCTCAGTGGCTGCTTCTGTTAGCTCCACATGGGAAAACGTGGAGGATCATCCTGCTCCTCCAGCACATTGTGGCACGTTTAGCAGAATCTGGCAGGACTCCGGCCCTCCGAATCAATACGGCACCAATGCATCAGGACGCATTCGTTTTGATTATTTGCAATTTTCACGGCGATCGTTTTTGCGCTCATATCTTCAACTTCCTTTCCAGCTTCTTCCTGCCTAATCTCTTTGTTCAGAGTAGACAAATTACCTCTCTCAAACAGAGCTCGCTTTGACCCAGGGGAGGAAGACCCTCCCAGCGTCAGTCACTTTAATTAGCCCCCAAAGTCGGAGTTTGCAATTACTAATAGACTCAAGCCCTCCTAGTGATTTGAAGGATGAAGGGGGGGGAAGTAAATCACCCCTTAGAATCGCAGAGAAGAACACGAGGAAGATGAAAAAGTTAAAATCTGTTTCTTTTTTTTTTTACCCAGACAGATAATAGTGTTTCCTCCCCCTGCATTTCTGTTTCACAGGCTTGAGCACCTCCTGCAGTTATGCTGGAGCGTGCTTCTAATTATACCAAAGAGAATCGCCTCATGAAGGCACTTTTGAGTCGGTGCTAAGTAAATGGGACACCAGATGGTTTTCAAAGCCTGGCTGATCAATAAATTAAACACAAGCGCTAGTGGAAAATGTATTAATCAGGTGGAGGGGAGTGGACATCTTTAACACTTCAACGTCTTGCTTTTAAAGCTGACCTGAGATGTTTGTTAGAGATGCACCAATTCAATATTAATATCTTTATCAGTTTTGATTTCAACAAAAATTATAGACTGAGCATCGATGACAATGCACCTGAGATCTATAAGAGCATATCTATTCAAGACTAGTTCTAGGATTTGTGGTTTGAGAGGCGTCATTATTATTTATTTTTATATTATATGTACAATTTCTAATTGCACTTTCTGTACCATTTGAAAGCCTTGTTGCAGTTTATTACGTCTTACATCTACATATTGTCCTATGAATTGTGGATTGATTCAAAATGCTTAAAAATAGATTTTGCTTAATTTTTTGTAAAATTATATTTGAAACTTTCTGAGATATTTGTTTATTCATTACAAAGCTAACCTAATACTGGCAGTTTAAGTTACAGAATTTCATTCATAAGCCTATTTTTGTTGGAATATAAACTGGTGCATTTTGATACAGTATGGAAACCTATCAAATGTATTTAAATAATTGATAGTTTTGTTTACACTCTTTTCCTCTTGTCAATAATTTAAACAATCTGTAGACTGAATAGAAAAACATTGTGTGAATCAACAATTGTTTCTGAATCAAATTGTTACCCTAAAAGTCTGAATTGAATCACTTAATACCAACATTTACATCTCTACTTGCAAAGCTATTGATGTATTTAAGTGTGATGCACTGTTACAGTTATCAAATACATTTGTAATTCAGTACATTGACGTCTGTTTAAAAAAAATATTTTTTTTTCTATATTTGTTTTTTCCTATATTGGATCGGTGTCGACCGATACTAAACCTCACATATCGGTATCGGAAGTAAAAATCATGGATCGGTGTGTTGCTAATGTCCGTTTCTGTCTGTTTTTCATGCTAGGTGTGTTAGGTGGGAAGCTGTGCAGGAAGCAGGATGTGTGCCTTCATTTTAGCCCTTCCTCATTGTCACCTGAGACAGCGTGGATCAGCAGCACCCCAAGCCCGTTCGCCGTAAAGGAACCCTCCGCCCATCTTAACCAGTTACCTGACTTCTCATCTCCGCGACCCTCAAGGCCCCGCCCCCTAACTCCCAGCCTTCAACCTTCGGCTTTTCCCCAAATCTGGGTGGATATTTGCACTTACTACAACTGAGACAAGGACGCTTGGGAACGCTTTGGAGTTTTGACACTGATCGTAATCAGAAGGGGACTCTCCAGGTAGAGAGGTTTTTAAAGCAACTGACTGAGAGGATGTTGTGACTGAGCGAAGAGGGAAAAGAAAACAAAACTGACTAATTAGGTTTGAGAGTGGCAGACTTTTCAACGCTGCACATTTGTTTAAAGACACTTTTGGGGGAAAAGCGGGAACTTTTTTTTTTTTCCTCTCTTCCTTTTCTATCCTCATTTCCCAGAAATGTGGTGATTTCACTTTCTATATTTGAAATGTTGTCAAGAAAAGGGGAATATGTTCTCTTTCTGTTTTGATTCATATATACATATATGTGTTCATATGTATATGTATATATGAATGGGGTTTAAATAAAATATCTGTGGCATTTTGTGAAAAACAAATCATGAACACTTGTGGTGTATTTGTAAAGCTACCATGTATGTACAGTATGCATGTAAATGTTGTTGTCCAGGTGTGGCTACAGTACATCTGACCCCTCTGCATCCGGCTCCCTTCCCTTAACACCATGGCAACCTGAAGAAGTTCTGCTCATAGCCAGAAATGTAGATATCATTCCCAACATATAAATGATGAATGAAAGAGAAATTTATTTGTGATATTTTCCGAGACATTTGCTCCCGTATGGTGTATTTAAATAATAAAAGTATTGGAAGATTTTAAAGCCTCCTTAAATTCATTGTGACCCTGAATATTTCTCAAGGGTGAAATGTGCTTAAGAGATAGAAATACCAACAGGTGGAAACTCGCAGAAACCAGTGAAACCCACTGCAACCACTTGGAACTGCAAAACACACAACCCCCCCTAAACGCAACAGAAAAGACGCTGCACAAGAAAAATGCGACAGCCATAAACAAAATGTTGCAAACACACGGAGTAGGAGGAAACCAACGCAATTACTAAAAAAAAAAAAACAACAACAAAAAAAAAAAAAAAAAAAAACAGCACTAGTGTGATGCTATCAACTGGCTCCACTAAATGTGACGACAAAAAACATGGTGTCCCAATTCTCAGTGGTGTTTAGCTCCACCCTCTTTGCACCCACGATCCAAGATCAAAACGAAGTGCACTTCAGCAAAGTATATTACCCACAATTCATCACTGTGTGTGATGTTTTGAATTAAAGGGTGGAAGTAAACAAGTGTTCACAGAGAAAACACTAAAATACCCCAATTTTCCTATTATAATCTTGTAACCTCTGCACTCGGACTCTTACATGTACTTCAACTGACTTGGTAGAGGGTCACAGGGTGTAGGGTGAGTATTGGTACAAGTCTTTGGTAAAAACAGGATGAATGAAGGAAAATGGAGGAATTAAGAAATAAAATGTGTGTAGTACTTCCTGTCTTTGAAACGTGCAGCGTTCTACTGGCTGTTTATATAGGTTATACTACCTACTCCATACTCCCCCCAGTGGTCTGGAGGACTTGCGCCTTTTTAAGCAATGGCGCACCTATTCATATTTACAGATGTTTTTGCTATTTTGCAACATTCTTCGTTTGAATTTCTTTAGTTAATTGTTGGTTTTTCCTTCTATTTTCTATGATTGCAACATTTTTTTCATTTGAAGCAATTTTCTGTTGCATTTGTGTTTTGAAGTTTGCATAGTCCGTGTGTTTTCTGTGTGGAAAAAATACGTTTTCATCCTTTTTCTGTTTTGACTCCGACCAGCTTCCCTTTACTTGAAGAGCACCCCCCCCACAGCATAACGCTGCCACTGCCGTGTTACCCACCGGGTTTGCGGAAAGGTTGCAGCTACGTCGTAGAACCACAAAGCAGAATTGCGTTGAAGAGCGACTCTCTCCGAGGACCCCCTTCAATCCTATTACCAACCCCGTAGTCATCAAGGCGCCATGATCAGCGCCTGACTGAAAATGGATAAACATGTATCCTCTCTTTCTATTCAGATGACCGTTTGCTATTCATCACTCTAATACCTGGCAGAAATGGAGGAAAATGTCCCTTTGAAGATTCAATTACTGCAGAGAGGGAGAGAGGTGTCTCTCTTTGGTGGGCACAAATTGAATGGGCTATTTGCAGAACAAATTGGTGTTTGAAGTCCTTGCAAGACCTAATAGGTCTGAAGGAGGGACCTGGTAATAGCTGATGCACTTATCTGCACAGTGTGGAGCCGCCGGTGAGCCTCGCTTGCTGCTGCTGATGAAACAATGCTGCTGCTGTACAAAAGCAGACTTTGATGCCAAAATCAGCTCAAGTAGGGAGAGGAAATGGGCCTAAAGAGTAAACAGTGTCTTGGGTTCTAAATTGAAATTTCATGCACGAGGGGGTCTGCTCCTGGCCTCGTGGGTTTAGCACCAGGCGAGCTGATTCTGGAACGATCGAGCTTTAATCTAGGAGGTAAGCAACACTTTTTGAATTGATTCATTTCGGGAGGAGTCAACGACACAGAGTTGAACGTTTTTTCAACCGTATTAAGCTAGATAAAGCAGTTCATTGATGTTGCACAAAAAGCTGCAGTGGGCAACTTTTACATATTTGTTAAAACAATCACCCTGCCCTGATGGTTTAATGTGAGACGGATAATTGCTGTTTGAAGAAACTCGCCGCTTCCAACCAGTTTCATTCTCTGATTTCAATCAACAGTGTGGTCATTTAAAGACTTTCATAAATCCTGTAACACATCCTCCCTCTTTGAAGAACATTGAATAATATGAGTGACTAACATAAACTTTTTGAACCTGTGTTTTGTGCATAAAACAATCCACTCTTATCCACCATCCATGATCTTAGTGAAGTCATTTTTACTGCCCACCAATCTGGGAGGAGTTCAAAAGATCATTAGCAAGTAATTTGAAGTCCAACCATGTACAAATTCAAGTTATTAACAAGCTAACACCCTTACAGTAGTTGTTGGTGTTACGTGACTGGATGCACCAGAAGGTTTTCTCCTATCACACAAGGTTGTCTTGTTTGTCTGTGTAGGACAACGGCTTATTTTTGCCAATACTGTAACAATAGTTCTTAGATGTTTGGGAAACAGCACAACATAAACATGCATCTAACATGTAGGTGGAGGACAGACGATGTAGCCTTTCCCAGCAGCTACAGGAACCTGGAAGTCTTAAACTCACTGAGTCGATCTTAATGGCTGAAGCTCGACCCATGCAGGGTCAATCAAAAGGTCAATGGACTGTAGTAAATCGACAACGCAATGGTTGTGAGAAAGACAATGTTACAGGTGTTGCTCTGGTTGAGTCGCCTCAGCACTCAGTGACCTGAGGAAAGTAGGCCCAGATTGTTTCACGATGAGGCTGTTAAAATGTGAAGTAACACTAAAACACTCAGTTTTGCCAAAATTTTTTTTGGGTATTTGGTGATGGAAAGCGAATTGCTAAAGTTGCTAACATTGTGGGGTATGCCTAGGCCAGACATGCACATTTTTCCTCCTCTGAGTGGTTTAGAGCCTTTCTGTAAATTTCAAGTCTTCCCTCTGATTCTTAACTGGATTTAGGTCACTACTTTCAGCAGCTCATTCTGATACATCAACATGTTTTGAAGCAGACCCAGTAGTAGATTGGACTCTATACTGCTGCACTGTCAAGTATTTAACAAACTCCACATGGTTTCCTTCTGGGCTTCCCCAGAATTGAGCAGTTAATATATGTATATGTAATATACAATTAATATATGTAATTGTATATTTACAATTACAATTAATGCTAACACAACTAGCTTTCTAGCTGCCAGTGTCCTTAACTGGACATACACATCTTTGTGTTGGTCCTTTTCATAAAAGATAAAGAAACATGAGATTTGTGGTTGCAATTACTTGCATGATGTTGGGGTTCATCTTCAACAAGTTATATATTAGCCCAGATGTTTTATTACAATTTAAAAATATAAAATTAACAGAATAATACATTAATGATGTTATTTTTTTCAAACGTTGAATCCGATACAAAAAGCCTTTACACAGGCCAACAGTTGAACTTTTTGCAATAGGAGAAGAAACTTTATGATAAAACATCATGAAACAGACACCATCCACCACCCAAGCTGTTTTATGTCACAACATCAATATCTCACTGCTGCAGCCAAATTTCACCACAAATGCAGTCAAGCGACACAGATAGATTTAGAAAGAAAATCTGAACCAGAACTACAACCAGGGATAATTCTGCTGTTATACGTCTGATTCAAATGGAGCTTTGGCAGGCGGCGCCACGCAGCACTTAAAACTAACCTCTTAGGCGGGTAAAGCTTTGTAAACATCGTTAAAACGTGGCCAGCATTAATGCTTGGATCATCGCAAAAAAAAGAGAAGAATAAGAATAAAATAAATAAAGAGATCTTCACCATGAACCTCTATTTTAGAGGTTGTGTTCGATTTAAGTTGAAACTGTAAAGCAGGATGGACGCGGCGAGCACCGAAGTCGCCTTGCAAATGGCAGAGACCTGTTTTTTTTTCCTTTCTTTTTTTTGTTTTTTTTTTTTTTTTTTGGTGGTGGTAGTGCGTTTGAAACAGAAGGCTCTCTGGTTGGTGAGCTCAGTAATCCACATCTGAACAGGACTACTTTGTGCACCACTAACAGCCATTTCCATTATGAAATCCGCTTGCTTCTATTAAGCTGTTTATTCTCTCATGCACACACACACACACACACACACACACACACACACACACACACACACACACACACACACACACACACACACACACAAACACACACACGCACATCAACACATACAGCCTACTCAGAGCTCATATGTCAATTTGCAAAATGAACTTATAGTTTGGCATCAACTGGCTAAGTCTAGGGAGGCAAAAACAACACACACACACACACAAAAAACATGATTTACAAATAATCCATATGTGAGAATTTGCTTTGATGTGGCTCATCATGTAGGGCTAATGGATCTCCCTCATAACAATGCGGCATTCTTAAATGGCACATCTGCCTGAGGGAAATCACTGCACTCCAACCACCAGCTCCTTTCTGCTCCCACTGGGGAGTCTGCTGATGCTCCACAACTGGATTACTCATGATTAGCCACCTTGTAGTCATTTGCCATTAGTTTACGTTTCCATTCCGCCGCTAGTTTTTTTAAATATATATATCATTCATCTCGAGGTGGTTTGGAAGACGCTAACGGCTGATGTGTTGCTGGGCTAGCTTTTGTTGTTGTTGTTTTTTCTTCTCTTTGAAACATTCTAAGTAACACATTCCAGATGCTAAACACATGTAATAGATTTATGACTACGGCAGCCTCTACTGGACATAGTTATGCAATTATTCAGGGTTTGCTCTGCGTCCGGCGGCCGAGGGGAAGTCTAGCGCAGCAGGCGCACGCTGATGTGTTGAGTGCTACTTGTGCCTTTGTAAAGTTGCTTTCCTTTGATGACTAATTTAAAATTATAAACAAGGGAGTTTTTTTTTCTTTTTGTGCCTCTTTCCATTTCAATCTGCAGATCATAAACTCAGGGGGAATCAGTGGAAAATGAACAAAGTTTATGTTCAATTGAAAAATACTTTATTTATCCCAAGGGGAAATTAAATGATGTCCTAACTCATTTTGTCCCAGTATCGTCAAAGAGCCGTTGCTCCAGTAGCAATCAAAGCCTCAACGAATCTAAAGAGGCCTCTGACTTAAGACTGCTGCTGTTTGACACGAGACAATATTCCACAGCAACATGTCCTGTATGGAATCGTCAGTTGTTGGCAAGCTCAGCTAATCCGTCTCATTTGCTTCTGCTGTTCCCTTTTACATCTCTGTGTGGTTAAAAATTTGGGCATGAAGTAAAAAAAAAAGTGGCTTATTTGTAAAAAGCAGAAACCTGACAGGCATAAATGAGGCATGTGCTTGTTTCATTTTAGTACTTAGGTTAAAACGGGCACATTTTCAAGTTATTCTACTGTAGTTAACTGCGTCCAGTGGTAAATTAGCAGACAGTCATTACTTAACGTCATTTTTCTTAAGTCCTATGTGGAAAACTTCACACATGCTAAAATATCACAGAACTATTCACACCCTGTGAACTTCTTTACATTTACACAAGGCAGGTGTTCGGATGTATTGATGCATTATTTGTTGCAGACTGTAACGCGCAGGACACCAAATATCAGTTGTTTTCCCATGAACACATGAAAACGCAGAAACAGTTTCCTCAAATCTCCACTTTGGTTGGAGTTTTTCTAAATGATCATCACATCAGAGTTTTCATGTTGGTCATTGGTGAAACTCAGCTTCATTTTGGGCCAAATCAAAATGTTCTTAAAGGGACTGGTTGTTCCAGAATGTGTTGAAGAAACCCATTAGTCTGTTAAATTATTAATAATTATTGTTTCAATTAAAGGTCAAAAATAAGGGGTTCAGCCATATTTACTCCGATCAGTAGTCATCGGCAGTACTGGGCAGATCCCTTTATGTGCATCATTCGTTTTAGAAAATGCCATTTCCACAAAAGTTGCCTTCCATTTCCAGTGAGACTATTTATACAACGCATGCCAGGATCTAAGCTTTCAATGAAAGCTGAGGCCCCTTAAAACGCCATAATGGAGGGAAATGGGCTTCATAATTGTCTTGTTTCAGCCCACCATGGAATCAGCAAACAACTTAAAATAGTGCCGGGGCCGTGGTGCTCAGTTACTTAGCGGGGTGTTCAATAACACTAAGAGGGACATGCAAATATTGGTCAGGCAATTATTGGCAGTCGTGTTTGGCCCATAGTGGCAGGTAACACTATCCTGTCTGTTATGCATGCTGTGAACTCTGGCGCGAGCCTCCCTGTTAAAGTGTTGCTTTTTGCTAACCAGAAGAGGCTCGCTTTACACTCCGATGTCCTTCAGAGCGTAAATGCACTCATAATGGAGCGAGGGAAAGGGAGCACCTCGTGCCCACATGACTCTTGTCTTCTTGCAGCCACATTTAGTCTGAGTGGAAACTTTACCTGGGTGGCTGCGCTTTCATCCAGAGGACCCGGTACGACCGCATTTCCACGCGGCGCCTCGCTCAAATATTAAGCTCTGACACATTTTGTCAGCTTTGCAACCGCAGACTTTGTTGGGACTTTACATGGCGGACCGACACAAGGTCACGCCTAACGGTGAAGCAGAAGGAAAAGGGCAGGTGATATTTAAAGGGACAGTGGGACGTAAAATCGACAAAAATGCTGTGTATCAAATGTGACTAAAAAGAAATTTGACTTTAAAAATCAAAGCCTTGAAATTTGTAGAGGAAAAAAACTGTTTCCAAGCACTGTTCAGGTAATATCACTCAATCAGGTTTATTCATGTATTGTGCACAACACAGAGAGCTCATAGGACAGTCAGTAATCAAGCCGGTCTGGACGCAAAGTTCTGCCTGGCAGAGACAACACATGCGTTTGATGCAACCAGGAATGAAAAACAAGGGGCGAGACGGTCTAGTTCTGATGCAGCTGTGGAAAACAAACTTCCAACCTCGTATGTAACCCAAATAGTTCTTTTGGTGAGAGTTCACAAACATTTCATGACATGACAAGCAGATGTGACCTTGTTGTAATCTTTTCCATCACAAAATTATTCCTTCGTTTCTCAGAATTTCCTCGTTCCCAATCTCCACATTCACCCTTTAACAACATTTTTACTTGCTTTGGACTGAGAAGCACCTCTGCTGATTAGCAGGTCCGCCAGGTGTTTGCTGATTGGTACTGGCTAGTCTGAAGGAGCTGAGTGGGGGAGCTGTTAGGCAGAAGCTTCTAAACATTTGAAAAAGCCAAATGTTTTCAGCATTTTAATAATAACTGAAGGCAACATAGTTACTTGATTGTGATATAAAATGACACTGAGTGGTTGGAAAACACACAGCACTGCCTCTTTGATATATATAACCATTTTTTTGTTTTTGTTTGTTAAGTGCCAAGTGAAAGGATTTTAGCACTTCTTTCATTTTCTTCTGTCTTTCGAGAGTTTCCTACCAAAAGCCGTCATTTTGCTTTAAGCTTTCTTCTTCTTCTTCTCTGGTTTAGCTCCTGTAAAGTCCTCCCTCCCCCCTCCATTCCTCCCAAGAATGTAGTTTCAATAATAATGCATTAAGTGGGCTGAGTACTCCAAACACTCAGAGCTTCCTCTCCCAGTAAGTGCACAACTAGTTCCTGCTTGCTGCTGAAAGCATCTTACACACACGGCCCTGCAGAGTGTGAAGAGTTTGACGCCTCCTTTTGCCTCACACACACACACACCCACACACACAAGCACACGCACAGCAGTCACTTCTCACACTAACCGTGATTCTTGAGGAACAAACCAAAGTGATGTCAGACTCTTTTTTTTTTTTTTTTTTTGGTGCAGGCGCCCTGCACCACATCTAAGTTGTGGGGTTTCATTGTGCTGGTGTCTGCTGGAGCCAGCAGCATGGTGCATCTCTGAGCAGGGGGTTAAATCCCCCATAAGAACAGCGAAAGGTCACCAAATGCTGTTGTTTATCAGTCGTCCTGAAACGAAGCGCTGAGTGGGTATCCCGCGGATTGATTTGAGCCCCTCCGTGTCTGCCGCATGGCAAACACGCCGCCGCGCTTATCTGTCAGCCGCCACCGTCTGCACAGGTCCAGAAAAAATAAAAAATAAACAAAACACTGCACATTTCAAGCAAATTCTTTGATTGATCAGACATGGCACCAATCAGTGGATGCCTGGTCAATAGTTATAAATAAATGCGTGTTGCATTTTTGTTCTAGTTTCTTGAGCAAATATCTTAGTGCACTTGTAATAAGACAAAACTGACTTACAAGACTTCTCAGCAAAACAAACTGTTTTTGAGTCAATAAATCTTAATATTGATTTTAAAAAGTCACTAACAAAATGCCTTATTATAACTTTTCAAAATCAGTATTAATGAATTGCTGACTCAAAACAAGCTCCTATATCTTGCTGAAAAGTTACTTATAAATTAGTTTTGTCTCAGTTCAAGTGACCCAAGAAACCAGACCAAAATTATTTGTTTTTACAGTGCAAGTTGCCACATAATGTCTCTAACATGCCTTTAGCATTGTTGCCCTATGTTAAAACACATCTAAAATGAAACTTCTCATTCTGGACTGAACAACTTGCAAAGTGCTGCACAGCTGAAATACAATATTTTACGAGGAGCAGGAACTAAATCAGAAGCTAAAAAGTGAGAATCTTTGAGATCCTTTTGCTTCATTGCTGTTGATTTCAGCTAATGTTTGATAACGTAGAAGAAATATGATCCCTCTTTTTCAGTTTCATAAGAGCTCAATTGCTGCAGCGTTTCAACTTTCAGCTGGTTTTTGTGGACTTCCTGATAGTAAAGAATTAACAGCAATCCAGCCTTTAAGCAACAAGTGAATGGAGATGTTTTTCAGCCTCACTGATGGACAGGATATTTCTAATTTTGGCAATATTTATGAAACATTAAACTTGTTCAATATGGGACTTTTATGACATGTTTGGAGAAATCACACACACACACAAAACCACTATCCTGATCAAGTTAAAGCAGTTGCTTTTTCAGTGGTCCAAAAATGAAAAAATTTGTTTCGTCAGAAAGTTGAACGTTTTTTTCCAGGTTTTTATTTCTTTATTACATGCCTGCAATCTACCTAACCGATTTGATTCATTAGATTAAAAACACACCTGTTTAGAATTGTTTTTGAAATGTAATATGTAACAATGTATTGTCTATTACATGTTGCATGACTTTGTGTTCTTGTGTTTATGATGTAAAGCACTTTGAAATGCCTTGCTGAAATGTGCTATACAAATAAAATTTGATTGATGATTGATTGATTAGGGTTTATGGATAGATAGAGCAGAGTATCATCAGCATAACAGTTAAAACTTTTCTGATTCCAAATGAAACCAGATATATTGCAAAAGGAACTGACCCAAGCACAGAGCCCTGTGGTACTCCACAAGTAACCCTGGAGTTTGAAGACGATTTCTCACTCTCATATTCTTCTATAAACTGGAGTCTGTCAGACAGATAGGATTTAAACCAGAGTCATTCTGTTTCAGTGTCTTGATGAGATAGGTTTGTACGCTCACATGCTTGGTTAACAACTATTTTTTCAAGAATCTTAGATAAGATAGATTAGATACAGGTTTTTGATTTATGAAGTCGTCTTGACGGAGAGAAGGTTCCTTATGTAAAGGTTTAATTACAGCTACCTTAAATAGCCTTTGGCTCAATTAAATCAAAACGGTCCAAACACAGATCAGCGTCTCCAGTTACCTTCAGCGCTGCCTCACTTACTGAAGAGGAGGACGCTAATAATTTACACTTCTTAAAGCATCCCATGTGTACAGATAAGAATAAAAACAATGTAAAATGAGCATTAACTGAATATAAACAAAACTGTTTTTATCTACATCTTATTTGGACTATCCAAATTTCTTAAATATCTCAGAAATTTTCAATAATCAAGGAATAAATGTGAAAAACATGCAATCCACTATACTTTCTTGTGTGTTATTACATTATTAGCTAAAGTTATTACAGTTAAGAGAATGTTTAGTCTATTGTGTGTGGCGGGTCGGGTTTGGCAAAATGTTACTTTATTGGCAAAACCCCCCAAACTTTTGTTACAGTTATTGACTTTGTTACATTCACAATGGCCAATATGCTAATGCTAATTTTGAAAAACAAATTGTAAACAAAAGGCCAACATTTTTGTTTTTTTTTTGTGGAATTTTTCCAAGAATTCAATAATATTTGTCTAGACGTTGGGTGTATACCGTGTTAATATTGATTAGTTATCTTTACTACATTTAAAATGTCCAAAATGCTAATGCTAATTTTGAAAAAAACAAAAGAAAGCTAAATCATTTTTAGCAATGAAACTCAATATTTTCCCAGAATTCATGTGCAGACCTTGATAATGTCGGCTGTCGCTGTGGTAGCCTAACATTCCAGGTCCAAACCCATCGGGAGCTACGGATGTTAGCAACGGGCAAAAAGGCCCGGCATCTTAACTTTTTCCACCAACAGCTCAAAAGTTCAAGCAGAGAGAAAAAAAAAGTAATTTCTCGGTCTCTTCGCAGTTCAAGCTATTAAAAAGCACTAAATCAAGATGCCAGTTGGCTCAGCAAAGGACTGTGTGATTTGGCATTATCTTTGCAATTACGAGAGAGGGGGAAGGATCTGCCTAAGATCTCTACGTCTATGCCCTTTACACACACACACACACACACACACACACACACACACGCACACACACACACACACACACACACTGAGAAAAGGAAGCACTCTGGGGAGACAAAACACACCTGAGGGATATCCCCTGCCTTTTACTTCACGGCTCTGCGCCGACTCAGTCTGAAATGAACTTAAATAGCGTAGTAATATAAAAAGAAGTGGGTGGAGGTGGGAGGGTTTTGATCGCGAGGACACTTTGTGTTCATCTGAGTAGTTATTTCTGCTAATGACTCTGCTGCTGTCTTTCTGCAGCAGTTGTCATTGTGAATTAGAAGAAACACCTTGGGAACCAAGCAGTTTTCACAAACACCAGAGGACAAAAGAAAAGCAAAGCAAAAACCTGGGAGAGGAGTTCTCCCTCCACGTCCCCTCCACCCGGTCACTGACCTATAGATGTAATTATGGGACCAGTTCAAGCAGCTTCAAATACACCCCCAAGAATCCATCACTCCCCCCTCGGTTTATTACTCTTTTTTTTTTTTTGCCTCCAAACTGATTATTTTTTCTTTTTTTTTTAAAATTCTTCTTTCTTTTAAAAAGGCATTGCATCTCGCCGTTTCTTCATATGTCACAAAGATTCAGAGTCTGTGACCTGAAACAGCCCCGAGGAGTGCGACTTCACAGGCAGTTTCCTCCGGGACTAATGTGTTTTCAGAGCGGCGACCATCTTTTTCCCTGTTTAATGAGCTCAGTCATAAATAAATGCATGGCCTTAATTAGCCCGCGTGTGGCGGGGGCACTGGAATTAGCGAGGAGCCGGGGAGACGGAGGCTCCATGCCCGACTTCTTCTAGAGATGGTGAGCCGGGCATGGGGAGGTGGCCTTTGAGCAGATGCTCTCCTCGCTCTCTGCTGGTTGAAGCTTCCATGATTCCTTCCTTTCATCTGATCTGTTAAGCTGCTCCTCACTGAGAGCTCCTTGGCCAGTGGTGGGGCTCAGATTGGACTCGCTCTAAAGCAGCCTCAGACTGTAATCACTTTAAAT
The DNA here is from genome assembly GCF_027474105.1 of Poeciliopsis prolifica. Lineage (NCBI taxonomy): Eukaryota > Metazoa > Chordata > Actinopteri > Cyprinodontiformes > Poeciliidae > Poeciliopsis > Poeciliopsis prolifica. Next base: position 2,406,728 of record NW_026562435.1, on the reverse strand, counting down.
AGTTTATGAGGGCTAAAATTAACAGAAACTCTTCTTTGATTCTGTGACTGTATTCGTGAAAGTTAAGCCGAATGATAGAATTACATCATAAATCGTTATTTTTAGGATTACAGTTTTTTTCGGGGGGATGGGGCAGGGGGGTCATTTGTTAGCAATTTCCATGAGTCCCTGTGAAACAGAGTTTGGTCATTTTATTACTGTCGTTTAATAGCTTGCTGAACCTTGTGAAACTTTGGCTGCATGTTTGTTCAAAGTCTAGAGGTAAAATTTCAAATTTTCTACATAAATTCTCTTGACCCTTTAAGGTCCAAGTTTCAAATCTCTACCTGGATATTTTTGCTTATTTTAAATGTCCTGCAAGTAGGCCTCTCACAATAATCAATAAATTAATTACTCACTTGATGAGCAAACTCAATAATTTCCACTTGCATGATTTATCGTTTTTCACTTTTCTTTTTTTTTTTCTGCCAAAAACGAGTCTTCATTCTGGTGCTTTGGTCTCAACTCGTCCCTTTCTTAAGGACAATTTTGTTTTCAGTGATTTCATAATTCATTTCATTTGCCGTTTCTGTTGTTTTGTTCATGTATTTTGTCTTCCATTTTCAGTGATAAAAGTTCATCTGAGAATATATTATTTTGCCATTAACATTATATCATTTGAAAATGATGCGATAAACAATATTATCGTTTATCGCAATAACTTCTGGGACGATTTACCATCCAGCAAAATTTGTTATTGAGGCAGGCCTGCCTGGGAGGAAATATATTTGTCAGTTTAACCATAACATCTGGAAGTTTTAATATTTTCTGGTCTTATTGAAATTGGTTTATTTAGCAAAGCTGTAATAGAAACACTTTTTTCACCAGTCATGATCAACAACCGGATGTAGTTGGAGGATGATGACGCGCCATGTTTTTTAATAACATATCGTGAACAAAGCCATTCACACATGATTTTAGTTGCGTTTGTCCCTTAATGGAAGCCGCGTTTGCAAAGTTGTGTTTTTTTGACTTGATCTGACTACTGACAAAGTTTTACGTTAGTTGGTAATGGAGTTGGAGCCATTATGTTCAGCGGTATCCCTGTGTATTTTCTAGAAAACACAGATTAAATATGGTGTCCCGTAATCTACGTAACATCCATATACACGGAGAAAGGAAGCAGTGCAATAATAAACTCAGCACAAACTCTTTGTGTTAAATTCTGTCATAGCATTTTCAACGTTTCTGTTCTCATATGACAGTACTGTAAGATGATGCCTTGATCTTTACTGTCTTTAAATGATAACTGCTGTACTCACTCAGACAACATTTGGCTCACAGACTTCTAGCTCAAGAAGTGAGATGCTAATGCTCTTCATTAAGAAATAAAACCCTTGTTCACTCACTCACCGGTACACACACAGTTCAGTGACTTATTTACCAATAACAGTATTTTAAAGTGTATTCTCTGGGAGACAGTAAGGACTGCAGAACTGGAGTCATGTGCTCTATCTTACTGGTTTTAGTCAGAACGGCAGCAGCAGCGTTCTGGAGCAGCTGCGGCTGGAGGACCGATTCTTTAGGCAAACCTGTGAAGACACTGCTGCAGTAATAAATACAACTGAGATGAGTTTCTCTAGATCTTGCTGAGACATTCGTCCTCTAATCCTGGATATGTTCTTCAGGTGATAGAATCATCTTTATGTAGCTCTGAAGGTTCAGGTCAGAGTTCATCAGTACACCCAGGTTTCAGGACTGATCTAGTTGTTCCTCTTTAGGTCCAAAGACTGTTTCTGTTCCACAGGAGAAAGTTATGGCACATTCACTTATTTATTTGTTCTAAGCATCTATTGAGTGTTTGTATGGGTTCATGGAGTATGGAGTCACCTGGTGAGCTCATAATGTAGAGCTGTGTATCATCTGCGTAGCGATCGTAACTAATCTTCAGTCAACCGTTCAACATTCAAGTCTGGTTTGCAAAAGGTTTCTCAAAAACAGTAGAACCAAGTGTTAACAGGTACACTTGGTTAACAACTGACTTGTGGCCTGAAATATTCACATTTGGTTCAAAACAAGTGTGCAGGTTTCTGAAGGCTGCGATGACTAATTCTGCTTCCAAACAGCGCGGCTGCGGCGTCGCTCCGCTCCATGTGGATGACGCCGTGGCTTCGCCGTGATGAAAGCAGAGAGGGGTGCTCTGATCTCTGAGCCGCGGTCCGGAACATTACCACTCTGAACCACACATCCAGCTCTGATACGCCTCACTCTGCCATCTCACCACACATCGACATTTGTCCCAAACAATTTGCTGAGAGTGGTCCTTGGATTTGGATTGTAAAAAAAAAATACATTAGGAACAGACATTAGTAATATTACAGGGCCATATGTGTGGCAGACCACTGAGGTCACCTAACACTGAAGGTCACCTTTTTTTTTTTTGCAGTACAAATTATTAAGTGCTTCCCCCTCTAATCAGATGAGATGTCCCACATACTGCCCAAGTACATAGCAACCAGTTTATTTATAGTTTCCAAACTGAAATGACCAGTTGGTTTAATTTAATAGTGAGCAATAGGATTATACATGGAAACAAATTACCTAAGTGGGGTACTCAGTACCAAAATCTTTTAACAATGATGGAAACCACGGACATGATGTCTCCCAGTATTATTTCATTATTGGGCTTAGCTTCTGCATCTGTCAGCTACGACTGGCTTCTGGATGGGCCCAGCCTGTGTCCAGACTGACGCACAGCTGCTAGCGGCTCACAGAGAACCGACGCCCCACCCCGGCCGCTGCTCTCTCTGGGGTCAGAGACAGGAAGGGCAGGGTCCCGTCTCACCAGCAAGCACACACCCTGTTACCCAATTACAATTTCTGTTTTCTGGCCTGCTGTGGTCAGAAGAAACTACGTGCACTACCTGCTGATTATTCGACCCTTCAATTTTTTTTTTTCCCTCCCCACTTGTGGAAGTAAACGTTCCCTCTGACTCCAAGCTCCCTAAATGTCACAAAGAGTCCGCACTGGTCAGCAGAAATATAGAAGCCTCACTGATGCAGAAAGAAATCAGCTGGCAACTGGATTTGGATGATTTTTATTTTGAGCTTTTTTCTGACAAGTAACAACGGATCAACTGACCGCAATAATCTTCTGTGTAGCAATTGTCACTGTGTGAAAACAAAAATATCTCAAATGTTATCTATTTTTATCCTCCTTGGGAAGTTAGAGAAGGCACAGAGGTGTAAGACGCTACTTAGGAAAGTTCCTTTTATGGCATGTCAAGACATGTCTGTGGTTCACTGAGAGAGAGCAAGACTTTTACTCTGTAACAGGAAGGCTAAAGAAAGAACAGCAACGTTCACTGTAAAAATTGTGAGTGTTCTGTGCGGGCGGCTGTAAAAACAGACAAGGATGTAAAAAAAAAGCCATTTTGTTGTAAACCTTTTGATGAAGAAGAAAGATGGAAATGGACAGCATCCATCAGGACAACAGTTCTCGGTGTATTTGTAAATTTGCAGTGAACAAACGCGTCAGGGAAGGAGAAGGTATGGCTCTTTTCCAAGCTAGCTATTTCAAACTATGAGCCTCAGATAGGTGAGCGACTTCCACCGACGAATTATATCGACTTGAACAAGCAGAAGACATGGAGACCTCGGCAAAAACAACCTGGGAAAACAATCAGTTGCTCTGTTCAATACGTTCGTCTCAACACCTCAACCTGCTAGACACAGTACAGGATCAATAAGATAGCGGCGCTAATCGCTAGTATTAGAATTTAAAGACTGCTTACTTTCAATCACATTGCATTTTATCATTTCTGTCATTATTAATGATTTATCAAAGTCGGCAAAGCTAGCAAAAAATAAGGATTTTTGTTCTACTGTGTTTCTACAGGTGCCTGTGCAATCGGACCAGGTTACCATCAGTATCGACGCTCTACAAGACGGAAATCAGCAGCACAATTTTGATCGGTGCATCTAATAAAAACGGTGTACCAAACCATTTCCCCTTATCTGGAGCCGTGCTGGTGATAATATTTTGCCTTTTTTAATATCAAGGAATGCAATTAGACTTCAGCCTTAATATCGCAGAGGCTGTCACATTCTCAAAGTACTCGGCTATGCTTGCCAACTGCAATCAGAAATAACTCTGTCCCTTCAACTTAATGAAAAACAAGTACTTGGCCATAAACTTGTAGTCATCCCCTATCCAATCACATTGTCTTGAGTAATTAAAATGATTAGCTTAATTAGCTTAATTAACTAAATTTGACTACAGGACATGGCCATATGGTGAAGAAAAACAAAGATGGGAGCTAATTAAAGTTAAAATAATGCAGGTTTTAATTAACTCAACCCTTAGGCATCAACATTTTCAAATTTATCCAAGCTGATAATTAAAAAGTCCTCTTGCCCAAGCAACATTTCTTCTCTGAGCTAATTAAATCTGGAAATAAATTAGCAACATGACGCTCCAAATATTAATTCCTGCTAGAAGATGACTTCACTTTCTAATGAAATTAATTAGCTGCACTGGACCCTCAATCAGATGCCAGGCGCTGTCCGTGAGCATAGACCTCATGTAATCTAGCGCCGGGCGAAGGGCCTGAGGGCAGAAATTTACAATTGTAATGAACACTCTTTAACTGTGTGTCTCTCTTAATATACCAAATGAACATGTAGATCTATTTATGCCAAGAGCTTCCTCATTTATAAAGGAGTGGCAAGACCAGCTAGTTAAAACTAGCTTTTTTTTTCTTTTTTTTTTTTTTTTACTTTTCAAAGAGAATGTGCAGTGTGAGAGACGAAGCACAGAACCACATAGCTGCCAAGAGCGATGCCAAGACCAGCCTCAGCAGCCTGCAAGGTTCCACAGGCTGTGCCTGCGCCTGTGCCAGCCTATTACAGAGGACCCTCATGAATTCACCCTAATACACTCTCTTGGCAGCTTAAGGCGATGACACAGTGGACGGGTGGGGGGCGGTCGGAAGAGGATGGTGGGGCGACAGTCAAATGTATCTGTCTCTGTTTCTAAGTTTTCACTTTGCCTTTTTTGTCTTTGCTAATAATTTCACTGTAAACACAGAAGCAACGAATTTCGCCAGCCGACAAGCCGGCCCTGCCCAAACCGACGCCGAGCAACCTCAGAGTGGGCGACGAAACTCAGAAATAAATAAATAAATTAGACACAGATTACTGCATCAGCGGAAAAGCCTGTTAGAACGTACTCAAACAGATTTTGAGATTATGCCTCCAAAAGATAAGATCGGGATGAAACTTTAATGATCCCCGTGGGTGAAAACATGGAAATTAACCAAATGAAAAATCCCTTCGACACGACGCACACATCAGGTGTGACTTCCTGCTCTCGATGGCGACGTCGCTGTAGCGGTGTTCCACATTTAGTCACCTTAAAACCGCAGACATCAAAATCCAAAAGTCAAAGAAAATTCAAGATCCACGTATTTGTGTTCTGCCTCCCTTATTGTAATGTCCCCAAATAAAATCCAGGGAATCCAACTGCTTTCTGTCACCTAATTAGTGAAGCTCAGCTGTGTGTCATTTACTAACTGTGCTATGAAGGCCTCAGAGGTTTGTTAGAGAGCATAAGTGAATAAAAAGGACCCAGTGAGAAAATTGTTCATTTTAAAGCAGGTTTGGTTGCAGAGTAAGTTTGACAAAAACTGCCAAGAAAATTCAAGAGCATTTATCAGAGCGGCAGCAAAGAGACTCACTGTGACCCTGGAGGAGCTGCAGAGATGTGGAAGGAGGTTCGGTGGTCAGATGAAACAAATATTTCTTGGTCCACCTTCAAAACTGTGTGAAACGTAACACCCCATCACCACCGCGAAACCTGGAGGCTGCGGCGTGCTAAGAGCAGCCCAGTCAAAGTCCAGTCCAGTCAAATATTGATGCGATACCAAGTAAGAACAGAACCATCATCGCTGATGCAAATGCCAACACTGATTTCTTATTGCTTACTTTTACTGCTTTCTGGAATTTTGTTTTCAGAAACGTTCACAAAATCTTGGAGAATTCGGCTTCCACTTCACAAGCGTAAACACTAAGTTGTGTGTTTTTCCGTCAATCCCATAAAAGCGCAGTGAAAATACAGCGAAGGTTGAGGCCTGAAAACCCTGCAGGGGATTCAGAGGCTGGAGGAGATCAGATCTGTGCGCCTCCCTTTGTGAAGAGGACGATCCTCAGCTGCATGATCAGAGCATTTAGATTCATCACTTTTCAAAGCGAAACATGAGGGGAAAAAAAAAAACAACCAAAAAAACAAAAACACCTGACACAAAGGAGCTGCAGCCCGATGGCGGCGGCGGCGGCTGCTGGGGGCATTTCCACAACGCATCCCCTCGTTTTCACAGGCCGCCGCAGCACCTTGTTGAGATCTGGACACTTTCTTTGTTGCTCTAATTGCTTCGACATTCTTGACCACTTTGCCAGACGACTCGACGCGATGAGGGCCGAGAAACAAGAGGAGCGCCTTGTTTACCGCCATTGAGTTAACAAGGACAAGTCCGCGGAATAACGAAGGCCGCGGCAGACGAGGAAGCCCCGCCCCCCTCCCTCCCCCACCGCTTTAATGGCGTTTAAACGCGGAAGCCAGAGAGGAGGGAGAGGCGCTTGAAAAATGCAACCAAAGGATGGGATTCAGCGGCATCCAAATGGCAGACGCTGCCGTCGGGTGCGATGACGTCCCTTTGATGTGAGCTCTAACTAGCTTTAAGCGCGGCGCGGCACGGAGCGGCGCGGCGCGCGCTCTGACTGATGTGCGCTCAGAAAAGCCGGGCGCCGCTTTGTCGCGCGAGCCAAAAACTGTACCTTTAATTTGAAATTCTCTAATGTCTCAGATGGGTCGGTATTAAAGGCCGGGGGGTCATTAGTGTGTTGTGGCGCTCGTGCGCAGCCGGATGAGCTGGACTTGTCATCTTTTTTGGGGGGGGGTGAATTTTGTCACATTCGTCAATGTTCTGCATAATGGGATGAGGAATTATTTACATATTGCATCAGAATTGCCAGAGAAGAGCATTAATTATTGAGAAAGTGACAGGATCAAAGGTGCAGCAGCTCCAGTTTGTTGCGAGCTGCGGACTGAGAGCAAACTGTAAACACCATTATCTCAATTTGAAGGACGAGGCCGGAGCGTCTCCTCTCGGCCTTCACGCGCGGCCGCCGCCGATTGGCTGTAACGAGCTTGATGGGGGCGTGGCGCAGAGAGGCCCCTCCTCCCCTGGTGGAGCGCGTGCGTACATGCGTGCGTGCGTGTCGGGCTGCTGATGTTGTTAGCTGCCTCTGAAAAATATAAAGTGGATCATATTGATCAATGTCATCGAGCGCTGTACTGACTTAGATATTGAACGGAGTGCAGTGTGCTAACAGGCGTTAGCGCGCCATCAATACAGGTAGTGCTCTTTCTCCGGTCCCGTTCATTAATTATGATAAATGCGCTGAAGAGAGGCTGGGATGGCATTCTGGGTCTGTAATGGTGTCACTGCAGGTCGAGACTCAGAACAAAGTGGTTGAAAAGTCACAGAGTCTCCATTTGATGTAGGGTTTTCACTTTGACTACGTTATATTAAAGGGGCAGTATGTAAAATTGACTTTTGATCCACGACATGTTGAAATGTCATTCCTTCATCAAAATCATAAAGTGCTGCTTTGATTCATTCAAGCGTGCTTACGAAATCTTTTAATCTCCCATGGCAACCACATAGCTGTTCAAAACGACCTGGGTGGATGTAGCTCCGCCTTCGAGGATGAAGCTCCTCCTCTTAGTTGCAGCATCCCAGCTTATGCCTCACAGAGGGCCCCTCCCCTACTCATTTCCTTCAGACTAGCCAGCAGCAATTAGCAAACACCTGGTGGAATTACACATTAAGTGAGATCCTTATAAGAGCATCTTCTGAGTGAAATTCTGGTAAAAACGTCAATAGAGTTAGTTGTGATCACTTTGTTCAGGCATTCTTTATGTTGAAATTTTATTTTTAAATCCAATTTAACTTAGTTATTCATCAAAGGTTTACATTGCAACAAAAATCATGAATTAACCATAACTATGATTAGTTTTTAACAGTATAAACCATGAAATAGGATGTTTTTTGAAATCAAAATGAGCAAATTTACTTGTCAAAAGATCACATTGTAAACAAAATCATAAAGTAACCATAAGCATGAATGTTTTTGGTTCTGCATCTTTTGAGATGAATTCCAGTAATGTTGCTTCACAATGTAAATTACTAAAACAACTTACAAAAGTAAAGTTAGCAAAATAAGCTCTACTTACAAATCTGTTTTTTAAGTATAAAACAATTACGCAAGCAAGACAAAATATTTGTAATATTACCCAATATATATAAAAATCCATATTTCTTCAGTTTTTTTTTGTTCACATTAACATATTGGCACAATCAGTACAAATTTCTATACCGTAACACAGACTAATCAGGCGACTCTATAAAAACAAAAATAATTTTGTACATTTTCCACATCTTTCCACCATTTTGGTGGTATGTTAGTTTTCTGCAACACCAGGCAATTTTCATGTTAGCCTCATCTGAATTTTTATCACTCGGTGTGACCCCAACGTGGCTTGTGTTAAAATACAAATTTGACTTATAAAATGTATTTATTTATTTTTTTACCAATCTAATGAAGGCCAAATATTGTAATCGTTCATTTAAACTCAATTCAGCTGTGCAAACAGTGACAATTTACAAGAGTTGTCATCTCAAGGCGCTTTACATGACAAACAGAAATATATGATCGAATTAATCCAACCACAAAGACATTTTGGCTGTGTCGCTCATTGGGAGCGGCCATCTGTCACAACCGAGGGAGAACACAGAAGCCTCAGTCTAGGAGTATTTTCTGTTAAATTAAAATTAGAAGAGTGATCTAGGTGAGAAACACAACTGAACAGATTCGCTCTGGCAGCAATAGCTCCTTTAACAGTTGAGAAACAGGATTGAACTCGAAAAGGAAGAACCAAACTTATCTTTTAGAAAACAGCGAATGTGAAGTCAGTCCAGTCCATTGGCGTCTTCTCTGATGAATGCTCTTCTTGTCTGATCATTTTGGATGCATATCCGTGTCTTCATAGGTTTATAACTGTGCTATATTCGATTTACAAGCTGCTGAACTTTTAAAGGCATTTGCTTGTGCTGGAGTTTTTTCGACGGCAGTACGCATAAAATGGGCTGAATATAAACCCACAGCAAACATGTCAGGTTTTTGTGTTTAAAAGAGCTCGAAGAGCCATGGCATATCAAATCACACTGTTGGGCCAGGACTTTTAGACATTTATTTGAAGAAATCACATACGTTCTAAATTGTAAGGCAAATAATCACGTTTTTTTTCTTGCAAAGGTTCCGGCTGGTTTCAGTATCAGATTGATAAGTCTGAGCCGGAGCCCAGAAGGCAGACTTAGTATAAAAATAAGAGGTACAAGAACTCTTGTTCTTACGGCAATACTATTCAAGTTTGCTAAAGGGTGTTAGCCTATCAGTGAAGCTACTGAAGCCTAAAACAGCAACTCAATGCTAAACATGTTGCAGCTACCACAGATGTCCCCAAATGCTAAGCTCACATTTCTAAAGGACTTTTTATTTTTTTTAGAGAAGTTCCATTAATGAAACACTGGAAAGCTGAATGGGTTGAATAACATGTTGCAACAATGTCATGGTTGAATAACCTTAAAGTTGAGCTCATGCATCTATTTATTCTATAAATTAGCAGCAAAACAAGAGTTTTGGGATCGAAAATGTTGCTCATATATCGTTTTTGACTGAGATGTGATTAATTAATTACAGGCCCTGAGCAATTAACTTGATTAAAATTTTCAATCAGATCCCATCACTGAACATTACCGGATGTGAATACTTTGATAATCAGCGTCTGGACGAAGACGAAGCATCTGACGATGAATGTTTGTCAAACGTCCTAAGAGCTATACTCCCCTAATCATTGCGCTTGTGTGGATGATATTATTTTTCCTCCCTTTCTATTTTCAGGCTGGGTCCTCTTTATACTAGTTCAGCCGAGCACAGCTGCGATTAACTTTAAAAGGTCATTTAAAATAGCTCTGCGATGAAACCTGGTCAAGCGTCTGTAAATGACGTATTCACCACCACCACCAAGCGCATACACTTCACGCCCCAATACCAACCCGCGCCGATGGTGAGCAGGAATCATCCAGGCACATGTATCTGCAGACACACACACACAAAATACAGGCCATCTCAAGCCAGCATCAAGATCCCTTTAAATGAGACTTACTATGTGTCCAATTGCACCTTTCTTGACCTACCTCAGACGCAAAAAGGTTAAGCCATGACAGGGTTAAAAACTTATCTGGCCTTGGTGGTCACATAACATCCCAATTACTTTAACAATCTCATGTTGAATGGAGGCGGCGGTGGTGAAGTGAATAAGGTGGGAGAAGTGTGCATGTATGTGTGTGTGTGTGTGTGGAGAAGGATGGGGGTTTGGGGGGTGAGTTGCTGCGCAATGAGATGGGAGAAGAAGAAAAATACAATAGATAAAAGTCTGTCTCAGAGTAAAAGATAAGTTCTTATCTTAATCTAATGACTCCACAGCCTTAATTTGTCAGACCTGGCTCTGCCGGAAGAAAGCAGAAAAAGGCGGGAGGTATGGGGGGGTCTGGTTTGGGAGTGGGGTGGGTGGGTGTTTCGGAGGGAGATTTTCTTGTACGCGGTGTTAATAAGGGACATCTCTCAAGTCGCGGTGAAAGAAGAAAAAGGATCATCATCAGCAGAACATTCAGTGGCAAGATGTGCTTCATTCTGTAGACGTGTTTTTTTTTCCCCCGCTTCTTTTTTTTCTTTCCTACTTGCGCTAACAGTCGCTAATTAGCACCTTATCACCCTCCAAGTAGCTCCATACTGCCGAGACGCCAAGCACACTAGTATTTATAACCCAGTGACTGAGGAGATAAACAGCTTCGCGTGGCCAGTAGCCAGATCAAGCGTTTTTTTGCTGTTCTTATGAAACTGTTTAGCTGTTTTACACGAGACAAAGGAAACAACGTTAATTTCCTCTGAACTTGGCGCTCCAAAAGGTCACTTCGTACTCAAGTGTTCATGCCTTGACAATACGTACGTGTCATGTTTTTCTTCCAGAAGCCAAACCTTTTCTGCTGTAATGATGCTGTTATTTTCTTTATTTGCTCTAAGGGAAGGGTCCACTACACCTCAAAACCTGGCTCTGGTGGTGACACGCTCTGCGACCACACGGGAGCAAACCTGATGCAAGTATAAAGAGAAAAAAAAAGCTAAACAATAGACAACAAAAAACAGGAAGGCGAAAAAAAACAAAAACACGCCTCATGAGCTGCCGTTTCTTTGGTGAGAGAAAATAGAAAGTGAGCATTGTGTGAGAGCAAATCTCAACAGATTAATTTGAAGTGCTCACTGAATTGTGATTCCTTTTAATTAATGACAAAATTAACTGCTTTGTTAATGCGTTCCTGGAGGAAATGAGCTGCCGGCAATTTCTGCGGCGAACAAAAGGAGGGCACGTCTCTCTTGACATTTATGCAAGTTTGCCGGGGTTGGAAGACGCACGGCTCGTGGTGAGCAAAATTGGTCTTGAAGGAATGCTTTTGTTCGCTGTTTGGGAGACACAAATTTCAAGAACGGCGCTGTTTTGGAAATCAATAAATGCTGGAGCCAATTTAAAAAATGTTTTCATGGGCTGTTGAGGGGACATGTAAAAAAAAAAAAAAAGATGTGACATAAGTAAAGAAGAAAAAAACCCTTCCTTTCATTGTTCCTTTCACCTTCAACAATGTACATTTTCTCATGTTTTCAAATGACTTTGCTAGACTTTAGGTTCAATCAAGACATTTGACACTATCAATCATTCCCAAGTTAAGACAAACTTGGTTTCATTTAGAAACCCCCAAAAAGCTGTTAAACAATTGTTTGTTTACTTCTTGTTTATGTCGGTTTCATTTCTATTTGCTTTGTACCCAGATAGCATTGAACGTTTGCACAACGTTCGCTGAACGACGCCGTCAACATTCATCAAACGTCAACATGAAACACCATTAAATATTCAGTAAACATGTAACCAATCAAAAAATTGATTTTAGTCAATTAAAATTAAATTTGACTCCTGATTCCAATGCTTAGAAGTTATGTTAAATGGCTAGTACTTGTATTGTGCTTTATAAAGTCCAGAGGAGTTCAAAGTCATTCACTCCTTTGCACACACATTCATATAGCGATGGTGGAAAGCTACTGAATAGTAGCCACAGCTGCTCTGGGGGCATACTGACAGAGGCTGGTATGCTCCAGCGCCACCTGTTGGACCTTCTGACCACCACCAGCAGGCAAGGCGCATGGAGGATGTTGCCCGAGAACCCAACAACTTGGGACAGCCACAGGGTCAACACCTACCTCCATCAACAACCATTGAGAAATGATTCAAGCTTATTTATAATTTGAATAAAACAAGAATAATTCTGACTGTGTTGGTGCAGTTGGTAGCAAGAAGGTCCTGGGTTTGAGTCCCGGCCTGAAGTCTTTCGGCATGGAGTTTGAATGTTCTCCCTGATCCTGTGTGGGTGTTTTCCAGGTTTAGGTTTCTTGGTCTCTCTAGATTGCAGTCTAGTTAATTGTGCATGGATAATGGTCCTGAATGTAACTGTGTTGGCCTGGCAACCTGTCCAGGGCGTAGCCTGCCTCTCATCCAATAAATACTGGAGACAGGTGCCAATGACTACGCGAGGACAAGCAGGTGTAGAAAATGGATGGAAAAATCTTGAAAAAAAGACTGAAATCTGATGGGTATCAGAGTAGAGGGGTTTGGTTGTAAATGTGCGCCATACTTTTCAGATTTGCATGAGTCATTTTTGGGTTGTTTTCCTTTCACGTACCATCTATGCAGTGCTTCGTGTTGGTCTAAAAGATAAAATACCATTGAAATGCATTGAGGTCATTGGTTGTGGTATAATGAAACAAAGAAATTGTGAAGACGTGTGAATACTTTTCTGAGATGCTGTAAATCTCTTTGAAGCAACTCATACATAATAATAATAATAATAATAAAAACACTTTTTATTTATTTTCTACCTCAGTCAAACCTAACACCCAGCATTCTTAGAATGTGACGAGGCCAGGAGCAGATGAGCTAATTTATGTGGCCTGAGATCATCTTGTGCGTAGGCAGCACATTAAGGCAGAAATTTATCATTAATATTATGAGCAACATTCCTGCAGTGGTTCCTAAAACATGCTGAATTACAACGTGCCGATGACCAAAGTCAGTGTAAATCCAACCAAGACCCCGGATGAAGCTGGAGAAGCAGAGAGAGCGAGGGGGTCTGGTGGCATCCGGTCCCTGGAACGTTCTGGGCTGTGTTTCTCCACTCGAGTTTTAGATCTGCATCCGTACTCAGAGCAGACTCCAGATGGGTGTTTACTCAGTAAAAGCAGCACGCTGTACCCCCGGGGTGTTTAATGATAGCACACTGTGCTCTTTTAAAAGGGCAGGTGACGTGTGCAACTCCAAATTTCACCACTTTCAAGTCTTTTCTGATTCATTGGCAGAGACGTAAGCCCTTGGCAGAGGATTTGAACAACGGGCACCGCCTCGTCGAGCGTCGGCTGGCACGCAGGGATAGGGGGTAAGCAGGCGCGCGCTCCGGCAAAATGTCACCTTGCGTTAGCCGTGCCTCCCCTCCACCCCCTCTGCTTACCCCCTATCCCACCTCCCGCTGAAAACAACAACAAAACAAACAAACTACAGCTGCATATTTCCGTACCAGGCACCGGCCTGTCGAGTGTGATGTACGCAACCGACCGGTATCTTCCCCAGCAGAGCTCAGATTGTTTTGATATTTTTATTAAGATGTCCTCAATCATAAATCACCTCAAGGGGAGTGTAAGGGTGTGGGGGGTTGGTGGGAAGTGAGGCCTTTTCCCTTCTGCTCTGCACAGCATCAGATTACAAGTAGAAGACGGAGTTATCGGACGTCTCACCGCGTGTCTCCCTTCTTAACACTTCCTCCAGTGTCAAGACTTAAATTCAGATTACTTTCAAACATTAGGAGAAGGCAGAATATAATATCCATAACATTATGTAAATGGGCTCTTGTGTCACGGCTCGGACTGTAAAGCAGCCTTCTATCCTTCATCTGCTTTTATCAAAGCTTGAGGTAAAAACGGTCAGACAGGCCGGAAGCACTTCTCGCAGTGTCAGGGTTTGATGTCATATCGTTTTAAATAGGACATCACTGCGTGCTATTGTGCATCTCACCGTGTTATCGCCTCAAAAAGGGGGCACGTTAATGTGTTGTTTAGGGACAATACCGTGTCCATTTGCATCACAATATGGTTTCCCTTTTTCTCTCCCTCTCTCTGTCTCTCCAGACTTCTCAGCAGCCGCTCGGTGCTCCTGACTCAGGCCCGGCAGAGGCCGAGGCGTTCCGCCGCTGCACACGTTTCCGTGTCGTGTTAACTTGCCAGTGTGCGCAAAACTGTCAGGATCCCTTAAAGGCTTTGGATGCTATGTGTAATTCCTTTAACACAAGACTGTGCAGATATCCTTATCATTGAGGGGAATGGCATGCTCATGCCACCCTGCATCCCGCGAGCCTGCACAAGGCAGCTGGTAATTCATTTAATTTATTCAAGCTGACCCGCAGTGTGCTTCTTCCGCCTGCGTCCGGGGCCGGGATGTATGGCTGCCTGGACGCTTGACCGGACAACGGCGAGGTCATTTATGACAAGACAGAAAGTACAGCATCTTCCACAATCCATATCAGAAATAGAACAACTTGAGTTATGATAATACAGATAAACTTTATTTAAGCAGGTTTGTCCCACTGAGATCAAAAGATCTCTTTTACAAGAGAGACAACTTGTGGGTGATGAGATCTATCGTGGTCTTAAATACATTCAGATACTCGTGTTCTAAGTGGGGAAGCTGAAAGCGTTCTTCCCCAGTTCTGTTCTGACAGTAGGAATGCTAAAAATCACAAAGTCTTGAGACGAGAGGTTGTAGGCCTGTTGTTCAAAGGGGCAATATCATGTATTTTCTTGGCATATAGAACCATTTTATAAATCAGCAGTTCTGAAGTTCTACTAAGTGTTTGCTAATGGCTGCTGGCTAGTCTGTAGGAGCTCAGCGGGGGCTGCTCTGTGAGGCGGAAGCTCAACGCCTGGAAACTGCAGCTCCAATGAAGAGCTGTGCCTCAAAGGCGGGGCCAGGTCTACCCAGAACCGAGCCCCTCGTCCACCCAGCTGAATAGTTGCAACAGGAGATTAAAAGATTTCTTATACATGCATAAAAAATATCAATGAAAACACTCCAGGTATGCATTTGATGAGGGAAAAATATTACAACATGATGCAAAGCTAAAAAAAAAAAAATCAATACTACCCCTTTAAATTGAACAAAGATGAAAGATAAGGTATTGTCAACTTAACAATGGCTTTATAAATAAAAACATGCCAGTGGTCAGTGCAGCAGACATGCAGAGACGGTCATGTTACCTTAATACACAGTGACAGAGACGGCGATGAGTTCCCATGTCATCTGCATTTTGTCTAATCCTCCTCAACAAATAATCAAACCCAAATCAGATCCTCTTCGCTCTCACAGCTGACCACGTTCAGCACTCTGACTTGCAGCTGAAAGTTGTTGCTTCAAAGCGAATGTTTCTATTCCCATTCCCAGTCTGAGGCATTGTGGGTGTTACTCTGGATCTCCAGTCAGTGCAGACCAGGAGCTTTATCTCCCCTCATGGATCAGGCCACTCATTATGAAGTGGACTCCTCTAATGAGCTACGACTGGACAAAGGCCTTGGCTTGGGTTCAATTCAATATGAGGTTTGGGGGTAATAATAAGGTCGGTCCAGTTCTGTATCCGTGCTCGATAGGAATATGTTTTCCAAACTGACTGATGTGCAGCAACGTTGGCATCTTTTATGAGCATTTTTTATTTTTAATTTCTAGCTAATTAGATATATAACGTCATGATAATTATAAAGACTCACATTGATGAAGAGAGTTAGATAAACTGGAAAACTCAGGAGAAGAATTTCTTATTATTTGGATTAACCTTTAATACTTTAGATAAGTGTTCTCTGTACTATGTATGATTGAGGTATGATTTGTAGTTTATCTTTATAAGATAATTTAAACTTGTAGTCTAACAAACAGACTCGCTGACACTCAGCTAACACCCGATCGTATTTCAGTGGACTCCCGCCTGTTCGTTGCAGAATTTTCTGTGGACCGTAACTCCAAGTTATTGTAGAAAACTTAGCTATTTGCTGTTTTTTTGTAGCACATTTGTAAAATATTGAAAATAAAATGCAGCTTGATGGTCTAAACTACCAAGGAACAGTGCTACTTGACACTCTGTTGGGGTGTGTCCTGTCAGGTTGTTCGTTTCTTAGTTTTTAACCCAAACATACAAAAACAACTTGTTAAAGAGCATGCAGGGTCAATGCGACCCCGCCGGACAGCACACAGGTAAAAGACTTCTGGGGTTCAATTGACCCCATGGGAGGGTAAATACATTACAGCCGTTCAATATATCTGATGCAATAGCATATGCAACTGATCTTAAGCAGAGCAACAATTTTAATGGAAACTTCTGAGAGGCAGGGTGGAAAAAAGATGTGTTTTGGAAGGTTTTTGTGCTTGAACTTTCCACCATAAAGTCTACATTCACCTCAAAATGGGTGTTAGGGAAGGGAAAAGAATCCAGTTATTTGAATTCATCAATGTGTTACCTTGGACCTGTTTATTTTTTAGTTTAGGGGCAAAGGTGGCGATGGTGTTAGGAGTTTGTCTTGTAAATGGTGGGTTGCTGGTTCGAATCATGTGCTCTCTGTCTCAGTCGTTGTGTCCTTGGGCTAGACACTTCACCCGCCTTGCCAACTGGTGGGGGACAGAGGGATCAATGGCACTGGCCAGCCTTGTTTCTGTCAAACTATAATGCAGCTCACTACCATCAGGGTGTGGGTGACTATCTCGTATGAAAAGCTTTCAAGTCCTCTGGACTAGATAAATTGCCGGGCAAGTACATTTCGGTTCATGTGTAGAAATAAAAAGTCTTGACTTGAACAAAGTCGTCTCTTTAAGTCCCTGTCGGGATTCAGAGACGTCCGTCCCGTAGGAGATCGTAACCTTTCTTTCTCCCATTTGCGGTGAAGCCTCGCCGCCGGATGAAGGTAGAAGACAACCCGGTGGAGGTGCGTTCTGCCCACAGACCCACCTGTTTCACTTCCCACAATCTGCTGCACCATGTGGACCCCCAGATGTAGCCTGCAGAATAATCCACATTCCCACACTCGTGAAGGTGTCCATCTGGCTGCGCAGGCACTCGGTAAGCCTCGGCACCACACAGGCCCGGTGGTCACTGTTGCCGTGGGATTTAGGAGAACACATCTACTCTGTCTTTGGAAAGGCCTGAAATGGAGGTGGTGCCGGGCTAAGAGTGACCCGGTGGTGACAGGGAGCTAAAGCAGAGAGGAACAGAGCAGAACTCGCAGAAAAAAAAAAAAATCACAAGAAGTGTGATTGGACTGCACTAGCTGTGCCTCAGGCTCCAGTTTGGCACCAGAGGCGCCACTCTGCAGCTCCGCGTCACAGCTGCCAATGTTTAAACAATCAAAATTAAAAGTTTCCTTTGCAGAAGAGAATATTATTTCCTGTATTTTCCACTGACTGAACACAGACAGACCTGAGAAGCATTCAATGTAAACAGTTTTTATTTGTTTCCTCTTAGAAAAACTTTTCCACATAGTGGTTCAGAAAACATTCAACCGTTTCACAAACAGAACAAATTCCTATGCAGATAGATTAGGTAGACTGAAAGATATTGTTTTATAAAAGCAAACAATAGGTAACAATATAACCCACATTTTGACATCCATCCATCAGTGGTATAAATGACACATTCACATTCATTCTGGACTCTGTTGAAATATCTTTTTTTGCAATGTGGACCAATAAAAGATGCTGCTTCACTGAATCTTAAAATCATTTTATGACTTTGGGTGTTAGTCCAAGTCGCTCTCTAAAGCAATCCATTCACTTACAAAAAAAAAAAAAAAAAAAAAAAAAGCAATGTTCCTGTGGATGGAAGGCCTGCATCCTTTGGAAGACCACGTCCTTTAAATGTCTCAGGATTTTAAGGAGCTGACTTGTTAAAACTTCACTCATTTGCATAGACATGCTTTTTAATCTAATTTTTGCAAAAAAACAAACAAAAAAAAACTGTTTATTCAATCAGTTCTTTAATTTAAAAAAAAAAAATCACACTCCTTTTTTTACCAGCTTCTGTTTAGCACTGCAATGATTGCCAAGCAACACAATATACACCGAAGTAAGGGCTGGAAGAAATTTACATCCTGGTCAACCGGGTAGGCCTCGTCCTCCAAGGGACTTAAGCCCTGAAATAGGACACACCCTACTAATAACTGTCTAATAACTCAAGACAGATAGCTTCAACTTCCAACCTTCCTTGCATCTGAAAATCCAAAGTTTCTCTTTAACCTCATTTTAGTGGTGAAAAAAGTAAAGAATATGTTGATAAGCCTTAAAGGTGCTTGAACTGTGCAGATACGTTGTTCCCATTTGATGGATAAAGACATATCCCAACGTCTAACCTGTTGCGTTATGCTAGGCTAAGCTAATACATTGCTTAAGTATTTAAGTGAAGGCTGAGGATCAGCAGCTATGCCCAAAAACTACACAGCAGCTGCTGACGCCGTAGCTGCTGCATGAAGATAATCTGGAGCGAATCTGATGATAATATAACATGAGGGTGACTTGTTAGCACTTTTCTGTCTGTCTCATAATGGTTTGTGTTTCCTCGGCTTGTGTCTCTCTGGGAAGCGTTCCTCTCATTTGTGGGGCAGCAGCGGGACAGACGTTGCTCTCGCCCCCGTCCTCGTCACCACTTCACGGGCTATTCAATTAGCACAAGAAGCATGGGAGATGGAGCCATAATGGAGCTGATGAGATGCACAAGGACAGGTGACACTAATCAGAGCGGCGCCCCATTGTCTCTGTGTGGGCATCATTAAGGAAAGAGAGCGATTTCAGGCTCTTTTTTTCCTCTCTCCGAGCACGCACACACTTTCTCTCTCTTATCATCGGCTTGCAACTCGTGCAAATGTGCTTTCTGAACAAAGTGTGAGGTGAGTGGGTGATGCTGTTTTCAGCAGACGACACCCAAAAGAGTCAGGGTTTTTGTGAGATCCCTTTTGATTCAGAAGGCGACGAGGCATTCGCTCTTCCCCACGTCCGGGTTCTTGTCGTCTCCTCCGCCGGTTGACATTTGACCCGCCGCAGGTGACGCTTCAGATCTTTCCCAGCATTCCCCCCGTCTGCTTCTTGGCTGAACTGTGAAGGAGCTCCTCTCCGCCTGCCGGTACCGACCGCTGAGGTAACTCGACAGGCACCTGGGAAAACACCAGACACAAACCATCACCGTTTCCACAGCTCCCACTTTAACGGCCACGACTTTCAAAGCCTTTTCAATCGGAAAGACAATAAAACGTGACATTTGGAAGGGCTTGCAAAATCAGAAATGTGGGGTAAATTTTTATGTCACCTAATTAGTAAAGAGACTCCACCTGTGTTTGATGTGATCTCAGTTCTGTGAGGACGTTAGAGGTTTGCCCAAGAACATTAATGAACAAATAGAAAGACGAAGAGCATGGAACACAGCAGACAGGTCAGAGATAAAGCTTTGGAGAACTTTATAACCATACTTTGTGATATATTGTTAAAAAGAAACCTGTTTATATCTGTCAGTAACTCTATAAAGCTTTCATGGAGCCACAAACACATAAACTGCTCTTGGAAAACATTCCCATATGAAACAGGTTTTTTTCAGGAGCCTCTTATGTCCGTCATTAAGCTGCACACAGTAACTGCATTTAGTCATGTGTTTGAGTTTACTGACATTTACTGATGTTCTCGTGGAGCAAACCAAAAATATATATATTGTCAGTTTTATTTTATTATTCACCGTCAATAACTGCGGTTTATCACGAGAACTATAAATCAAAATTCTTATCAGGATAAGAAGTTGTTCACAATAAACGATAAACAATACGATAAATGCCCACCCTCAGCTGACAGGGCCGTCCCACCGGACAGTTTCCTCCTCTGCTTAGATCGCAGGAGGGTTACAGGTATGAATAAACAGAAAGTGAACCAAAGACACAAAAAGTTCTTGTAAAAAAGAAAATGCATTTGTGAGAGAATTTTTAGAAATCTCATCCACACAGACACGTCTTCCTTGTGTTCTGCTGGTTTCCATTTCCCCTCTTCCTCCCCAGAATGTGGTTTTACATGGTCTAAGCCCCGGCAAGGCAATGCATTTCTGTCTAATTAGCCACATTCAAAATGAGATCAAATGACTTTATTAGTGGAACAACATAATCCTAATCTCATTAATAAGAGTATTTCCTCTTACTAAGAGCGTCTTTACAGTGTTTGGGAGACTCCTGCTGAAGTCATTCTGCTTTAATTTGCACGATGTGTCCATTCAGTTGAACTTAACCATGTCTAACCAAATATTAAAGGAACCTGTTGCCATTTCCTGCAAAGTTTCTGTAAAGTGAATCAGTGCCGTTGTACACAGTGATCTTGATTTGCTTTATATCTTGAGATTGAGATTTGGAAGTATTTCATTTGCTTAAAACAAGAAAACAAATCAAAAATTCTCAATATCGACTGATACGAAACGCTTATATGCTGATGTTTTTCAGCCATATTGTTCTGCTCTGCACTGCTTACTTAACTTATGGCCTAAAACTAAGGCAGTAAAATCAGAATTAAAGTACGCAGGGTTCACTTCAAACGATCATTAAAGTTTATTAGTCGGGTCGGATCAGGTTGGACGTTTTAGCTCTGATCTGAACTACACTGATTGGTGCCAGCATCAATCAGTGAAAACGGACGAATGTCCACTTGACACCAACAGTACTGGTTTGAAACAGTGGGGAAAAAAAAGTCTGACTGTCTCGCATATAACACGCACCAATAAAGGGTGAGGAAAATGATTGCGTGGTCGCTTCCGGAGTCACAGCAGCCGCGACGGAGAAAATCCGTCTTCAGTCGTGATAAAAGAGCTCTGTGCCATTCATGCTGCTGCATACTAACTATCTCAGCAATCAGTTCATTATCATTAGGTCTATGTGACTGATGGAAGGGCTAATCGTGATAGCTTGACTCCGAGGTGGTCGAGCAGCAACACTTTGTATCATTTCCTGCAATCAGCAGCCACTTAATATCAAGACATACACCTTTCAGTGGTGCCTGGCACCCTGATGGAAGGCCGGCCAAATCAGGACTCATTATTTCCAGCCGGACTGTTTGAACTATGAGAGTTAATATGTTTTAATTTAACATTTTTAGGAGCTGGAAAGCACAGTGGACGAAGGCAGAGAGAGAGAGAGAAAAAAAAAAAAAAAACTCCCCCGGTAGATTGAGAGAATGGATAACCTCGGCCCACATAGTAATTGGCTGCAGAGGCAAATCAATGGCCTGCATCAGAATTGAAGCATTCTGCTTGTTTACAACATCTATCATTTGTTCTTATCAAGCGTGATCAGAGCAATTTTCCCTCCCTTAATATAGGTTTGATGGCACAAAGAAAAGCTCAATTCTCCCAGAATTGGAAAACACATTTCTTGCGCTTTGTTTGTTACTAAACTGTCAACAGATAAGAGAGTCCACAGTATCAATTCGGGGGGGTTGGGAGGAGGACTGGGGGGGATTCATCTTCCAATTGCGCTCCTGCGTTTTCCTCTGGAACAGCTGGAAATATAGTCCAGAAGAGAAGCCTTTGCTTCAGAGCGTTTCCGCGCAGAGTCGGCTCCGACTCACAAGGATGTGCAGTTGCCACTTGGAAAAGGCTCCCATATATATATATATATATATATATTATATATATATATATATATATATATATATATATATATATATATATTGCTCTTACACATCTAGAGAAGGGCGACCCGTCCTCAGGCAGCTCTCCAAACTGCTGGAGACAGTAGCGTGAGGTGAGAGAGCAGTGTAGGCCACTTTGTATCATGTCAGCGCTTGTGCTTAGACGCCGTCTCCACAGTGTCCCTTGTCACCAATCACATCCTTTTAAACCACCCAGGGAGCTCGACGCCACCCCACCCGCGCACACACACACACACACGCACGCACTCCTTATCTGTCAATGCCGCTTAAATAATGTAATTAATGACTTAATTAACATTTCCATAATCTATTTTAATAAATCTAACACGGCATAATGAGAGTTTCTAACCTCCGGGCGGTGGCATATAAAAATTCACAGCGCGGCGCTGCGCGGTCAGGGCACTGTCTCAGCACCACACACTCTCACCATGACAGCAAAAGGAAGGAGAGGGCGCATATTGTGTGACAGCCTTCCGAAAGGCGGTTCCAGGCTGACAAATGTCATGTGACTCGGTGAATGTGTCCACTGGGCGACCTGCAGCGGGAAGAGGAGGGCGAACCGAAGGAAGGACCAGTTTGAAGGCACGCGAGCGCCCACGGCAAATAAGAAAAAATAATAAAAACTCGCCGATCCTTGAAACTGAAGGAACGAGACGTTTTACTCTGAAAGCACAGAGTTCTTTTCTTTTGTTGTTTTTTTAAATGTGGGTAAACAGTAAACAGGAGTCTTTAATGTAAACTGGAGTCTATGACATTTTAAGATGAAATGAAGAGAACTTATTCACATACAGAAATCAAATGTAAGGTTGGCATAGCATGTTTACTTTTTAATTAAAAAATAAAAACAACAAAAATCATATAAAGTTGTGCAACTTTAATAAAAAATATTTAAAAAAGAATATTTGTTCAAAATATCACTATGATGTGACTGTATAAAGTCAAACAGATAATCTGTAAGCAGAGCTAACTAGAAACAACCAATCAGAACCAGGAGGCGGGCCTTAGCGCTGTCAATCACCTCGCATTGGTCTCATCATTTCCGTTCTGATCTGGACCTTCCTGATAGCATAGCATCAGGAAGAAGCTATGTTAATTTGCATAGAAACCGATTACAGCAGATAAAATGTTTTCCTATACAACAAGTACACAAGCTTGATTGACAGCACTAAGCCCCTCCTCCCGGCTCTGATTGGTTGTTTTTGTTTGGGAGCCCCTCTTCAGATGGCAGTAGCTCAGGGAAGAGCAGGAGGAGATACATCTCTGCAATTAGCATCTTAATTCAACTGTAGCATTACATAGTTAACATTACTAGCGTAGCGGTCTCCATGTGTAGACCTGCATGTTTTCTTTGAGATTTCCAAAACCCTGCCAACATTTCTGAATCTCATGTTTCATGAAACTCATGGATTGAAAACTCAAAAGATTAAAACCGGAACAACTTCTGGTTCTAAAGCCTAAAGTGGTGTCGTCCAATCAGGTTTCCCTCCGACATCTAATGCTGTGTTTTCTGAATTTCTTGCTGGGCTTAGTTAATGTTGTGTTTTTGAATATGTTGTCACAATAAGCAACAAATCAATTAATTGCACCATAAATTAAAATGAGCCCAATAATTTCCATTTGCATGATTTATCATTTTTTATCATTCAAATACTGGATGCTAAAAGTTCTCAGTCTGGTGTTCTTGTCTCCACCAGCCCTTTCTTTGAAGGCCAATTTTACTTATAGACTTCACAATTTATTTTATTATTGTTTCTGTTGTTTTGTTTATGTATGTCAGATATTTAGAATGTCTTCTTGTTCCAATTGTTCATTAGGATTTAAAATGTATTGATCTTTGAGAATTTGTTCTTGCATCATTATGCCACTGAGACTTGAAAATGTTATCAAAACAATAATATTTATCACAATAACTTCTGGGACAACTTAGCAAGAATTGCTATGGTGACAGGCCTATTGTTGCAGCGTTCTTCATGTTGTCGTTGCGTTTCATGATTTGTAGATGCCGTTTGAACTCCAGGGCCACCGTATGAACGAGTGGAGGACATGAGCAACAGGAGGAGATTAGAAGGCGGAGTGACGGGTGGGAGTCACGGGGTCGTGGAAGGAGGGGCCGCTCCTTACAAGGCCTCACAAACCCCGGGGCCGACGTGTGATTGAGATACACACTGACAGGGGGCAGCAGGAGGCTGGCACATCCCAGGCAGTACGAGCAACACGCGGGGGCCACGGGGTCTTTAAAGACCACCAATCCTAATGAGGGCGCCCACCAACCCGCCCTATTATTCTGGTAATAACACAACAAAGCATCAGTCAGTGGAGAAACCTGTGCGGAGCAACCTGTGTTTCCACCCCCTGACAATCCTGAGGCTCTGCTCTTTTCCTCACAAGACACTCAGTGTTGTTTTTGGTTTTTTTGTGTTGTTTTGGGGGTTTTTTTGTCACCGATTCTTACAAAAATAGGTGTTTGCTTTTCTAACCACGGCACATCCTCGCCGCGCTCCGGGAGTAGAATACCTGCGGAGGAGAAGTGCCAAGAATGTGGCCTGTTGGAGGCGGCTGAACACGCTGTAAACAAACCCGTTTCCTGTCATAAAATTACAGCTCATTAGCAGCGTGGACAAGGCCTTCAACAACATAATGATGCAGAAGCTCTCCACCGCTGCCACCGCATTTATTAATTACCAGCTGACTTGCCGCATTCCTCGCAAAGGCAGTTAATAGGCGGAGAAGGAGAAGTTATGGGCCTTGTTGAGTTAATTACAAACAGCCTCTCTTCCTCCAATTTGAGACAAAACACCGAAGGAAGGACGCACGCACGCACGCAGAAGACAACTTTTGGTTTCGCCGCTGGCGCAAGAAGCAGTTGCAGTTTATCTGAAGGTCCTCTCTGCTGTTACAAAAAACAAAAAAAGAGAGAAAACATTAACTGGGGATTCTTTTTTCACGAAGAGCGCCTCTTATCTAAATCTCAGCTATTGCTTGTCGCGGGGAAAGGTGGAGAGGTCACAACGGAAACATAGGTCGATTTTCAAAAACAAGTATAATGAATTGAAGTTCTAAGTATCCCAACTGAGTAACTGAGACTATGGCAATTACTGATTACATAAAACAGTTTTTTTCCCCTCTCTCTCTCTCTCTCTCCCTCTCTCTCTCTTTTAATCTGATTACGGCGTCCACCATATGTTGCTTTTCTAATCAGAGAGTAGATATCTAATGTAATATTTACGAGGCGGATGTTAATAAAAACAGACTGTTCATTTACTAATGGTGTACAGTACAGCAGGCATCAATCCAATTAGCAATATCATAATAAGGGATACGCTGAAAATAAAACGGAGGGGGCGATGCTGTGGCTGGGGGTCAGAACTAACTAGTTTTTACAGTTCTTTGGATGAGGGAGACATCATGTAAACATAAACACACGTGTTATTAATAAGTGTTCTTTAGATAAAGTGTAACTAGGGAAAATGAATTCCTGATAATTGATTAGAAGTGTACCAGGAAGGGATCGCTCTACATTAAAACATTGTCTTTCTTGCCAAAGAGAAGTCTTTCTCACAAAGCACCGATTTATGTGTGGCTTTTGTCTATTAAAGTAATTGTGAGCTTGCATTAGTTTGAAGGCATTGTTTTAGGACTTTTACTTTGAAGTAAGAAAGGAAGCAGCTTTTCGGTTGCACTGAAGCTGCAAACCCATTCAAGGCCTCCTCCAACATCTTCACCGTCTTTAGTCAAATACTTTGGGTAATCAGTAAAATAAAACATTTTTGATAAGATTAAAAACTGTTTGTGGAGTCTGGGAGACATTTATGTCGGCAGACATGAAGAAAAGCGTCTGACTCTGATTTGTGTTACATCTACACCTGTTGGTGATAGAAACACTGAACAGCAAGAATTAAACTCTGGACCTTGTTGCTACCAGATACCTCATCCCTTCATTTCAGCTTCCAAAATAATTTAAAGCAGCTCACAGTAAACACTTAACTTTATCAGCAACTTTAGCTGCTTGTAAAGTTAGTCGGTAAACGTTCAGCCTGAGTCTGGACTGCAGTGTTGTAGACAAGGCCACATAACCTGAGACCAAGTCAAGACCAAGACTAGCACCCTGCGCTACCTGAAACAATAACATGTGATATGCAATCAATATTGATGATCAAATTGATATGAAAGACTCACATTCCCATGAAAACACCTAGATATTAAATACTTAGAGCTGAAATAAAGGTAACCAATATTAAAAGTAGAACAAACTCTTTATTCTGCTTATCTAAAAAGATCAAATGCCCTGGGCATCTGCCCATATCAGAAGTCATAAAACCAAAAATGACCATTCTTAATTTTCTCAAAGCGATCTCTCATCTCGAATGTCTCATCTTGAATGTGTAATTACACCCAATTAGAGATATAATAGTGTTATAGTTTTCATTATTATTTATTTTAATTTGTTGTGACTTTTTATTGCCTGTTTTATTTAGTTTTAATTATTTTTTAGAGTGGGCTTGTTGGTTTGTATGAGTTAAATATTGTTTAGTTTTTCCATACTTTGTCTCTTATTTAGGTGCAGAATTCAAAAAGGTCAAAGTATTGGATTGACAGAAATTTGCTAGCAGCTGACGTAAACTGCTTGCGTTGGGGACAAAAAAAAAAAAAAGATTTTCTATCAGTACCAAAAGCTAATAAATAAGTTCAAAAATATAAAAACCAAGGGCATCATATCTATAACTTCGATATACTTTAGTCGGTTGTAGCTACTGCTTTTCCCCGTTAATTATCGTTTCTATTTATTTCAGGTAATGAAAAGCTTTTCTCAGTTTCAGTCTTGGTTATTTGGTTAGCTTTGGTTAGCTGTTATAACCTTGGATATTGTATGACAAAATACTCACATGACGAGCAGCAGCTCCGTCAGGAAGCCAAAGAGGGCCGCTGCCACTTTAAAGGTGATGGGAGGTGAAGGGTCATGGAAGGCCGTCATCAGGCTGTGGACCACGAAAGGCGCCAGTCCCATCAGAAGCAGCACGGTGATCAGGACGAGCCACATCTTCCACTGGGAGCTGACCGACCGCCATGGAGACGTCCTCTGCAGCTGGTACTGGAGAAGAGAGCGAGAGAGAGAGGGATCATCACATCTGATTTCACTTATCACCAGAAACTTTGTCAACTAAAGGAAGAATAACAAAAAAGTTCAAAATAATTATAAGAAAATGTTGTTAAGTTCGTGAGCCAATTTAGTTGGGCTCAAATATATAGCTTAAAATGTTTTTTTTTTTTGTGTTAACTTTGTTATCATTAACAAATTGTTTTCTAGTTCCTTTATCAGATCCAATATACACTCCTTTCCCAAAGTTCACACCGCTTTTAGCTTTTGTCACATTTTATCACAATTAAATACATTTCCGTTACATTATCTGGTTTTTATCATATTGGGAACAGAAAAAGATTCCAGAAATTCTCTCAAAAAAAAAAAAAAATGGACATTTTCGAGTTTGAAAAGTCAAAAATGTTTGTCTTTTCAAACTCAGAGTTGTTGTTTTTTTCAGAAAAGTTTCTTTCTGGAAAATTTGAGAATAATCTCAAATTTTTGTATTTATTTTATTCTTGAAAAAAGGAAATACTGGTAATTGACTTTTGGAGCTCAGAAATTTCTTTAGAAAATATTCAGATTTTTTGGTAGAAATTTACTCCTTTTTTTAACATCTACAATGGATCGACCACACCATCATAGGGTCAAAGTATGCCACACTTTAATTTTTTAGTATTGAAAACCACGTGTTATTTTCATTCTAATTTGCAATTATGTTCCTCACTTGATTGGTCTATCACAAAAATATCAACTCAAAATTTGTGTTTGGAATGTGAAAAAAAAAAAAAGCTACAGGGATGCACATACTTTAGAGCATTAGTTCATATTAGCCTTCTGCAGCTAACAGATTTAAGATTATAATAATAATCAATTTCATTTATCATCCTCAGCTAATAAACATGGTAACATTTTTTTGGCAGTTAGCTGTTATTAGAAGCTATTTACATTGAAATATTTCCCGTTTATGTCCATAAATGTACTATCACTTCAAGTCAACTCCAATAAGCTGTAAACAGCTGACAGATCTGGAAACACATTAGAAATAGTGATTTATTTATCTTTTTATTTAACTTTCTCATTTAGCATACAGTTACAAAACTGAGAAATTACAGGCAGAGATTTTTATTAAACTTCTAAACGTATCGCCTACTTACAGAGCGCTTTGCACAAATAGCTTCGAGACCATTGGCCGTCTATATTCCCACTAAACTTCAAACATCCAGTGTTCTGCAGCTTCAGACAGTAAACATGCTGCGAGTTACAAAGCTAAAGTGGAATATAAAGTTCCTATAAGACGACCTCCTGTTCAATGTAGCATGACCCCTTGGTAATAAACCACAGTCGGAATAAATTTAAACTAACACAGCTTTCACTTTAGGTTTAGAACTGTTATATATAACACACAAAAAAAAAAATCAACACAAGAATAAAAACACATACTCATGCATAAAAAACACTAAAAGATGCATGCAGTCATTAAGCCCGCCTGCAAACACCGCCTTAAGTCCTGGGCAAATATGGCTTTGCTCTGGAGACAAACCAAACCACTTAAACAATGTTTGATTAGCGTCTGGAATTCATCTGCAAATGCACACTCGCCTCAGCCTCTTTCATGGCGGCTATTCATTAATTAGATTCTTTGTGCAACTGAGCTATCCTCAATGTTTAAGGTTACATCAGGCCCCACTAAGTGGCTGGCTGATAACAGAATGCATCCATCTTCATTACTCAGGCTGCTGTGTCTGGGCTTGCTCCTCCAGCAGTGCTCTGTGTCAGTGGGCTCTGAAGAACTCAAACATTTCATCACACACGGATCCTGAACTTTTTGGATTTGAGTCACTCTGACTAGATTAGCGGGTTGCAGTTTTTAATTCTTTTGAAGTTTCTTGCTTACATTTGGAGGCCATGCAGGCTGACAAACAGCAGCATCGTGTGCAGGTTGTTAGAAAAGGTGTCGTCCTCTTAAATCAGTGCTTCTCCAACTTTTTCAAGTTATGACCACTTGACCCGTCTAACAAACACTCACGGACCACCTCACTTGAAACTGCCGCTGCAACAACACAACGTTTTGTTTCAGCATTACGGGAATTAGAGAACTAAACGGAAAACCTTCTTAATAGACCAACAGCCAAAAGTAATGTAATCAATGATATGACTACAGTTCAAACTTTATGTGACATTATGTTGCTTTGATTGGTCGATCTTTTATAGGAGAACCATAACTAAAATTATGAGCAGGATAACTTATAAATGCATAAACTGTAACCCCAACTCATTACCATCACCACCAGTGTGTGGAGCATTACTATAAAAATTAAATGCCTAAAAGGTTTTAAAAAGTTGTAAAGCACAAATAATTGCATGGCGTTTCAAGAAAGAGTATTTAAGGAGGTGGAAGGAGTTGTTGGGGACATTATGTATTTTCCAGACACATACAGTCATTTATACCACAATCAAGTAACTGTTACCTTCAGTCGTTGTGTGAAAATATATACAGTATTTATATATACTGTATTTATATATACTGTATATATATATATATATATATATATATATATATATATATATATATATATATATATATATATATATATATATATATATATATATATATATTTGACTTTGCGGAACATCCACATGTGACACCTTGAAACTGATGTGAAATTGTCATAAAATGAAGTCCTTGGCTTTTCTAAAACCCTTTAGTTTCATTTAATGGATTTGGTGAAAAATGCCATCTGACTTTCAGACATATTTGAGATTTTTGACAGACTGCAGCAGGTAACATTTTCAAAACAAACCAAAAACAAACCAGATGAAGGCCAGCCGCAGAGGGGCCAATAACTGAGTGGATTTTCATGTTTGTTTGAAACAAAAATTCATGTATGTGAATTTCTCTGAACATGAATTAAGTGCTGTGGTGTTTTTTAGTATGTTTACGGCATATTGCCATGGATTGAAGTTGTTCAAAATTCAAACATTTGAATTGGGCTGCCAACCAGCACGCTTTCAAAGAGACTAACCCTGGTTCCAGTGAGTGTTGCTGGTCATGTGGTTGATTGTAGTGGAGAAATTTGAACTTGGGCGCCACGTTTTCCTCAGCCGAAGAAGAACATTTGTTGTGCAGGTAGCGCACATTCATCAGCCGTCGACTGGGTTCCACAGCGTCTGGTTGTCACAGAGATCATCCCTGGATGCAGCTTGGACCAAACAGGTAACATGGTCGTGTTTCTACCCCCACACAGAAGTGTTACACATAATGTTTTTCTCCTGAATCGCTGTTGCCTCCCAGATATCTTGGAGGAATGTTAAATAATGTTCAGTGCTGCATTTGTTTAAACGATGGGTCAAAATTTCTGGCTGCGACTTTTTGGGGATAGCACTGTCTCCCTTTTGGTTTCATAGTGTGACAGCTGCTGTTCATTAATTATCTGCTTTCGTGTGTGTGCGTGTGTCTACTTCTGGACGAAGAGGGACTTATGTGGAAATATGCAGAAATTGTATTTGGGTTGACCAGCTATTAATATTGATTGTACATAGTGACCCACTTTTAGAATGTGTGGATTTAAATAATCCCAATACGGATGCTTCACTCCTCTATTGATTGATTGATTTAGTCTTTAAAGGTCAAAGTCACAAAACATGAGTGTGTAAACAAACAGTGTCGAATTTTAAAGTCATCCAAGGCTTTTGAATTATGGTTTGACTCTATGACAGCCGTAGCTCATGTGACAGATATCAATATACAGATGACAGGTTTTACCCGGAAGGGTGAAAACTCCAAAATTTCACATAGCAGTGAAAATACTAAACATTTCTATTTTGTTTCCTCTGATGTTCTGACTGATGCTTTGATTCTGTGCAAAAACGCAGTTCTTCAAATTTCTGGAAACAATTTTCTTTTTCCATTCAGGGTAACATAAAACGCTTAAAAAGCAACAAGCTGCGCCCTTACTTGTGCAGCTCTGATTTACTGATTTGGCCTTGCTGTCACTGAAAGAGGCTCTGATGTGTGAGACAGCATCACATTTTAAATACGAAATACAACATTTCACTTCATTTAATTGCTTTTTGTTTTTTATCCAAAGTTGTCAGTGACTTTGCAGTATTTTTCTTTTTACAAATAATTTAAAAGGTGGATATTATATAAAATTGATTGGTGTCAGGTGATGCAAATATACATTTCTTTTAATATATACAACATTTTCATCATAGTTTCTTGATTTTCCAATAATATATCACAGCTATTACTGTCTAGAAAACACAATATCTGTCTTTTAAAGAGGTCAGGGCAATTGATGAAAGGAGTTCAACTCTTTACCTCTTCAGTTGGGCTAAACCCAACTGAAGAGTATCCATTCGGTGAATATCTTAAAACATCATTTTACTTTATATAAAATACGTTTTTCCTTGAACTGTCCGATATTAAATCAGATTCAACTCTTCTTGAGGTCATTTCCTTTCTGTCCTCGGAAGTTAGTTTTGTCTTGTTTCAAGTGAACTAAGACATTTGCACTAGAAAGTAGAGCAAAATTACTTGATAATATTTAATGTTTTTTCAGGGAGGAAAAAGGAGGAAGTTTGTAAGTTTGGGGTTGGAGGGAGGGACTCTGCTGCAAGAGAGATTGGTGCACTTCACAAAACAGTCGACATAATGAGGAAAGAACATGGAAATATTGAAGATACACCTCAAGACCTTCGTCACAGAGCAAAAGCTTGGGCACAAATCGGTCTTTCAAATACATAAATACCCTTGTAAACCCACCACATTAGTCATAGTAACATAACGACAATGTCAATGCTTTAAAATAAAACCTCTTCTTTTGAATTATACATTTTGGTTTGCTAACTTTCTACAGTTAGAGAAAATGAGCAAACATGAGAATTTGAGTTCATAAAGACCATGCAGTCTGCTGCAAACAAGGTCAAAGCTGTAGTGGCTGTGTACAAAGATTTTAAGCAGAAAATGTTTGCAGTCCAAGTTGAGCCAGAGAAATACGGTGGACGAGTCGCTAAGTGAAGGACAAGGGCTAAAGGCACACCAACTGGTAAATAAAGGTGCTTTGCAGAAGAACAAACCCCCCACACACAAAAAAAATACAAAAAACAAAAAGCCATATATATAAAAAAAACACGAGATTCCTTGAAATTGTAAATAAAATCATAGAAACATGGAGACATAATCACATAAAAAGTTAAAATGAAAATTGAACAAAAGACGAAAATCCCTGCAGTAAGAACATGATGGAGACCAATCATTTGAGCAAATTGTACAGAACGAGTGTTTTAAACTTTTACACATGTACCACAATTATGTGCAGAACTAAAGTGGGGAACTCTATGTTCTGCCTCGCAACCTTTAAAAGTTACACATAAAACAAAACCAGAAAGACACGCATGACGAGGATGGATAAATCAGAATATGAGGACTCTGTGCTATCATTAAAGTGGGGGAACATTACTGTTTCTCACTGGAATACAGTGATGTTTGATGTTTTCAAAAAGGCATCATCCAAATTTAAACCTGCAGCTCTGGAACATCTAACCAAATAAGACCAGGACGAAGCCTCGATAAATGCCGTAGGAGTCTTTATGGCAGCAAATCTGACCATACTGGATTACCGAAAACACCTGTTTTCAGCACATACTAAAGCTATGCTACATGCTGCACAGTTTCCACTCATTAGCATTTTAAGCAGCAGACTGAAGCAGTTATAGGAGTCCATAGAGTCCAGTTGCCTGTGCCTTATCCAAAGTGTCAGTGTATGCTAAGCAGAATCCAGAAATAGCACCAGTCAAGGAAACGTCCTTTATTTTACACTTTTACTCTTAAGTTTTTATTTTGTAAGAAATTCTTCTGCTGCACTGTTTACTCCTTTATTTTCCACCCAGCAAAATAAAGGAAGGCCATTCTAGAACTTTTGCCAAGAAAAACAGGAACACTATCAGTTTCTTTCACTTCAAAAATAAACCTCATTCATATCCTCAAGTGTAACAGCACTGTAGGAAATGGTGACACATCTGCTAATGTGCTTTTGCTAACTTTTCAGAAATGTTCACAGAATCCAGGTTCCACTAAATTAATTTACCAGATAAATTTCAAAGTAATAATTTGCTTGGCTGTTTTCCAAACTTTCAGTTGATAAAGTTTGACCTCTGTGTTGAAATTTTGGTTTTCGACTGTTAAGAAATCTTTATGCTCTTGACATATTGTGTCAAGAGCATAATAAGTCTTACTACATTGATATCACACATGTAAGTCTACCATACCATATACCTAAGAAAGTGTTTCCTGTTACGGTACTTCTAACTTCTTACAAAGATCCATACTGTGCCTGCACTAGTGCAGATCTGAAACGCTTTTTTCTATTCTGTTTTGGTGCTTAGTAACCTTTAACTGGCTCTTATGGGCATATCGACAATCTCTTGTTAGATCTCCTGGTTTCAGGTGCAACATAAATTAACTGTGTAATGTGGAAATGCCAGGCCGCTCCTGAGACTCCTCTGTCTGTCTCCTGTGTACATGCCGTTTGTTTGCTAACATTAGGGATGAAGTTCCACTTGGACAAGACCAAACTCGAAAGTCTATTAACTTATTGAGATTAAATGCCTGATGCCTTTCCTTCCCATTTGCTCCCCTCAGCCCGCGTGGCCACTTCTCCTGACCGGCAGTACACCTCCAAAGCAGAAAGGTGATTGATGAGACCCATCAGGCTGCTCGGAATCTCTCCTCTCATTAGACTCCTTATGCATCTAAGCAGTTTCAACACACAGGGGGAGTGGAAAGCCGGGGGTTGGGAGCAAAAGGTTCGTCCGTTATTTGACTCTTCAGATGATAAGTACTCTTACTAAAATGTTACCCCACGTATTAAAGGAAGTTCATCTGAACTCTTTTGGGGTGGAAAACGAGTAAAAGGTGTAGGATTCCTACTTCCTGTGTGTCATAAGCGGTTCCATGACGGTGGCAGTGGATCCTCTCATTGATGATTCCCTTGAAGAGGGAAGGTACGTTGGAAAAGGAAAGAAGACTTAGAAAGTTGATGTATACACATGCACCACTAACAGATGTGCTCAATCGCATTAATGCAAGTGCTGCACAATATAATGAACTAATTGCCCAGGGAGGCTGGATTCACCACAGTTTCCTGGTGATTGCATCGCTGCAAATAAAGTGAGGTTCCAGCGCGTCCAGATAAATAACCTCATTTTATCTGACAATAACTAAGATAAATAGTCTGAACTGGAGTCCTTTATTGAGCTTGTGCTGCAGCTGTTTCATGTTTCCTTTTCAGCCTTTACCCCTTTAGGATTTTTTATTTTTTTTCAGGCAACAAGTTTGATGAATCTACCAGAGTTTGTTATAAGAAATTCAACAAATAATTATTCAGCCATGTGAATTGGGTATGGAATATTGAACTTTCAATGTGATAAAGCTGCCTATACTGCCTCAAATCTAGGAGTTTCTCAGCCTTGAAAGGATCGCGGTTCAGTAACGTCCACCATTATAAAACAGAAGAATTTTACACCCTTAATCCCAACATACACACAAACACAAAATGAAACACGGAACCATTAGAAGGGACATGCATACTTTACAGACATAAAAGGACTTTTTTCAGACAACCTGCTTCATTTTGTTATGTTTTGACCCACATTTAAGGTGTTTGAACTGTGCAGAGCTGTACGTTTCAAAAATTGTTTTTCAATTACAAATGTGCGCAAATCCTTGTCGCAATGCGGGTACTATCTAAAAAAATCCCAATTTCACAATTGTGGTGTTGCCATTAAATAAAAAAGTGCATTTAAAATCATATGTGAATAAGCTTGTTCACATAAGCCAGTGAGACTCCTGGTGACGACAAATGTAAAGACTTTTGAGATATATTCATAGTTTAGTCATGGCGCTAGCGCTCCTCATACATCAACCATTAGAGGAGACGCCGGTGTCTTATTCAGGATGGAGCGACAAGCCCCTCCTACTTGTGGCGTCCTGGACAAATTGTAGTCGCCGATTTTAGAGAAAAGCTACGAAGTCAACACTTTCGAATGACAAACTCAACTTTTGATGATGCACATTATCCAAATAAGCACCTTGCTGCTGTGAACAAACAACCTCAAAAACTTTTTTTTATCAAAAAACTTGAGTTTTTTCATTGCTGAGTATCCACTTCTTCTTATTTTTTCCAATTTTGCCCAACTTCATGATCAATAGAAACACAGTGGACCCCAAACCGTTTTCAGGAGCGCATCTGAAATAAACTAAATACAAAAAGCCAACTCCAAAAGCTGAAATGGCTACAGAGCAATGGTACTTGACAAAGCAGCCAATGAAAGGCCGCCATTTATTTTTCTTGCTGCTAATTAGCTTTACAATCAAAAGCAGAGATGAGGAAGACCGTGTTAGCTTCTGAGGTAGCACCAAGATGGCTTCCACTTTGAGTGTTAATGCATGGTAAGGCAGGTTTGGTGTTTGGACAATTAAAAATGGCAGCTATAGCATTTTTAGAAGGGGTCTCATGTATTTTTGGATTTTGGCTGTTCATGGGCAGCGGCTGTCTCAAACCCCCTCTCTACACCTGTAGGCATTAGTGCTACCTGTCATAGATCTGGATTACTCAAAATATCAAAATCAGAGTTAAATCCAGCTGTTTGATAAATCTGTTAAATGCACCGGTGCCACATGGGAACGTTAACAGGCGTTCCCATTGAACGGACGATGGAGGCCGTGTCCGCATCCCTGTGGGAAAATCCAAGACAGTGCATGCGAGCAGGGCAACAGAGGACGCATTGTGTGAGGGGTTTTGGGTGTCGGAGACAGGAAGAAGCAGACTTTGTCTGTACAGGGTGGGGTTCTGGTCATCTGCCATCGGATAAGATATCCTGACAAGGCAATCGGAGGGAAACAAATTCTGCAGCCACACGGGTTCAACGCTCTCCTTCCTCACCCTGATGAGCTTTTGAAAAATGGAGTGCGGCTGAAATTGGTTTTGTATGAGGGGCTTCGGTTCTGTCTGCTGTCAGGATTATTGCCACCTGTCTTCATTGGCTGCAAAGGTCTTTTAATTAATCTGCCTCTCCTTCTTAGTGGCCAAAGAGGACAGAGTGAACGGCAAGCTGTCGGCTCTTCTCAGCACCAACGTGTCAGACCTGCTGCAAACAAGCACATGTCTGGTTTAGCAGGATACGGCTGTGATGCTGCAACCCCAGGATCTACAAAATATCTCTTCTTTCATTTTAACAGCAGGGTGATAATTAGGTATCTTGTTTAATTTAGGTAATTAAAGTGGGAGGTATTTTAATACAACATTGTATTAGGGCCACTAAAGTTAAAAAGGAAGATGCTTCTGCTAAAACACTTAATATCCAGAAAAAAACAAGGAAGTTGCTTGAGTTTGAAAACTGGAAAATTTGTTGAACAAAAAACTCTTAAATTTTGAGATTAATGTCAGAAATGGTCAAAGTTTGAAAAGTTGAACATTTGCCAGAAAAAAACTGAAACTTTGAACTCAGCCGCAAGAAATTTTCTAGAAAGCAACTTGGAAATTTGAAGAGTCGCTACACAGATGCTTGGAAACTTTTTACAAAAAAATATATTTTTTTTTAGTTTTAAAATATTGGAAATTTTAAACATTTCAAACTCAGAAATTTCTAGGATTTTTTTTCTAGAAATATCAGAATTAATCTCAAAATGAATTTTTCCCTAAAAAATTTGAACTTTTCAGACTCAGAAATGTCCCTTGTTTTTTTCTTTGAAAGTCACAGATTTTTATTCAAAATTTTTTCTAGAAAAGCTTTGACTTTTCAAACACCTTTTTTTTCTTGTTTATTGCCGTAAATGCGCTGCATTAAAAAAATAAAAAAAAATAAATCTCTCTCCAATGTCCCTAACACACTGTCGTTAAAATTGTCCTTCTGGTCAGTGAATCTGCAAACGGAGCTCTTGGGAGATTCCCTTTCATCTGAGTGTTAACATCTGCAAAATAATAATAAAAAACAAACTATTTCTATGACACGTTTCCACAGGAAGGTGACCCCAAAATCAGCAGATGTGAGCAGAAGCTGTGAGCTTGGAGCTACAGAATGAGATGCAGAATGGAGGGAAGGACGCAGAAGGATTAAAACGGTATTGGAAACCCTCGCCAAACCTATCAGTGTAAAAGTGTTATTACATGACCATCAGCTTTGTTACTGGAGCAGGAGAGGGGAGATGGATTCACAAGCATGGAATACTGCAGGAAACAAAACGAGTGTTTTTTTGTTTTTTATTTTGTTTTGTTTTTTTGCACAGCCGATATAGACCTCTTTCTTTCTTTTGTTCCTTGGGGCCTCCTGAGGTGGCTACAGACACCCGGCCTGACCTCCCACCGGGGGTCAGCACCTGTGTGCTCCTCTTGAGCGTTGCGATCACTTTGGATTTCCTGGAGTGAAGTTTGAACTTGGCTCGATGTCTGCTTCTCGGGGCATGCCCGGACACGCCCGATGAGAGCGGTTTGTGTTGTACACACTCTCCGCCGTTTCCTGTGGAATGCAAGCCGCCCGCCGTATGGTGCAGCCGGGTGCTTTTTGGGAAGCAAGACTGGAAACCAAGTCGCAGCACGCAGGTC
The DNA here is from genome assembly GCF_027474105.1 of Poeciliopsis prolifica. Classification (NCBI taxonomy): domain Eukaryota; kingdom Metazoa; phylum Chordata; class Actinopteri; order Cyprinodontiformes; family Poeciliidae; genus Poeciliopsis; species Poeciliopsis prolifica. Next base: position 2,369,086 of record NW_026562435.1, on the reverse strand, counting down.
ACGAAACCACCTGAGAGGTTTCTCGGACAAAAAAACCCAGAGCTTTCTATTTCCTGAACAAAGACAATCAGATCATTCTCACCGCACGCCAAGGCGCTCTTAATCAGCAGCACTTTTCTATACGTTTGATTAAAGCAAAAATGAGCTGTTGCATCTCGAAGGACTTCTCTTCAAGTGAAGAATACTTTTTCATTTAGCAGATGCTCGAATGCGGCGCAGCGCCGTTGCCGCCCACAGGTATAATCAAGCAGAAAATTAATAATCCTTCTGCAGGACTACAATAAATCACTGCGCTTTGGACAATTAATAAAGGAGGCGAAGCTCAGGGTGTCTGATTGCGATAGTTATGATGCATATCATCAGGACTTAAATCCAGCATTTTACAGTGGAGCTTCAGACACCACTGCACATTACTGATGTTTAAATTGGGAATAAGGGAAGGTCACGGGCCATGAAGGATGTTGTGCATCTCCATCTTACAACTCCGGCCAAACTGCATGTGTTTACCTCCTGCATATCTCATTTATAACCATTAGCGCAGAGTCAAAGCACAGCGAAAGTGTGTTTGAGTCGGAAACTACTGCAGAAGTCTCAAAATAAAAAAAAAACAAAACATTTTCTTTAGAGGGGGAATATCAGCCACATGCTGCTAATAAAGCAGATTTGAAGTGCGACAATCTCTGTAAAAAAGAGACGTTTTGGCAGCTGCTTACCTGGAGCATATGGGTGGTCGATCAGTGCTGAAGCTGAAAGACATTAGCAATGACCTTCCAGAAGTAGTTACTGCTGTACGCCAACCTCAGAGGAGTTTCAGGGCCATTTTCAAACAATTTAAGAGCATATTTCTATCTTGTGAAAGACTATTTAACAGTGAAATATAGCCAACGGTTCCCTGCCCTTTCAGGACCGAACGTCCCGGCATATTCACAGAAAAACCAAGGATGCACAATTCTGATGAATTTGAAATGAAAAAGTAAATAAAACAAAACACTCTGTTAGAGAGTCAACCTGCTGAAGGTCAGAGTGAAACTCAGAACAGGTGGATAAGTGTAGTGTAGCTGTTTGGCCGTAATGCACAGCTGCACGTTGTTGATGCTGAAGAAGCATGTTAGCAAATACATGTGACACCAACTCTTAAGCATGATGGTCGATGTACAGTGATCTGGACAGTCAACTTTTTCCGTGAACATCTCTGACTACCACAGTTATCTCTTGACATCTGCTAAACAGCAGGTGGCAAGCCCAAAACGACAACTGATCTACCACAGAATGAAAAGGACCAAGGCGTGACAATGGACCTGTCAAAGTCTACACCCTCAGTGTGATTGTTTGGCTTTAGGAGAAGGAACATAAATGACTGAAAAACACTTGGACTATATCTGGATGTATGAAACTGTCGACCGGTACATTTCCTCACCTACATTAATCCATTGTTCATTTTTCTCCTTTTTTTAAAAAAGATTTTCTTAGCTCTTGTGGTTTTTAGTAGAGAGTGGTCAGACACTGACATGGAAAGTGGACTGTAAGAGACGGGAAGACATGCAGCAAAGGTCAATGGGTCCGGACTCAACTCCGTGACGGCCGTGTAGTGGACTGAGACCTCCATATGTGGGGGACGTGCCACCGCAGCAACCCCCCAAATTTCTTCTTAAGTGGAGAGTAAAAGGCTTCCACATACTTCTGCCGAAGTTGAACAGTTGACGTTCAGTTTTGCACCTTTCATACAACAGCACAGACCACATGGGGGTCACCCCTCCCACTTCAGGGTACACCAAGCCCCTAACCACCAGGATTCCCACTACCCAACTTTCTGCAGACAGCCTCTACCGTGGACAGCATGCACTATATTGCCAAAAGTATTTGTTCACCCATTCAAATAATCTGAATCAGGCATTCCAATCACTTCCATGGTCACAGGTGCATAAAATTAAGCACCTAAGCATGCAGGCTGTTTTTATAAACATTTGTGAAAGAATGAGTCGCTCTCAGGAGCTCAGTGAATTCCAGCATGGAACTGTAACAGGAGGGGGGATTATGGTGTGGGGTTTGTTTTTCAGGAGCTGGACTTACATCCATGCTCCCAACTTTGTGGGAACAGTTTGGATCCGGCCCCTTCCTCTTCCAACATGACTGAACCAGAGCACAAAGCAAGGTCCATAAAGACATGGAGGACAGAGTCTGGTGTGGATGAACTTGACTGGCCTGCACAGAATCCTGACCTCAACCTGACAGAACACCTTTGGGATGAATTAGAGCAGAGACTGAAAGCTTTTTGACTGTTCTTCCAGAAGAACAGTCAAAAATCCCCATAATCTCTCCTAAACCTTGAGGACAGAACTTCCCAGAAGAGCTGAAGCTGTTCTAGCTGCAGAGGGTGGACCTGGTGTGGCAAACGGGAAGCAGATGAGAACAAAATGATGCAATTTTTGTCACCGGTCGACATCAACGAGAATAAAAACGGTCTTTGAGTTTTCGAACAATTACGTCAACATACGGAGCATCGTAGATTTAATGCAATTTCACAACTCTCATCTCCACAACTCTTTCATGAGCCAGGTGTGCAGACATCTGAACATCTGTGAGGCTCTAGCTTCCCTTAACTTGAACGTCGAGCTTTCAAGAGTCAAGGGGGAAAAAAAAAAAAAAAACAACACAGGATTCAACACATGAGCAGGGTAGTCATCAATGATCGGACATAAACTTCCTCCACCTGGCATGTGGTGGGAACAGGATTAGTTGCACACACTCATGAGCACGCACACACACACACACGCAAACACTCAGCCTTGGCTGACTCACAGTTTGTGGAATCACAAAGTAATCTCGAGGCTCAGTCACTTAGGAGGCAGCTTGATGATCCCAGGCCAGTGATTTATTCATCTTAGGCACGTTGTGAGGCTGTAAGAATTTGTCAAGTTAGAATCCTAATTAAAACTGTTAATCACAGATTCCTGTTTGTTCAGCACTCGCGTGAGATGAAAAATGTGATCAAATTATTCATTGTACGCTTTCAGATAGGTGAGCCACCACAACCCCAGGCCACGAGGTTTGTTTGTTTTTCCGTTCATCATGAGGAGAGTTATCTTGACGTTTTAAGCTAGCTTAAAACCCAAAATCAAAATCTTATGTTTACAAGCCAATCGGTTGGATTTGTTTGGATTAGTCTCTTCTCCCTGATCCCAGACCTTTAGAAAAATGAAGGCTATTTGTAACATGTTTGTTGAAATTTATATCACGCTGTCACCATGTCGAGACAGAAAGGTATGAGATCAATTAATAAAAGAAAAAAAAAGTAATCAAGCTTCTCTGCTTTCTCCCCCTGCTAACGAGAAACAACCAATCAGAGCCAGGAGGCGGGTCTTAGCCTATCATAAATGCTAAGGCTAGTTAGCATAGCCACAGATGACAACAGATTACGTTTTCCCGTTCTGTAACAGTAAGTTGTTTCTCTTTCAATAGCACATTGAGCAGCAAGTACATGAGTTGATTGACAGTACTAAGACCCTCCCCCCAGCTCTGATTGGTTGTTTTTGCTCGGGAGTGGTGCATTTCTTCCAATGGCAATAGCAGCTCAGGGACGAGGTGGAGGAGATAGATATTTTCACAGATTATTGGTTGCGTATTAAACTGTCACAACGTGGCAGTTTTAACAAACGTAAAAAAAAAAAAAAAAAAAAAAAAAAACCAGACATTTTCAGAGTTCGTGAAGTTGAACATTTGCTAGAAAAAACTGAAACTTTCAGATCAATCTCAAGAAATTTTCCAGATTCTTATCAGACTTACATTCTGCTGCTTTATCCGAATACGAGTGGCATCATCAAAATGTAGTGAGAGAGCCAGCAGCTCTGTAATGGTATACTGCCTTAAAAAAATATGCTAAATTCCTCTAGAACCTTTTTTACATTTTAAAATTCAATGTGACGTATGAGGAAAGACACGTCCTGTAAACGTTGTCTCTGCTCATGGTTTTTATTCCGCTTGTTTGCCTTATTGAAACCTTCAGTTTGGACGGGTTTAATATTTGCACATTTCAAACCCATCAGTCTGAAATCACCACATCAAGACATCGCTCCAAGCCAAGTCCTGCCAGGAACTCTCCAGGGACTCCACTTCAGGACCGTGAGGGAGGCGAGAGGAAGGCATCTGGACGGGAGCACTGGATTAATTGGCCTACTTTCTGCAGTGTGACATCTTTCTTTCCTGTATCCACCAATGAAACAAGGCGTTTTATTTTTTATTTTTTTAAACAGAACAAATTTAGGCTCGTTTGAGGAAACGTTGCGTCTCCGCCACAATCTGTAAGGAAACCAAACTCTTAACAGCACAGGACATGACGGGCCTTTTACTGTACAGCAAATGTATATGACTGAACAGAGAGATGCATCAAGCTGTTCTATATCTGTGTGAACCATCTATGTAAAAGGTAATAGTGGGAATTTTGCTGAAGCCCTTCATGTAACATTGGCTAAAAGTCAATCCAGTGAAATGTAAAACTGCACAAAAGAGCTAAGATTGACATAACTAGGTAAACCTATCTCAGCCATAGTGTGCAGCCATTATGCTGAAGAGTACAGGTATGTGAAACTAAATACAGTTACATCAGGTGCACTCATAGCTCCCATGCAGGAGCCCTTATTTTGTCTAAAAACTCGTCATTAGCTTTAAAAAGCATCAGACTCAAAACACGGCGGATTATCCATCACACGCTCACAGAGGTTCACGAAGAGGTTAGGAAAGTAAAGCTATGGCTTCATCATTAGAATAATAAAATGGCTTTTAAGAGTGCAAAGGTGCAAAATTACCAAGAGCCACAAAAATAATGCTAAAAATACCCAATATAAACAATATCAGGTGAACTTTATCATCATAAATTGTTCTTCTCTGTAGATCCAAACAAAACAACTTAAACCGTGGAATTAACTAACATCCTACAGAGAGAAATAACTCTCATAGTAAAAAATGGGCATAGCCAGTATGAAATTATCATCTTAAAGACAAATACTACAATTTTATTGTATTATGGTATTAACAAAAATATCCTTATTGATCAGAAAACCCAAATCTGCCAATTATAACTAACTAATGTAGTTATAATTCGCAGGTTACTATTACAATTTTCCCTATTTGTGATTTGTTTTTGTGCAGCATATCTTAAATAACCCATAATAATAAGAATTGCCCAAATAATTAAAATTTGCACTTAAGTGTCGGTTGATGCAAATGGGTAATGTGATGCATAATCCATATTCAAACATACCGCTATCCAAAAACACATGGAGCAACGTTACAAAATGTTTATTTCACACAGATTTTTACTTTCATTCTCTCAGACGGACTATTCTTTCGCACTCGGAGAGCTTCTTGTCCTCACACAGACGTGAGCGCAGCATGTGCAGCCGCCGGCTCCTCAAACATCCACTCTGAGTGCTGTTTATCCAGGGAGCCGCAGATTGGTGCTTCCTCTCCTGGTGAATGCAGCTGCTGTCAGGTCAGGCTGGTGTTCTGAAAACCTGAAAACCAGACATGCTGGTTCTGAAGTTCTGCTGCAGTTCTGAATGTTTTCTGGAGATCCCCATCAAAACTCACATATAATCTTACATAACTGTGTGTATGTTTTCCAAAAGATTATATGCCAAACCCTTTTTCCATGAATTGTTGTTCTCATCCCCTTTTGCTAATTGACTATAAAGAAACAGATTAAAATGTGTTTAGACAACCCTCCAACCAGCCTTAATACAACCTCTGTCCTGCTTCTGGATATTATTTACTGGAGTGCAACAAACAGTGGGTCGACTATTGAAATGACAAATTATCACTGGTTAAAGTGTCTACAAGATGCTGAAGAATTAATGCATTGTTTGCTAAATTTTTTTTATTTGGGACATGAAAAAAGAAAAGGCATGTTTGAAATGACCAAAACAACAACGACGGCGGCGACGGCGGCGGCGGCGGCGGCATGGCTGTGAAACAAAGCCTGCCAGCCTCCAGGTGAAGAGACAGAGACCTCCAGGTTCAGACTGTCAACATTTCACTCCACAGTTTTGCAACATGATCTGAAATGCAGTTCCCCTGGCAGATGTAGATCAAGAATTTGCCAAGAACTGGATTCCTGGCAAATTCAGTATGCCATGAATTTGTTTCTGACCTTTAATGTCAGAAAAAAAAGGTAACAAATCAATGTAAAAGGAATCAAGAAAAAAGATCTGACATCGTTAACATTTTTATTAAAAACTCGATGATTTATTTCCTTCTCAATAATTTTTTTTTTGCCATTACAGCAACCAAACCCTCTATAAAATAGCTGAGCAGATGTTTTATCTTGTATTTTGATGATTTTTCTTTTGTTTATGACCTCCAAGGGCAAAGGTAATCTTCAGTTCTGTCAAATATCACCTTAAACCCAAATCTGCCAGGAGTTTGAACAGTTTTGGACTGACTAAAGGAAGGTCTCTGATTTCTGTTATCGCTCCTCCGGTTCTCATGGTGACATGAATCTGAGTCAGAAACTGAACTCCACATGCGTCCGACTCTGTTTTTGACTTATTTGGCCTTTACTCTGAATGTAAATGAATGACAAACATTATTTTTCTGTGGGTCACATCACTGCCAGGAAGGAAGATGTCCTTCCTGCTCTCGCTGGCTTTTTATTGTGGCCATGTTCTCACTTTTGCTCTTTCTTTTTCTTCTGTAAACAAGAAGCGGCACAGATTGAAAGCCGTGAACTGTTATGACTTATAAAATGTCTGCAATCATTCCACTATAATAACCATTTTCATCCCTTCCTGAGTCCACTTATTACATGATTGGATAACAGACACTCAGCACATTAATACCGCAAACAAAAGAAAAAGGCCAAAAAAAAAAAAAAAATGGCTATAAACAAACAAATCAGTGATTACCAGAAATGATCAGATAAATGACTATGATATTGCCTCCTTAGCTTTATTTATTGCACATTTCTGTGTTAATGTGATGTTAGTGATGCATTTCAGCTTAATGAGCTGAGACAATGGCAAATTAGCTGCTAGTAAATTGATACATTGCTGTTCTTTTCTCTGAATTTCCCTATGGGAGGCTGCTGCTGCTGCCGGCGCCTTACTGAGAGTTTCTAACATCATTTTCGCCCCCTGGGTTTTTGTGTCGCTTTTAATGGGAAAGAATGGGGGAAGATATTTTCATTGTTCACTCAAAATCTTTTAAGTCTGGCTTACTGGGTAAGACGTGAAGCAATAATTTCTTAAATGTATTAAGAATTCACCCTGTTGTCAGTCCACTCAAAACCTGTGATGTCTAAATTATCCCTCGGTCAGTGGAGCGGTGTAATATGAAAGTGCAGCACAAAGTTTTTTCTTGTCCTGCTTTGTTTTCATTGAACATTTCAAGAAGAAATTTACAATTTTGAAAAACCTCACTTTTTGGGGGGTTGTTTTGAGATGTCTTGCAAAGTGTATTTGGCAAAACTTGAATGGAAACACTTCTTTCACATCACATGTCACATGATCAGCAGCCAGATGTTGCCACTGGGAAAAACTATGAAGAAGAAGACAACAGGAAGTGGTAGGAGGATGATGGCGCTGCATGTTTTTAATGTCTTATTGCGTGAACAAACTTATTCACATGTGATTTTAAGTGTGTTTCTTATTCAATGTAGTCGACAATAGAGGAATATAGACAAAGTTTTGTGCACATTTGTAAGTGAAAGGGTGCTAATGCTCTATGAGCTAGCTTAATCTTTTTGCCCGTTTAGTAGATCATATTTGGACTTTGTGAATAGGTTTGGAGCTGAACCATTCCACTGCAGCCCTGACTCTAAAGTTCATTTTTCTGCTGAAAGATAAACTCCATTGTTCAAGGTGAATGTTCTGTGAATTGATTTACAGGACATCACCAGCACAAGTTTTTATTTAGGGGCAACAGAGTAAAGACTTCAGATTATAAAAAACAACAAGAGTCCACTTTCAGTCCACATTCCTGCAGTACTTTGTGTTTGTCCGTTCCATAAAATTGTAGGAAAATACACACAATTATTAATCAAGTAGACATTTTTATTTTGTGTCAGCATTTTTAGGCATATTTTCCATCTCAAAGCTGGATCAACTTGAATGCTTAATGTGTCATTTGTGTGATGAGGGAGGGTGTGTCCTGAGGGTGTGATGTCGTTAGATCATTGTAGGTGACATCAAGACATTATGAAAATAAACTTTCATAAATACTAGAAAGTTTCTTTTCTTTAGGCAAAAAAAAAAAAAAAAAAAAAGAATTCTGACTCTGAAAAGTAAAAAAAAAGTACTACTGGTTTGAGCTACTGGTATGGACTGGTACCATTAACAATGCACAGGCTGGACCAATCTCTGAATATAATACAGGAGGCTGATGTCGCTGCTTCACAAAAGGTCGATCATCCACAAAGTGTCAGAAATACATTTTTTTAAATGTCAGAAATCTGTTTTTGTTCATAATTTGTTCATGTAAACTGTGAAAATAATTCAACATGAGATGGGGAAAAAGTGAGTTCCTCATTTAGTTGCACAATAATTCTGCACTATAATAGTTGCCCAATAACTGTTGGACAACAAATAAATATTCTTAAAATGAACAAAAAAAACCCAAAACACTTTTACTTTCTTAAACATTCATTTTTGAGGTTTACTGACATGTTGTATTAACTGAAGCGCTGCAGTTGGTGATTAATACAAATAATCCCTAAAAAATAAGACCTGCTTAATAACTGTGCACACATCACACATTTTTGCACAGGACTGTATATGCTTTAGTGTCTCAGCATTCTTAACGAAGCACAAATACTGGTAACCTTCTGCAAAAAGTCTTATATGACAAGCTTCAACTGATATTTTGAACAGAAGTCAACACCATGTTTCCTCATAAACACCAGCTGTGGTTCTGCTAGCTAGTTCCTTCTTGAGAACTAAACCCTAATAAAAACCAAAAGACGATAACAGAAAGAGCGTTAGTGAAAAATGTTCCTTGTTTTCAGCCAATCCAATCAAAGTTTGCCGTCAAAATCCAGGTGAAGTCAGACTTTTGGGAAACGTCCAACTGACGAACAATTACATTTCTGAATTAGCGCCGGCAGCTGTCGCTCAATCATTCCTCATCTGTGTGCAAATATCCATGTTTTGTGGCTAGCTTAAGGTGTTCACTGCACCGTGTGACAGGCCCCTGTTGTGACTGCTCCCCCACCCCCCACTCTAAAAGCCCATCCAGACATGGATGTGCAGCAATGGTGACCTTTAATTTCATTCAGGCTGTGTACAAATGACTTCAGCATAGCCCACTTAGAGAGGAAAAAAAAAAAGTCTGTGAAAGAAAGTCTTTGCAAGATTGTAGCTACTCTGGGTTTCAGCACACTGGCATTATCTACTCCCTGGCTTTAATGACTTCCCGCCGAGAGGAGCCACGGTGAGAGCCACGGCAGTCAGACTAAGAATAGCATTAGACACAGGGTTATCTGGGCATTACACTCACTGTAACATGCAATTAACTCGACTCGTCCATTTTCATTACACAATTATTCATTAATGTCAGTTTAATTTTATGCATTGTTCTACATGACCAAAGTCTGATTACGGGGCCCTTGCACTCCAATATCCCAAGTTAACTGGTGCCAGCCTCACTCGCAGTCCGACTAATTGCAATTTAGCCCTAGACAGCATCTCCCTCTTTAGACCCTCCATAATGGAACAACTGATTCACAGACAGGTAACGATTGGAAAGACAAAGTGCTTCTCTCCCTGAATGGGAAAACAAATGCACCGCTGCTAAGCTGTTTTCTTTGTGATAGCACCGAGGTCTGCCCTTTGAATTCAGAGAGGGACAAGAGGTAATATGTTTCCTTAAATCCTATTTGTCTTCCAATTCCATCTCCATATAGAGATGAGAAGAGCGCTTTAAATCACGCGGGAACGTCTGTGCCGCGGGAGCGGAGGGATTAAATGTTTGGGACGGGAAGCAGTTTGCGTCGGCGGCGTCGATACCGACGCTGTAGGTAGACGGTCGCGTTGAGGAAAGTTACCAAAAAACAAAGAGAGTTTGGATAATTTGAAAAGCACACTTAAGTTCTGGTTCGTGCTGATAAAAGGAAATTATCCCTGTCTACAGCAGAGCGTCTTTATTTAAGAAACATTAGAACTACTTTTGCTGGACGATAAACTGTCTTTATAATATCTGCGATAAACAATAATATTGTCGTTTCGAGACCGTTTTGGAATACCATATTAATGCAAGTTAGCCCTCCCAAAGACCAATAAACTTTCATTCCAGTTCTTCCACTGGAACTGGAAGACATTTTATATATCCGAAATTAAACATGGCAACCAGAAACAATAAACAAAACGGAGATAAAGAACAGATGCACCCAAAACCATGCATAAAATTAATTATGAGATGTCTAAAAAAATTTATAAAATTATCAAAAGGGAAACTACTGACCTCTTTTTAATTTATCATGCAATTAATTGACTAATTGCTTATTTCTTAGACACCACAGCAAGATATTAGTCTCAGAAATTGTACCAGAAGGATTGTAAGGCAGAAGGCCAAATAGTTATTTTACACGTCAAGCAAATTTATTGTCATTTCATTGGATTGTATCAAAACCTACAACAAAGCAGGACAGTTTTCTGGGATCTATAACAAACTACCTCAACAGAAAACATGCGGATAAACACAGAAAACATGAAATAGGCTGAATCAAGTACACAACCGTACAAAGATTCAGGCATTTTCATCCATGAGGCAGAGAGCCTCTCACTCTGCTCTGCAGGGCTCTCCTGCTAGCATGTCGCAAAACAAAGAACTGAGGTACGCAAGAGCCATTCACCGTACCGCTGCATCAGCTAAACATCGCATTAAAATGTTGGTGAAGAAGTTAATTTTGTTTTTCTTGGAAATCTGTCTGCTTACTTGGGTCTAAAGGTCTATCGCAGTAGAAGAATGATTAGCGAGGCTACACACATTATTGTCAGGAAGGGTTGCAATCTGTTTCTCTCAGTGTTTCTTGGTAAAATGTGGTGCTGGACACGTGACCTTGGGATTTGCTTAAACACACCCAGAGTCACTGTTTCTGCAACTGAGAGTCCAAAGAACCCCACCGGTATGAAAACGGAAAGACAGAGGAGGAAGGACACGCCGAGCTCAGCAGACCAGAGGGAACACTACGATGGACTGACGAGAACGAGATGAGACCATTTACCAAGATGTTTGGCAACTCTAAGAATAGAGATGCAAATATGTGAAATATTCTGCTCAGTGTTCCATTTACCACTAGATAAAGGCAATGCTAAAACCCTCTAAATCCAGGTTGATTTAAAGGAGTGGATCCTTTGGGCAGACTGAGAACTTGCTGGAAGGGACTATGTGACCTTTCTGGCAGGAGAACGCCACCAGATCCCCTCAGCAGCCAGCATAAGGTGGTGAGGGATCTGTTCTAAGAATTGTTATATCTGTGGACCAACATCCAGGGTATCCACCAGAAAACCTGCTACACTCTGCTATAAGAGCACCAGGGCATTCCACTAGTAACCCACCATGTTTTTGTGTTGAAAAATGTTAAAAGTTACAATAATTCAGAGGCGCCTGAGGAGGCATTATAATTATGGAAATAACAGAGTGTGAGGCCAAGCGGCCGGTGCAGAAACGGTGCAATTGGTTGCTATGTTTCCACCACAAAAGTAAGCAAATCTTTGTCTGTATCTATATTGAGTTTTTTCAAAACGTGCCATGTTTCCATTGAGCAAATTCATTTTTCTACTTTAAATTGGCTCAATTTGATGGTTTATGGAAATGCAGCTACTGTCACTGCTGTATAATAACTCCATAAAAACATAAGCTAGCTGTAGACATTATGGTTGGTGTTTTATTTCTATAGTGTGCTTTGTTACCAACCACTGTTTGTAGAACCACACAATGCTCGGTACCAACCAAACTTCATTGGTAAAATAACCAAACAACACACAGCCTGACAGGAGGGCAAGTGAAGCCTGGTGGCCCGCCAGGCTTATAATACACATCTATATGTTGATACATATGTATGTATGTATTTGTGGATACACGTGGGTTAAGTTAAATAAAGGACATTTGTTAAATTTTCACAAAAGCACAGAAAAAGAAATGCCATCATGAAAAAACTCATTTTTGGCCTGAAAAGCTGGACTGATTTACAGACAAGCAGCACTAAAGTCCCCAGAGCCATTCAAGCTCTTTGGCTAAAAAAAAACTGGGACTGACCTTTCAGTTCCATCCATCTGATGGTAATTAGGTGCTACAATCCCAGTGTTTATGAAGGTATTAACACAACAACTGTTTGGGCTTTTCCTCCCATTCTGTCTCCGTCCCCAGCAAGGTCTTTCACAACTCTCAGTGATTTGTGCAAAAAGACAAAAAAAAAAAAAGCCAAATGAAAGGGTGGCTTTATGTTTCAAAATCCTCTCACAAACTTAAAACTTTGCCTTAATAGAAGTCAAACTTAAAACACAGCAAAACACGAGGGACGATCTTTTCCACACACCTGACATGGACCGCATGATTAAAGAGTGCAAATTTGAGGATGACCCCGGGCCATTTGGACCTGTCTTTCATGCACGAAATCACATCAAAGAGTCTCAGGCAAGACTCCTGAAGGCGCACGTATGTGATCAAAGCGCTCCCATTTCTGCAAATTCTACTTTACGCTTGTTGTTCGCATTTTCTATCTTTTTGTTTTACAGTAACCGTACGATCTCACGGGATAATTGGAAGGGTAAAAGACATTTAATTCCTCGGGAATCATGTCTCATGCGCAAAACAAGGAACATAATGTAAGATAATGATTAATGTGGTTCTTTGCTGATTGACCATTGAAGAGACCACTCTTCCATTCTTCGGCTCGGCAGACTTTCTAAGCAGTAGGGCAGCAATTATTGTTCATTTTCAGACAGCGAATAATCACGGCCTTCAAAGGAAAATTTGATAATAAGCATATAAAATATGAAAGAAAGGGAGAGATGGGGAGAAAAAACAGCCAACCGGAGTCTTCGCACTAAATAAAAGAAGATGTGATTAGCTTGGCCAAAGGTTTACAACATTTTGTTTGACTATAATAGACATAATTACTTTCATGTTGAATTCAATTCCCTCCATAACAATGTATCTGAATGAGGTGCAATATGTCTGGATTTGTAGCGGGATCACTTTTTCTTGCTTCTCTTTGCTCTTGGTGAATGAAGACCATGTTGAGCTCTGTTGTTATTGTTCGTTTTACAACAAGAAAGTCTTTTTTTTTAAGAAAAAAAAAAAAAGAAAGCCTCAGCCAATTAAACGAATCAATTTTTTTTCTATACGCTTTCGTCGACGCGCGTATTCACGCACGTCTTTGGCTCTGCAGAAAAACAAAACAAACAAAACGATTTGGTGCTTTTGATGCAAATATAACGACTTTCGTTGACCTCACAAGAGCTGCTGAGCTAATCAGCAGCAGGGCTCTTCAGAAGGGTGGGTGAATTTGCGGCCCCATCACGCATCTCATTATGGAGAATTCTTGTCATATGTGCACATGTGGCTCCACTTAAATTAATACGCAGAGTTGAGAGTGAAGTTCTGTTCAGAAATCAGCGTGCTAATGCGCGATGAGAAGCTGCCTTCCTCCTCCGGGAAGGCTCTGGGTTGAAGTGCGAATGACTGCAGACTTAATTTGTTTTCGTCATCAGAGTAATGATTTTATAGGCAAACAAGATCACGCATTCTACCTCACGACAACAATCAGTGACTCCTCATCCAAGACAAGCTGTTATATACAGTAAGAGTAGGTTGAAAATATGAATATAATCTAAAGAGTATGAATTCAATAGATAAGTAAAAAATACTTCTGGTAAACCTGAGTACATCACTGCTGGTTTGGAAGACACAGGTCTGCTCAACTCAATGCCAAACATCAGATCGTAGTTTTAGAGAAGCAACTGCTGCCCTTGATCAATCTGGGAAGGGTTGCAAAGCCCAAACATTCATAAATCCATTATTTAGATTTTGCTCAATGCTTTTTGGAAATGGAAATAATTTAAGATGGCTGGCCATGTTCCAAAAAAAGCAGACATCCTAGAAAATTCATCCTACAGTCAGACTGGGCATTGAAACAAAGATCTACGTCTGAAACGCCACAGTTCTCCATGGTCGTGAAAAGAAAAATAGAAGTGGTTCAGTTCTAAAATCCACCTGAGATCAGCGCCTTGAATATTTCATAGATAAAACACACAGAGTTTGCCAGAAACACAGATATGGATATAGACTCAAACCTTTAAAAAATGTTTTAAAAATCACCAACACCAGAAAAACGAGAAATGAAACTTGTCCTTAAATCACTGCCATTTTGGTTTATATTGAAATACATGACAAAAGCTTGCACATGTTTCTATGATCCTCAGTTGATTGGAACCAACTTTCTGAAAGGTCAGGTCTAAAACACAACTGCAGCGGTCCCACAAAAGCCAAACATTACTCGAGGTGCTGAGAGCAAGAATAAAGTTCTGTCTGTCAAGAACATTTTATACCTTAGAACAAAACAAATACAGAACTCCTGGTAAATCCTGCTATGTCTCTTCCACTACAGCAATTTGTCATGTAACAACAACATCCACTTCAACTTTCTGAGCAATCTTATTTGTTGAAGGAACATTTGATCATCTTACTATCTGAGCTGAACAGAAAAAAGTTATGCTGACAATCTTATTTTATTAAAATGAAGCTTGTAAGAATGAAAGAAAACCAACTCGTGTCAGTAATATCTGTTGCTGCAATGCAAACTCCCACGCAAAGCCAACCTGTGGCAGCTAACATGGAGCTAGGCTACACTGTGGCAAGCTAGCATGATGCTAAGCCATACCATAGCAACTAACATGGAGTTAAGCCATATTGTGGCAAGCTAGTGTGATGCTAAGCCACATTGTGGCAGCTAACATGAAGCTAGGTTACACTGTGGCAAGATAGCATAAACTTAAGCCATACTGTGACAAACTAGCATGGAACAAACCGATACTGTGGAAAGCTAAAGGCTAAACCGTTTTTTTTTTTAATGTAGCTTATTGTCTTTTACAACTTAATATGTTTTATTAACATTCATCAACAAGTAGCAAGATTATAATCATCATAATCTGACCAACATAATGATGAAGTAAGTTACTGCAGGGAACAATACACCCAACTACTCCGAATCATGTGTAGCATCATTAAGTCTTGTCTGCCTAATGATGACCATCAGTTTCACAAAGGAGCCATTATTTAGCTGCCTTGTTTGATTCATTCACTCTGAGGCAAAGTCTTCTCTATTCACTGAATCCCCACTTAAAAATGCACCTCTGAATAGTGGACACGAAACCACAATTTATCAATACCTTGAATTTTTCTGTTGTGTCAATGGTAATCCTAGTAATTGTTTGCTTATTGTTACGGTTCAGAGCGTTGGACACAATTTATGATCCTAAAACTATTTCTCTCCCAGCATTCAAATTAATTTTCATCCACTTGAGGAATAACATTTGATTTACAGAATATGTTTATAACAGGCCAAAGTACCAATCCTGATATTTTTTATTTCTTGAATAATTTCCCATTTTGTTGTTTTACAACCACAAGCAGTGAATTTTGTTGGGATTTCATGTGATACACCAAAACCAAGGTAGTGAATAATGATTATGGATAAGATACATGTAGCATGGCGTTCAAATATTTCTTTTATATAACAAGGTGAAACGTGTAATGACTTTTGGAGTATGACCAGGGCCGGAATAAGAAGAATGTGGGCCCCTGGGCTGGAGTCAGTTTTGGTGCCCTATACGTAGACAGTCACATCTCCATGTTGTTCCCAAAACTTGACATGCAGGTTTGAGACATCATTCCAACAGAATCGGTCTGTCAGGATGAGGCTAGAAGATCTCAAGTCTTCTAGCCTCTTTGCTGCTACAAAGCCTGGAAGGTTTGCAATTATCAGTGAGAAAGTAGGAAATCCTGAAGGACGATGTCCAGCCATCATTTCATGTGCTTAAAACATAGATTTTAGGGTGGTCCAGTCCAAGTCTGGACCTAATTCCAACTTAGGTGCCTTAGGTTGGCTTTTAAATGACCATCTATGTTTGAAAAACAATTACATTTATTTGAAATAAAACAATACTGCAGGGGTAATTATTTTTCCACATTGTTTTGCATCATTCCCCCTTAAAATATAAAATCCTTGCTTTGTGTATGGTCCCCAAGTCATTAAATCTTCTGACATTAAAATTAGTTTCATGATGTGAAACAATGAAGAGCAACACACAAAAAAAGCAAAAACAGAAGAAATTAGTGAGAAGCCAGAAGTTTGTGTGTGCATGCTTTCATAATTGAAGACAACTGATCTTTGCAGACCTCATGCCCTCTGAGTTTTACACCATGGAGAGAAAACAATGGGCTCCTCTGAGATCAGAAAGCCTTCCACGTCCATGAGGAAACCGTGGCATGTCGCGCTCACTGAACTCCAGAAATTTATGCTCAAACCAAACATCACAGATCAATTTTTTAATAGTGTTCCTCCTTTAAATGGCACTCTGAGTATCAGATGAAGGACGACAGCCTCAGCGTCTGTATTAGCGGCAATGAGGAAACACGTCAGTCAGCGCGGTGACGCGGCTCCGTAGACGGCCTTCTGAGAAATTGGTGCCAAGTTCTGAAAAACAGAAGAACTGCGCATAAAGAGAGACTGGCTCCTTAGTAAAGTTAAATTATTATTTCAGAAATGTTCTCCTGTCAAGTCAGATAGACATAATCATGTGGCTTTTTTGTTCTTTTCAAAGCTCGACGCAAAAGTTACGTTTTTCCTAGAGGAGGTTTTAGTGAGTGCAAACACACCTGTTAGTTATTACACCGATGGCTCTGGTGAGCTCAGGTGCCATGACAACAAGTGCTTTATGCTGACCGTTAAACGTCGGATCGCTGCATAAAAACAGCATCGCAGCCATTCTGCTGTTATACTTCGTCTTCGTCAATCAGCCTGCACTCCTTTCCCCCTCGTTCTGTTTACTGTTTGCTGTCATTATCTTTGCTGATTGGTGGGGACTGATTAACAGCTTTGATTACCACACACTCACACACTCGCAAACACACACACACCTTTTATTTTTTTTTTTTGTCTTTTAATTAAAACCCAGCTCCCCTCACCTCTGGCTGCATTGTGTGGCAGTCTAATGAAAATGAATGAAGCACATCCCTCAGGGTAAGAGCACTCCACATAAGATTATAATTGTCAAGATGAAATTCTCCAAAAGTGGCTTTCAGCAAAGCAAACGCTCAAATGGAGGGTGGAGGTGGGGGGCTGGAAGCTGTGTTCTCTCACCCAAAAGAACACATGCATAATTTTATTTTATCGTTGCATTATTAATTTGCACTTTTAAATCATAAATGCCTCTGTTGTTGGAGTTTTGGACAAAGTCCCATTCCCATAGATTGTTTTTTCTCCGCCCTTGCTTCATTCATAATTTAGAAATATTTAGGACCAAGAAAAAAAAGAAATAAACAGAAAATCTGTTAAACTTTTTCCTTTTTTTTTTAATTAAAAGAGAAACATGTTAACAATGCACTGTTCTTACAGAACGGCTTTCTTTGCAATCAAGACAAAATGATAATTAGACCTTGAAGAAAACATTTAAGCCCATGTGCAGCACTTCAACTTGTCTCTACAATCACAGGACATATGGGGAAACATTAGTGTTAGCGTAAGAGGCCCCAGGATGCTAATGGGAGGCTGAACTCTCGCTGTACCCCGAGTGTTGATGTGGGCCCTCTTGATTGTCCATTGAGAGTTGTTTACATTTCTTCAAAAGCTCCATTTAGTTCCCTCCTCCCCCGCCAAGGTGGAATAAGTGACTCGACCATGATGGATGACAGCACCTGTCCTAATGGTGGCTCAAACTGTGCCCACTAGTGCAAGGTACATTGATAAATTGACAACAGTTGGGACATGCTCTGCTGGCAGGCGGAATGAGGCTACGAGGACATCCGACCGCTCCTCGTCTCGGCACTGCGGAACAATGTGGAAGTCCTCAAACAGCTGGGAAGACGGCGCGGGCGCTCAGAGGACGCCCGCAGCAATTATGTTTGACCCTGGTCAGAGATGAAAAGTTCAGCTTTTGAACAGTTTCCTACGTTAAAACAAATAACCGTTGAGGTGTTTTGAAGGGGTTTAAAGACGACAGGAATGTCCAAGGTTATGATTTAATGGGGGCCTGACTGCATCAAAATCAGGATGACGTGTTTTGAGTTATTTAAGCGTTCTCATGATGTCAAACACAAAGAAATAAAATTAAACATAGAAGATGTGGCCATTTGAGTGGAGGCACCCTGCAAACAAGATGAGTGAGAAAACAGGCCTCAGAGTTTCAGAAGAATTGCCTCCAAACCCGATCAGCTCCCGTTATTTTGTGAAAAATTAAACTATGCCAAAATACATTATGATAGACTATGTTTTCTTTGAGTCTGAAAAAAGGTCCAACATAAATAATGATTTTATTTTAGGTGCAACAGATACTAGATGCAGTTAGTATGGCACATACTTTGTCACCATGGTAGCTCCATAAGCACAACCGCAGAACCTCAGTGCAAGCCTGGGCAGGATCTGATCTGCCAGGCTTGCACTGAGATCAGATGTGTTGAGGTGCTAGGTTGTGGTACCAATAACCAGCCATGTGCTCCTTTCAAACTTGCAGGTCATTGGCTGAAAGCTATCCAAAAACACCCAAAATGTTAATCAGCTGTGGGTTTCCCCCCCATGACCAGAAACTATTACAACAGGTAAGTTACAGATGGGATGTCACGTTCATAATGCTGCATTTCAAAACAAATGATGCTATAGTTCAACCACAAACCTCAGCATTATAGGCTCCGCTTGGCTTCACACCAAATGGGTTTCTGGTTTACATTCAAAGTCTATGTGGAGGCGTGTTGAGGGCCCACCACGGTGCGTTTCACATGTTTGAACCGTTTGGTTTCCATTTTGAGCATTTGACGCGTCAAGAACATCCAGCACATCCGACAAATACCCCAACAACGAAAAACATTGGCTAGAGCGATTCTGACGCGCCTCCACATAGACTACAAATGTAAACCAGAAACGCATCTAGTATTTCTAGAGAAATACTAGATGCAGAGCAAATTGTCAAGCGTCTGGATTCAAAGTGGACATGCATCAAACTTAAAGCATCCGACATGTTTTTGATGCGCGTAGTGTGTTTGGTGTGAATGCGTCATCAGATTTCATTTATAGTAAGTTAAGCAAAGTAGTTCTGTCAATATTAACATAACACTTGCAAAAAACTGCCCTAAAAACTCTTTATATTATGGCTCTAAACCAATCACACTTCACAATACCCTCCATTAGGTTAACATAAAGACCAAATCTTATTGGGCATCTTCCCTACTGTCTGTTTAGCCAAAGTGTGGCAAAAGGTTCCCATAACAATCAGCAATGCTCTAATTATTTTCGGCACTTCAGATATTCTCTGACAGGAGAAGAGGCCAATTTAAGGCCTTTAAAGTGCTCTAACCTTACATTAAAGAGCCAATTATCGAACATTTCTACCTCTCACGAAGCTCTGCTGACACTCCTTATGCACAGAAACCTACTTTACACATTAAGGAGGATTCTTTGCAGCTTGCACTCTCAAGTCTGTTAATTGCATTGTCTGTCAAGACCTTCATATGTGTCAGCATGCAAACCCCGGCCTAAATGTAAAAGCCCCAATTTCTCACTGTGTTTAATGAAATGAAAACAACATCCACAAACTTGGAACACATGGAACTGATGTGTAACAGCACATCTCTGTGGCTGTGGCTGCCAGCGCTGTGCGTAGAAGCCCTGGGAATAAGATGGGTCAATTGTTTTGCACCCATCAAACTGAGACAGCTTGCTGAAATTAATTTGATTTGATTATGTTCTAAACCTTAAAACAATGGTAAGTAAAGAGCTGATGGAAACTTTTTTTCTTTTTTTTTTTTTAATAAATAAAACCTGCAGGAGAAAACTTAAGGGCACTATTACGTATTTTCCAGTCACATAGTGCCACTTTACTGCACTTGTAACACTGTTGCAACTGATAGTAACAGTTGTTATAAAATGCTACATATATCAAGTATGACCTAAAAGAAATTTAACTTTGTAATTTAGGACTTTAAAATTGAGCTTGTCTCTTTAAGAAATGTCTGTTTCTGAAACTCCGCCTTCAGGAAGACATTTCAACATGGTTCCTCTATTAACCCTTTAATAAGTAAGTAGCTTCTATAATGAAGTCAATAGATATGTAGTTCCACCAGGTGTTTGCTAATTGCTGTTGGCTAGTCTGAAGGAGTCAGAGAGTCACAATCTGTAATGTGGAAGTTTAGAAACTGCAGGTCAGAGGAGGACATTTGTCCTCAAAGGCGGCGCTTGCACACTCTCCAGAGTGTTTTGCACAGCTGAATGGTTACCATGGGATATCAAAAGATTTCTCAAATACACAGAAGAATCAAAGCAACATTCCAGGTATGTTTTTGATGACAGAATAACATTATAACATGATATAAAGCTCAAAAAAGTGGATTTTATATCATGCTCCCCCTTTAATGTTCATACACAGCAGAGTTTAATGATAGCAGTGAATCTTCTCTGCTCTGTTTTGGTGCCAGTTTTTTAAAGTCGCCCTTACAGAACGTGATATTCTTCAGTCAACACTCTACACAGATTTTCTGGTAAACTATTCCAGCAACTTGGTCATGGCATTCCATGTTCGCTTTGCCTACCAGCAACCAGTAGCAACACTTCTCCTTTACCCAGGAGTATTGTAGCTATATTGTACATTCTTGGTGACTTTTGACTTCCTTGTTCTTCCTTATTGACTTTGAAGCCAGATGAAACCTTGATTTAACCAAGGTGGGCAGGATCTCTAAATGGTGAATCTTGAATCCTGCAATGCCACAAGACATGTGAAAACAAATATAAATCACTAAGTCTGAACTAAAACTGCTAAGAATATCTATGAGAGCCATAGATCCATCCTTCCTTGTACCTAAGGAAGGATCCATCCTAAGGATCCTTCATGTCTCCAAGATAAAAATCAGCACAAATCAATTTCTCAAGCAAAACAATGAGTTTACAGTATTGCTGTGTTTGGGATTTTTCTGGCACACAGCTGGCATGCAGTTCTCGTGTTTGATTATTGCAAGTCATTTTTCTAATTGACATGAATGCCATAAGGTCTGCTAGTGCAATTAAAGCTCTTGTCTGTTTGTTCTGCACAGGTACAAACGTTCAGCCTTGCCACACAACCTGCAACCTGCCAAGTCCAAGAAACCCTTGAGGGGATACACACCACATATTTCTAATTAAAGTTCACTTTTCTGCTAAGGGTGTTAAAAGCTTTGATTTGAAGTAATTTTGTATAATTTGACCTTCATCGTCGTTATTGCTACTTTAATTGCATATTATGTCCCCCAAAGACACGTTTGTTAATTTTCATTGATCCTTCTCAGTGGAAACTGTTGGAGCAGTAGCAATGCGGCAAGCTGGCAAATAGAAATAATAACGATTAAAAATAAAAACAAATAAGACTAAAGAAAACAATAACGTCTGAAAGCAAATTTCTTCCATGTGGGTCATGCAGTCACACAATGGAATCATTTTTTAGATGTTTTACGGAAGGAAGTGGGTCATGTGACTTTGGCTTCTTGACAGCTATTGGACAAACTTCAACTTGTTAAAAGAAAGCCAGAAGACTTTCACTCTCTTTTTGCTTTCGATTAATAATTGCTCATTGAAAATTACCTCGAAGAACTTTATTCTGTTTAAAAATGACTAACAATGATGAGAAGGGACTATTTTTTAAAGACTTAAACCAGGCATGGATTTTCTTGGATAAAGTGTCAGTAAAGTGTCTACTTCATAACTTTCACAAAAACACTCCAGGGTGTTTTTGTAGTTTATTTTTTGGTATATTCTAAGGTCTAAAATAGTAGCTTAGCATCTCGTGTGTGAAGACTTTACACACATTTACATCTGCTGCTTGTTGTTTTTAATAGGCAGTGTGGGTAACTTGTTAAATTTTATAACAGAATGCAGCTAAAACTATGATTATTCCTCCTGTTTTCAATGTGACTATCAAACATAGGCAGAAGCTCCAGTGTTTCCACAGTACTGTGTTTGATTCTTGAACACCAATAGCGACAGAGACAAATTGTTGTCATTTATTTTGTTAAATCTATGAAAACTACCAAAGAAAATGCAGAAAAACAGAAAACGGCAACAGCAAGGTGATTCCCAAGGAGTGATTAGCTGAAAACTTGACATTCAGTAGATGACCGAAGATCATTTCTCCCACTAACCTGACAGATCTTCACTGGATTTTTTTCCTTTCTGTTCATGACAGACATGATTTCTATATTTCTGTTGAAGATGGTTATTTTGGTCTGACTTTGCTGTTTTTACCTTCAATTTTCCCCACAAATGCTGATGTGTCTTGACAGGCAGGCATTGGCTCCATACAATCACTGTTAAACTTTTCACATTTGCTGGCATAAAGTCCAGAAAAAAATGCTAATGTAGAGTTGTCCTGCCCCTCCCCCACTTGTTGCTACAGTCTGTTGGTCAGACAGCTGAAACAATGACACAACACTTTTTGGTAGTTTGGACACATTTATGGTAACAAAAGAATGAATAGTCACTAAATGCTGTGCCATAAAACCAACTATACACTGTAAAAATGCAACATTGTACCAATTAATTTGGGTCTAGTTTCTAGTACAAATGTGTTAGTACTCTTGAAATAGCACCAACCTAACTCATAAGTAACTTTTCAGCAAGATGTAGCTGCTTTTATTAATTCAAAAATTCTTTATTATTGATGGAAAAAGTACTAACTGCATTGATAGATTTTTCCTATGGTGCAAGTGAAATAATAACACTTTTTCAACAATATTAAGAAATTGATGACTTAAAACAAGCTCCTGTTTGTTGCTGATTAAAGTTAGTTTTGTCTTATGTCACGTGTAGTGAGATATTTGCACTAGAAACTAGAGTGCAAATATCTCTTGTTTTGTGTCTTTGCAGTTAAAATACTATGCATTTCATGAAAGTGTTGCACTTTTGTTAATGCTGCAGTATATTAAAGCTCATGCCCAAAGAAACACTTAGGAAACCTGGTTGGGTTCGAACTACCGTTGATCAAGAAAACACAATCAAGAAAACTCCAATCCATCAAAAGTTGTTCAAACTGAAGAACGTCAAAAGTCTGTCAGAGCAGGTGGGGGGAAGGTTTTGAGCACCACAGCCAATCAACTGCAGTAGCCTCATGTGACACTGAACCTGTGGTTTTTCCTTCCTCTAAAGGTCAGAAACTCCAAAATGTCACTTTGTCTAAAGAAAATGACTTAGCAAACAGGGCAACATTCAACCTGATGACTGAGACACCAGAAACACGTCTGCTGAAGAAGTGAATGTCCCTCTTGTTCCCAGCAGAAGACGATGCTGACAGCAAGTTAAAGGAACACCACATATTTTTCATTCTTTATAACACAAAATACAAAAAAAAAATAAAAATCATCTTAAAAGTAGCCACTCTCCTTGAATTTTCCCACATTTTTACATATTTACAATGAAAGTCTTGAAGAACCATTGGGTTGGGTGTATCTCGATAACCTCAGATATGGATATATTGCCAATCTGACGTTTGTGTTTTTATGTATTTTCATTTTTTGTACTGATGTTACTTCATGTATGGTCACAAAATACATAAACTATGTATGTATGGGTGTTGTCTGTTTTGAACTACTGTTTTTATTTTTATTGTTGTATTGCAGTCTTGCTCCTATTTTCTAGACAAACTTCTCCTATGGGAGACAAAAAAAAAGATCATATTGTATCATATTGTATTGAATCATATCTTCAGTTATCGGGTGATGCAGCACCACCACGATCCAAAATAAACCAATGTGTCCAACCTCTGTGTGACTCTAAACAATCAAAGGTTTGGAGTGGCTTAATCAAAGTCTGGACCTCAATCAGATTGATAGCAAAGACATGCAGAGATGGCCACTAGTGAGTGATAGAACTCTTACCCCTTTTCCTCTTGACCAAAAAATGTGCCCTTCTGAAATCTTTTCCTTTTTCTTTTTTTTTTAAAATTAAAAATACATTTCTAGACGTAAAATTCTATGCTACGCAACATGCTTGTAATTGTGCTTGACATCATTTTGCTAGGGCTTGCAATTAATTTCATTAATCATAACTCTCTAAAAATTTGTTACCATTAGTTTTTGTCACTGGCTACTTGCAGGACTACAGATGATCCTTCGTATGGACTTATTTGGATTATCCAAAATATATCTGATGATCCAAAACACTTAAATGGGGCAAATACTTTTTCATGGGACGTTCAAGGTAAGGGATGACTTGACTTTGTGGATCCAAATCAAGAAATATGAAAAGCATCAGAGAAGTGAGCAGCGGTATAAACAAGAGTGACATATCTCAGTTTTGTGAAGCAGCACAGAATCAATCAAGCTGAGAGTGGAGGCCACAGCCTATCTCACTGATAGCAGCAGGGCCTCAGTTATGTTGCAAAAAAGCTAGCCAAAAAAAAAAAAAAACAGCACCTAAAGGCTGATATATTTTCTCGTTTGGAAGTAATATGAGTTCCTACAAACCATCTTGTGATTTAAATCAAGGTCATTAACTGTGATGTGTTGGGGGATGCAGAAATTGGGACATTAATCCTGAGGAAATAGTTATCTGCCTGAAGAGGTGTGATCTGAATGCAATAGGACTGGATAGTAGGGGATGAAAAATGTGACAACAAGTCTCTGTCACCAGACATTATCCCGCACAACTTTTGCACATAACTCCTGAACTATTTAGGATGTGACGGCGATGGAAAATCTGCAGTCGGATCTGCTGTTCCCAGGTGCCTCATGTTCTCCCTAATGCTGCAATTCTCCCTGTTTTCTGGGCCTTTTTTGAAGGTGGGAAGACAAACAGCTGGCTTTGGATTTTAGTCATGCTAATAGCTGACTTAAGTATATTTTTTTCATTTCTTGTTATTTTTCCATTGGTTTTCTATCAGGAAGATGAAAAGCCCATGGACGTTTCATTCTTAATTTGCTGTAAATTTCTTAGTCTCCTTTAGAAATAACTTAAGATCTGGAGGTTTAGATTAATAACCTCTAAATTTCAAGATTTTATTGTATTGTCTTTTAACAGCTGGTTTCTCTTTCCCATTTTCCACTATTGAATAAATCAACCAATCATAGAGCTGGCATCATACTTGTATCTTCAAAGAGTTGTCGTCTTTGGGCAGGGAAGATTTCCAGTAGCAGTCAATCTTACAACAAATCTGAAGAGGCCTCTGACTGAATGCTGTTCGACTTCCTCATGACTCTAATGACAAGCCAAGGGCTCCATGTCTGGACAGAAGAGATGATTTTCCACAGCAAAGTGTCCTGGATGACACAGTTAGTTCTTAGCAAGCAACGCTCATCCATCTCCTTTCCTTTTGATATGAATTTCTGAGTAGTTGGGAAATCCCACTTTAGTGTTTAAATCATGTCTTAAAAACTTTTAGAAAACCCGGGAAAGGAGCTGGTCGTCGTAGTTTTATTTTTTTGCAGGAATACTTTAGCTTCTGGCTAAATTATTGTCTGAATAAATCTGCTGCTGTTCCTGTCACAACAAAATGTCAGACCTGTGATCACCGTATTTAAGGCCAATTTACAGATTTTTAGCATCTCATTTCAGACACACAAATGTAAGACTTTGTAAGATTTTAAGGACATGCAGACACCCTGAATGATAAAAATTGTTCATGTCAAGTATTTCATTTTGCACTGATTCATAAAGCGTATCTCCTCAAAGCATTTTAAAAGACAAACAGGTTAATTTTGTATTTAGTTACATTGAGTCATATTTGACCCAAATTTGGTTTAAATTATTTGGTTCCGTATAATTCAACCCAATAGTAAAGAAAGCACTAGATCAAAACACATGCAGTCCACTAGAATTAAGTTAATTACATTCTAACCATAAAATAATAATCACACCTCTTAATAATTTATAATTTTACCAGTGGTGCACCAATAAATCGGCCCTGATACCCTTGATTTTGGGAGATCGATGATCAGCCGATATTTGTCTAACAATCAGCCAGTGTCCACTTCTACTCTGAAGAGAGAGGTTTGACTGACAGACCGGCCCACCAGGTGATGTCTGCATGTTTGCGGTTAACAATAGTCACCTCACTGTTGTCAACTCAGCAACTTTCTTGCTATATGTAGCAACATTCAAGGAAAGAAAATTTGGTATCGGCCAAAATCGGAATCGGCCGGTCAGGCTATATAAAGATCAGTGATTGGCCAGAAAACTGCAATTGCTGCATCTCTGAATTTCACTTCACGTTATGTTAGTTATATAGTTTTTTCTAATATGCTGCTGAGCAAGATCATTTTCAAACTCCATTCAAACTCTACAAGGGTCAAATCAATCGTATCCAAAATTACTTGAACACAAAGTAAAAGCCTGTTTCCTCAAACAGAAAAGAACTTGACTGTGCTCTTTCTATCAAGCTCATCTGCCGCAGACATTTCGAGCGGCCTTACGTGTTTCACGTTTCGCATGCTGGGTAGCGGTGGGTGTGAAACGCCCAGGAGCAACCTGACGTGCTCAACCTGATGCTCAGATTTCCGGTGGGAATCTTGTTTCTGTAAGTTACAGATCCAGATATCTATACGCCGGCAAAAAAAAAAAATCAGGGATCTCTTTTCAAGTCAAACTCAAATGCTGACCAAAAGGAGAGCAGTTGAGCTAAAACCCAATCCAACTTCAGCTTTGCTCTCTCCAGTAATTTGCATAGCGGGCGGCTATAAGACAGGATGATTCATCTTTTCACACGTTCACAGATGGGATCACTGAGGATCATCTGATGCATCGCTGCAATTTTTTCCTTTTTTTTTTTTGCGTTTCCTTTTTCTCCAGAATTAAGAAGCTTTTGATAACGTCTTTATTCCCTTACTACATCATTATTAACTTTGATACCGACATCCCATCTGGCAAATGTTAAAGCACGGGCAGATAAGAATTCCTAATGAACATGGCCGCCTCTGTGACAGACTGTAATAAAAGAAAAGGGGGCTGTGACAATTATCGCCAAGACGGAGCGCGAGGGCATTTGACAATGTGGCAGGTCTGCACTCACTAATTGCAAAGCTGCTCCAACATTTCGGCTACCTCATCCGCCATCACAACTCCCAAACACGCAGGAACGGCTTTTATTTTTATAATGTTATTTTGCCTTCACCTCTGAAATCTGACCCCTTCTGCACGAGTCACACTACATATTTGAACAGATTGAATTTGGCAGTTGAGCTCTTAATATTACATACACTGCTCAAAAAAAAAATAAAAGGGACACTCAAATAACACGTCCTAGATCTGAATGAATGAAATAAATATGAAAATAATTTCCACCTGTTGTCTATTCCATTTGCACAACAGCAGGTGATATTGATTGTCAATCAGTGTTGCTTTCTAAGTGGACAGTTTGAAGTTTGATTTACTTGGAATTATATTGTGTTGTTTGAGTGTTCCCTTTATTTTTTTGAGCAGTTTATATATATATATATATATATATATATATATATATATATGAAGGACCTATAACACTTCCACCACCTACACGCAGTGCGAACAAATCCAAATCGTTCTGTTTCGCAGCCGTGTCAACTCCTCCCCGACGCCACCTGTCATCGGGACATTTTGCAGCAATATCAGAGGAAACACTTTGGAGATTGTGCTAGCTGTGTGCTTTCATCAGTGTCCCTTAATTAAATCTACCTTTCCCCAGGCTCCTGCGGTGATCTCTGCAAATAAAATACAGAGTAAACACACCTAATTAAAGGAGTTAAAGCAGCCCGACCAGGTTTCTGCCTCCATGTCAGCGCCTGGCGGATTCGCCGAGGACGCGATTCCTGCACAGAGCTCTCAGAGAGAGAGAGAGCAAAGAAAGAGAGAGGAGAAGAAGAAGAAGAAGAAGGAAAAAAAAATCATGTGTCATTAGGAAATTACACAGGTGCCAGAATGAGTTTATCATCCTGAGAATGAAAAGCTTCATAATAACCTAAGGAGGTGCTTCTAAAACGGTCCTATCTTTTAAGCTAAATGAACACGCCACACTGATATGAGATTATCCAGCTTTAGAGCAGACACTCCTGCCCCGAGGCCTGCAGCCAGTTTATGATGCACTATTTGCCTCTTATCTTTTTCAACCTCAACAAGCGTACAACAGGAGAAACGAGAGAGAGAGAGAGAGAGAGAGAGAGAGAGAGAGAGAGAGAGAGAGAGAGAGAGAGAGAGATGGTGCTTATTTTGTGTTTCTTTTTCTATTTTTACTTTACAAACTAAGTCTCAGAGACTAATTCAAGGAGGCTCTTCCAGGGACGTACAGAGGACTTTGATGCTCTAAAGAAGGTGTGTTATTAACCGATTTATCGTTTAGAGGCTCTGACGCTGACGATAAAAATAGCAGGCAAGTTGCTCTAGTTGCAGATTAAAAAAATATCAAGGTAGGGTCATGCTGTGTGGCATTACACCGGTAATATTTAACATACAGACACTTCTTACCCGTTTAACCAACTGCCTCAACAATCTGTATGTCTGGTTTCAAAATACAAATTGTGGTTGTATTGTTTTACATAGTTTGACCTAAAACTCTCTTTCACATTTGCAAAGATTCCTCCACCCTCCCAAAAGAATGGTGAGCACAACCCAGGCTCTCACGTTCAAAATGCAGCAAGAAATCAGCCGCTTTTCAGCCTGACCTGCCCTGAATGGAGCAATCAGTCACCAACTGAAAACATGTCTTCCCACTCGCTGATCACGGCGTACAGAAACACTAACGGTTCAGGTTGAAAACTATTTTTAGTGTGGAAGTTGTCACTGAGAGAGCAAGACTCAATGTTTGCTTTTCTTTTTTTCAAAATAATTGAACATGAAGCCACACAAAACATAAAAGCTGGAAGAAGTGATGTGAAACAGGGGAATAATTAGTTGTTTATGATTATAATAAAATACAGGACAAAGATTTCAGGCAAGTATGAGTAAATAGAAATATAAAGCAATGTATTAAAATAACATAATTCCCTCATTACCTTCAACTACACATAACTGTTCAGTAAAATAACTGTAACTGCAATCGAGATATAACCTAAATATGAACACTGTTTTTCATTCAATACCTATTTTGCCATATTCATACTTAAGATTTGATACTTAGGATACCTTTACATAAGTTGATATTTTGCAGTTCCAGTAAATATGACATTAACTTTATGCATATTTTTGATTCCTGACATCATTCTGTTACTTTAAATGTTTGATTGGATATTTCCACCACATCCAAAGATTATTTAAAAATCTGATTTTCTCTCCAAAACAATAAACTGTTTGAACTGTTGTGCCAAAAAACCCTAAAAAAGAAAATCAAGCAAAATCTGAAATGTTGATTCAAACATTCACTGATGCTTAAAATAGATAAATTAATGTTTAAATAGCAGCCTTTCCACTATAAATTTGCTAAACTTTGTTCATATTCTGATTATGTTAATGCCACAATTTCAATAAGAAGAGCAGTTAAAGCCACACATAAATTTTTCACTCAATAAACTACAAAAAAAACCTGATCCTCCTCCCATTTCCTATTGTCTTTGACGTGAACAAACCTCTGGTCACCATTGTGTTTCCATTGCAGTTGTGTGAAATACAGCAGTTTCAATACAACAGCAAAAAAGCACCTCATTCTAACACAAAAAACGTTTATTGAAAAATGTTTTCAAAATTGTCATTTTTCCATTAAGGTAATTTATTTTCTGAATTCCAATGTTTCATAGTTTCATGGACACACAGCTGGTGACAGAACCTTGTTTGCTCTCTATCACCTTCCAGACAGTCCTCATACCTGCATCTGGTCCAACCTGTTCTTAGATCAGACGTTTTAAATCTTACAACAGCACGCTTTAAATGTGCCATCCACATCAACATCTTTAATTAAGCCAGCAAATCACAGGAATCTAACCGTAATTCATCCGCCCTGTAAGTCAGATGCAAGAATGAATAAAAACCACAGCGACTGTCTCTTGATGACATGTTAGCTTAGCACAATACAATCTACTCCACAGGCCTGAGTGCATATATTACCGCATGACAGCTGCTCAAACATTGTCAAACACGTAGATAATTAATCAAGATTAAAAGACAAACAGCGGAAGGTGTAAAGGAAAAGTGTCGTCTAACCGTCGGATCAGACTTCCTCGGAGTGAAGGTGGCGAACAACAACAACAAAAAAAAAAAAAGATTACAGACAAAGAGCGAGTTTTTCAGAATGTGGACTCTTAAAGTAACAACAATTTTCAAGGTCCATGTTCTCGCCCACAGACAATGCAGTTTCTCAGCAGAGGATGGTGATGCATTCATCGAAGCTCTCTAACATGAAAACTCTTTAAGAAAGTCAACGTTTTTGATTGGTGACCGTCACTTGACCTCTGCAGCGGAGAGAGAACGGCTGAATTAGCATACACTCTATTCACGTCCTCACAGGTGTCTCCTATATGAGTGGCATTCAAAGAGAAGAAATGAACACATTCTGTTTAGCTGATCCACTAGTTTAATGTAAAGATTTTCTCCCAGCTGTATGAAAAATGTATTTGCATGGAGAAAAAAGTTTAGATTTTTTTATTTTTTTCTTATTTCCGATTCAAAACGGACCTTTGCTACTACAAGACACGGTGGTCTCCTAATTTCATAAAAATAAATCTGTAGTTACATTATTTCTATAAACATTCCCCATAGTAAAGGGACTTTATTATTGTAACATTTGTAACATTAATCACATTTTAATAAAAAAAAAAAAGATTACAGAAAATATTAAAGAGAAAGACATTTTCAGTTCTCAAAAACACTTTTTTGCAGCTAAATTATGGAAAAATTTTTACATGTGAGCTCTACAAAAGTATCTATTATTTTTAATCTATTATTTAGGTTATTCAAAGTGCAAAGTGGGTAGGTAGTGTTAGTCTACACATTCAGCTTCCAAGTATTTTAGGAACACCTGATTATTCATGGAGCTTCTTTAAAAAAGCTTCAGAGTCAAAAGGAAATGTTAAAGATGTTACTGTCATATACTTTTTCTTTCTTTCAACATTTTTGGAAAGAAAGAAACAAAAACAAAACATGGCTAATTACTTCCTTAAATAAGTGTCCAGGAAAACAAAAGGGTTTTTGTTTTTCTTTTTTACTCTTTATGAAGCCACAAAATAAAAATAGTCATTAAATGTCTGAAATTGTACATAAATATGTCGGTACCAAGCAATAACAGAGGGCAGTGCTCGTCTTTGACTGGAACATAGTGAGGAGATAAACTCTGTGCCCGTTAACAACTGCTAGTCATTAGTTGAGTTTCCATTAACCATAAAATTGCACAAACTGAAATTATGGAAGTAGCTGGAGGATGATGTGTGTTTTTTTTTTTTTTTCCTGACGATGTCCAGGATGCTCCAACAGCATCACAAAGGTCATACAAAGTTGAGTGCTATTCCAATGTGTTAAATCCATAACTCTTCTGTAAAATTGCAGACTTCGATTTCACCAAGGCTGAATTATGAATATATCTCATGTAAGTGTTTGATTGATTCATTTTAATTTCAGTTGTTATTTAATGGAAGCATCTCAATTGCGAAATTGTTTTTTGTTTTTTTGACATTAGCAGAATATAGACAAAGATTTGCACCCATGTGTAGCGGAATCGCAGCTCCTGTTAATCTGCTGTGGCGGGGATTTTGGTGTAAAGACTGAGACCCACTTCCTGTGGCGCTGAGATTTCAGAACACTCAAAAACGATTAACGAGCGCCGACTATCCTGCACACCGCAGAGAGCAGGAATACACCTGGAAATGTCTGTCTGAGCAGCAGTTCACCCCCCGCCCTCGCCCAGCCGCCCCCTCAACCCCGACAACAACGAGACTTCACTGTTTAACATGTTTGTCAGTCCGCAGCGCTTCCACTTGCAAGGCCTTCCAGTATGTGGCTGTCTCTGCAGGAGTTATAGGACCTAATGAGAGCATCCTGACAATGTGAGACTACCTGGCGCCTAAGGGCCTGATGGGAAGTGAGTAAACCATTAGCCATAGCTTCAGGCCAAATGGCTCCCCCAAAAAAAAAAAAAAAAAAAAAAAAATTGGAGAGCTCTGCAACGCCGTCTCTACAACGAGTCTGGGTATAAGAGCTGGCATGTCCTGCCACTGTCACCACTCATTTCTAGTGGCATCCACCGCCAGAGCGCTGATGCGCCAAACAAGCAACAGTACACTGGCATCCAGGAGTCCCTGCAACCAACCCACACGCACTGTGTGTTTTGTTGTTGTTGTTTTCTTTCTTTCTTTCTTCTTCTTTTTTTTTTTTTTTTTTACAAAGCGAGCAACTGAGAATTGATGCGGACAGGAGTAATGGGTGTCTGCACCTGTAACATGATTCTGTATTTAGCGTGGAGGCCTGAGGACAGTTGGGTGTGCCCACTCTCAGTCCTCACCGGTCGGACATCGCTGTTCTGCAGCTCTTTGTCTTTGTGTGATGGATCGGCCTGATAAATCCTCTTAGCTTTCTGTTTTTGCCAACAAGCACAGAAAAATGATAGCCCTGAGAGCTGATAGTTGGCGTCATATGATAAAGAAACGGGGAGGAGAAGGGACAGAGACGAGGACTCTGTGCAGGCTTTGCTCAGATCAGCGTTCTCAGGCACAAGCAAGTCATACTTTGGCAAAAAAGAAAAAAAAAAGAAAAAGAAAAAATAGACAGTTTTTTCTTTCACTAATTCAAACATTATAGTCAGGCAGTTCTTTATTTAAAAATATTTATCGGTTTTAAATTTCTGAAAAAAACAAAACAACCTAATTATGGGTTTTGTTATTTTTCTGTAATAATCAAATCGCCAGAAGTCAAAACTTGAAGTATGTGTGATGTCAGCATTCCCCTTGAAAAACCTGCTGATCAAATACTAAAACCACTACAAAATCTTATAGAAAAGGCAAACATGAAAAACCTAAATAGTAGTTTTAGTTGTTTCATCCTAATTAAATTGTCCAAATGTTTTTAATCTTTTTATCCTCAAATGATGATAAATAAACAAACGATGCTGGGGAGGCAAGTAAAGCCTGGTGGCCCGCCAGGCTTAGAATACACTGGGAGAAAACCTGCAGCAATATGAGTTTTTCTTTTGAGGTACATTTTTTTTAAATGTCTTTTCATTACTAATTTATGTAGCCAGAACCACAATACAGTCTGGAATAGTGGTTTTGTCAATACAAATGGCCATAAGGATAACATTACTGAGATATTTATTATTTTTTTTGTTTCCAGCGCACTAAGTAATCCTCAAATTGAACTGAATCGTTTCACAAAAACTGCACAGATGGAGCACAGCAAAGAACTTTATCGCACAAAAAAAAAAAAAAATACCTGGAGCAAATATAGTTCTGAGAGGTTGGAGCGGCTCCAGTGGCTAACAGAGATGTTAGCATTTCCACCCTTAAATCAATAGAACCTGTAAGACAAACCAACAGAAAGATCCAGTTTGTTTTTCTTTGTGCGGCTGATGCATGTGGTTCATTTCTTTATTTATCCAGCACACCTTTACCTTCCATTCAATTTTCCATAAACATCAATGCTACTTTTTAATATATCTACTTTTTTTTTCTCGATTTTTAAAAAATTATAAATCACACATATCCTATTCCCTTCTCCTTCACAATAATGAATTGCAAATCCACTAGCTTGTACATCGTATTCCAAATGATTATGCAAATGATATTTTCTAAGATTTTCTTCAATGGTCAATGCAAATGAAGGTCATTATAATTTTCAAGTCATGACCCAGTACAGTATAAATACAATTTTACTGAAAAAAGCTCCCCAAAAGAACAGTATTTTTTTTTAAACAAATAACTCAAAATGCACTGTTCCAAATTATTACGCACAGCAGATTTTCTAAACATTTTATGGATTATAAAGAACTGCAGACAGTCATTTTTTGAATATGCAGCAGTAAGTGGTCACATGTATTAAAATCAAAAGCTATTTTGACTTTAATACATGGAGGATAAAGGTGAACGGTGACCAAAATCTGAGTTTCTGATTGAAACAAATATCTCATGTTTTCTTACCTTGTCATGTGGCGCTACACTATCTGATTATGTTCCTCAGTAGAGAGATCCTTTCTCTTTCCCATATTGCTTGAAACCTGTGGCCTGCTTAATAATGTGGAACATCCTTCTTAAGTAGATTTCCTTTAATTGAGCTCACAAGACAAACTGATCAACACAGCTCTCTGAAATTAATTATAATGATTCAAAGAACCCTGACACACAATGTCATCTACAAATTTAATAGCACAACAAAAATTATAATCTTTATGACACTTAAATCCACTTTGCATAATAACTTGGAACAAATCAGGAGAGAAGGGCATCTTGAAATGGAGTTGAAATCCTCACCCATGTGTGAATCTAACATTCAGACCATTGACGGATCCTCCACAATACATTTTTTTTCTACTTTTCCGAAGCCTGACGTGAGTTGAATGCTCGGCTAAACTTTTCCAAATCTGAAATCTATACGGCTTCTGGCCGCCGGTGAATAACTGGGGGCTCAATGTCTCTCTGGTAAAACACATTTTTTTGTTCTTTTTTCTTTTCTCTTTTAAAACATATAAAACAATTCCAAACACGGAGGTGATTTATTACATTAGCAGCAAGTGATGGAGACCAGCACAAAGGGAGATTGTATGAAGATTACAGTGATGAAATAGTCAAATTTATTATCTTGACAGCTGGATATTCCAATTTCTCTGCTGCTAAGCCATGTAGATTTTCCAGAGTGCAAACACGTTTAAGTACTTCTTCAGAGTCAATTAAATCTGATACTAGTTAAATTACCAGTTTTATTAACCTACAGGTTCATATTTTTGTAATTTTAATCACTATTGGTGAAGACTATTAGAAAAGCTTCCCTGTGAAGACAGAAATCAGGGTCACTTAGAGGAACGGCTGAATTAATCGCACGATGTCACTTCAAATCTACCTTTCAGTTCGCTGCAAAAAGTCGCTCGGTGATTTACACGTTCAGGGAGAATTATCCACCGCGAGTCAAAGGAGGGATCAGCGGCAACACTACCTCCAGGAAACTCCAAAGTCAGATTATTCAAATGAAGGTTGGGAGGAGGAGGGGTGTTTCAGACCACTGACAATGGGAACATTAACTATCCAAAGTTCAGCCATTGTCAATAATATGCTACAAATCATTTGTACCTGTAGTGTGTGCTCGTCCTCCCTCCCCCCAGTGTACGCGGTGTGGCGAAGTGTGGACAGTAAATAATATACCAAGAGAACATTAACCTTTAGTTGTGGTGTTAGGATGGAGCCTCAATTAACAAGAGTAAATAATCCTTGTCATTACTTTTGGCTGACCTTTATCTCATACATAACCTAATTAAATGGACCGTCCAAACATAAAACCACAACTAATCAAGAGCTTTACAGAGGCCCCGCTATAAGGATGTGGGGGATTTTAAAAACACGCCTACTCATGGGCGGCCATCCATGTGACCTCTGAGCACACACACACACACACACGCACGCACGCACACGCACACACACACACAAGATAAAGAGTTTTTCTTCGGGAATAACCTCTTGTACTGCAGTTAATTATAAGCAGAGCTTCTTTATCCTTTAAAAACTGTTTCTTCTGAGAGAATATAGCATTGCAGCTAATTATCAAATAAAAGTAATGTATCTACATTGTTACACGATAGAGTGTGTCCACAAATAATGAAAAAGTCTTACTTTTATGTATCTGAAAATGAGTTATTAAAATGTCTTAAGTTTTTGTATTTGAATTTGAGGTTTCAAACGTAAATACAAATAATTTAAAATCAAATTATTAAATACGTAAACCACAGGTCTCAACTTCTGGTTTGGTAGGCACAATTAATTAGTTATACTACTGTATATGTGGTTTTTCTTTTTCATGCAGAATTTTGCTCTTGCATGATATTTCGCTTTTGTTACCTACTGCTAACTAGCGTGCTAGCTTTAGCCTTACTAGCTTGTGTGTTTGTTTGTATACAGTTTGTTTCAGACAGAAAAGAGAAACATATTGGAACGTCTACAAGTTACAAGTTGTGAACTGAATTTAACATTTTTAAAGACGGACTGGAACAACAATCATTGCCATGGATCGCTTAGATATGGAAAATACTCAGGTACCAGAATCTCACCTTAGCGACACCATATGCTGTAGCTAGATGTAATGCTTTGACGTTTTTTGTTGTTGTTGTTGTTGTTTTTTATATAGAAATTGCAGAGTATGAAACTTTTAGCCCAATAGGGTCAAGTGATCCTAAACTAATAAAATAAATAAAAACATTAAACTGTTACATCACTGCAAAAAGTAATCCAGTAGCGTTCTGTAAGTTTTGCACCTTTCATCCCAGTGGACGAGCACTATACACAAAAGGAGGCACGTATTAAGTGATGCCTATGCTTTATCTAAATATTGAACATTTTAGTATTTTTTTACTTTGAAAGAAGTCAAAACATTTGGTCCATCAACAGCAGAAGGGCAGCTTTACTGTGGGAGGAAACTGAAGAATCAGTTCACCAACTTTGTTCCATTTTTATAGCTTTGCACTTGAATCATTTCAGCTTTTACTCACGTATATATTCCCAAGAAATGTAATTATGACTTAATATTCTTGAGATTCTGCTGAACATGTATGAGTAATAAGCAGCAACTTTTTGAATTAAAAAATAATTCATATATATATATGTGTGCGTGTGTTCAGTTTTATCTTCTGGTCAGTCTAACCAGGCGAGCAGTAATTTCTTTTATTGTAATATTTTCATTATTACCAACTCACCAGCTGTACTGAAGTCGCTGCGCTGATTTCATAACTCAACTGATTAAAATAGAAAGTCCTGCTTATTGAGAATCATGTAAAGTCTCAGCTGGCATTCAGATTAGTTCTCGTCTTTAAAAGCATACGTTTAAATGTCAATACTCTGTGTGTGCCGGGAAATATTAGATAATAAAAGGAAACTGCCAAAGTAATATTATGCTGCTCCTCCCATGAAGGTATTATTAACAATCCTAGATGGAAAGCAACGTATTTGTTGAAATGTATTGGATTTCAGCTGCCATCACAGTTTTTCAGCAAAAAAGAAAAATTTGATTATTGTTTGCCGTTCCACATGTATACTATTTCCAACTAATGCAAGCGGCTGCATGCGTTGTCAGCCAGAGTGGTTCCTCACCAGTCGATCCGACGGACAATTGGACTAATCTGACATCTTAGAGCAACAATGTTATGTTTGGCTTCATTATGCTGCAGGTTGGGGTAACTTTAAATAGGCCATGGGAAATTGGTTCCATTTAATCAGAGCATTGAAATGTAGACCGTGTAATCAGTTCTCGTTCGCATGTGGGCCGAGATGAGACTCGTGTTTGTGTGTGGAGGCCCGGTCCGGGGCTGTGGCCTGCAGCTACAGCAGCGCGTCTCTGTGTGCATGTATGAGAGGAGACGTCACCGGCCCTTCACCCGGGTCCCCGCCCTGCGCCTCGGGATCCCTGTGTAATGGAGAGATGATCCGGGCATCGCACACAAAGGGTGGCCGCATCGCCTCAGGAAGTGAGCACAATAATCTCTGTAACAAGCCGAGGACTTTCCTTAGCATTCGCTCTGAAAACAAGGAAATCCACTCTGCTGTGAATGAGTGTTTTCCCCGCAACTCGTTTCTTCTGGGTTTCTTTCTTTCTTTTCTTTTTTTTTTGCTTCTTCACTGCACTTAGAAGTTTGACATTATTAGAGTACTTTTTTAATATCAGGCAAAGATACATTTTTATATCAGATGTACAGCAGTGAATTAAAGATATTGGAAAAAAAATACAAATAATTCTGACTAATTTCAGAATCCTGATTTTTTTTGCCTCATAATTCTGACATTGATCTGTGAATTCAGAATTTAAACTTTTTTCTCAAAATCAGACTTTTTTTTCTCAGAATTGTGACTTTTTCTGAGAATTCAGGTTTTTATTCAGAATTCAGATTTTTCTGTTCTCAGAATTATGACTCTGAACAAAGAATTGGATGTTGAGATTTATGACTTTGATGTCAGAGTTGACTTCTTTCTCAGAATTCTAACTTAAGACAAATTTGTTTGTAAAATAGTTTTGTCTTACGTCAGGTGTACCAAGACATTTCTGCATGAAAGTTTAAGATTTTCTGTTTTTGCAGTGTAATGTTTGTTGCAGCCCTAGAGTGGCACATCACTTATGATCTCTATGGAACAATTACTTTTTCACATTAGAACAAGGTTGGTGTGAGTTTTCTATCTATCTATCTATCTATCTATCTATCTATCTATCTATCTATCTATCTATCTATCTATCTATCTATCTATCTATCTATCTATCTATCTATCTATCTATCTATCTATCTATCTATATCTATATATATATATATATATATATATATATATATATATATATATATATATATATATATATATATATATATATATATACTTTAATCATAATTGAAGATTGCATTTGTAATTTGCTCTGGGTATCTTTCCCAAATATTTGTTTGCCCCAAAACAAAAAGAAATCTGCAATTCTAACAGCACTGAAACTCAAAGAGGATATTTTCATTGCACTGTTTCAATCAGTTGAGGGAGTTCAGCCGAGGTCACCTTGAAGCAAAGTTATTTTGACATATATAAGACATCCAACAGGAAATGGTAGCGGTACAATCCAATATGTGCATGAATTCCTAATCCTTTGTATCTATATCTGATACTTCAGCTCTATGTGGTATCAAAGTTTGATGACGAAAACTGGATCCGGAGTTGTCACCCGCTCCATGTTCCCTTTAATTACAGCCTTCCACGAGGACATATGTGCATACAAATTGCTTATTTCAAAAGTAGATGAGACAGAGTTCATTTAAAAAAAGCACAACAAAACCATTTGTTCCCAACAAAACAGCACTTGCTGTGTGACAGACGACGCTTCAGTCTTATGAATAATTCTCAAATTCTAAGCAATCAAGTTTTAAAGATATCGTAAATCTGCTCTAAATGGCCTTGTTCATTACACGCCAGAGATGGGAGGGATACTAATAAAGTGTTACGTCTCAGATTGTCAGCGGCCGCAAGACGCCCGGCGCTGCGGCTGATGTATGGCGCGGCTGACTGTATGGGGATGAAAATGTCGGCGTGGCCTCGTTAGCATTCCCGCCGTAACCCTCCGGCGAGGTGGTGGTGGGGGGAGAGGGCCTCAAATTTACAGCTCGGTTTGGAAGCCAAAGAGTCAGCGCATCATGGCTGTGGGGCCCCTAATAATGAACACAGTGATCCCAACTGGCGAGGTTCGCTGTGAGGAAAATATTGATTCACGGAGGAGTGAGGGGAAAAAGGTTAGAGCGCAAAGAGAAGCCGGAAGCACTTCCAGTTTTTATTTTTATAATAAAAATAAATAACCCTGCCTGGAAATTGCAGGTTCTCCCCATTCATGCAGTCCTTCCTTCCTGGGTACTCCAACTTCCTCCTACTAAGAACGTTCAGTTAATTGGTCTTATATTGCCTTTAGATCTGAGTGTGTGTGTGTGTGTGTGTGTGTGTGTGTGTGTGTGTGTGTGTGTGTGTGTGTGTGTGTGTGTGTGTGTGTGTGTGTGTGTGTGTGTGTGTGTGTGTGTGTGTGTGTGTGTGTGCATGATTGTTTGTCCTTTGTGTCGCTACGTTGCCTTGGAGATAGGCCCAGCAGCCCATACATGAGGCTGCAACAACCAGCTGGCATGTACAATAATAAGCTCTAATCAAACCAAAATAATTCAGAGCAGCCTCTTGCTGGCTTTTATTTCATAGCGTCATGTAGCAATGCTATTGCTCATAATAAACAGAGAGTAGAGAAAGTAGTTTCAAAGGGGCAGTATTATGTATTTCCCAGGCACATATTATTTTATAGCAGAATGAAGTAACTATGTTACTGTCAGTTGTTATGAATGTGCTATACATCAAAAATGACTTAGAAGTCTTTAAATTGCAAAGTATTTGCCTGCAGGAAGTATTACAACAACGCTTCTACATCCATTCTCAGAGGGACATCACAGAGAGATTGTGACATCATAGAGTCACTGTGACATCATAGAGTCACTGTGACGTCACAGAGGCACTGTGACATCACAGAGAGATTGTGACATCATAGAGTCACTGTGACGTCATAGAGGCACTGTGACATCAGAGGCACTGTGACATCACAGAGAGACTGTGACATCACAGAGGCACTGTGACATCATAGAGGCACTGTGACGTCAATATTTTCATCCAATGTAACGGTCACTGACCAGAACTGCAGTTTTTCTATGAAAAGTGAATTAATACATTTGAATGAAACAAAATTATTACCATTATTATTCATTTAATTTTTCTTATTAATATCTGACTGTATTCACAGCTATATATAGTGAACTTATGATTGCTGTGGTAAGTTCCTTTGCTTTTCTCTGATATGTAAACTTAGACACGTATGTGCAGATGTATGTAAACTTCTGAAGAAGGAATCTGGACAATGGATGGAAATATAAGAGACCTTGAGGAGTTTGGGAGAGAGGCTGACCCTCATGGGACTGAGGAAGGAAGTGATGAAGGAGTCAGACTGGGGTCAGATAGGGGTCAAATTCCAGTGACAGTCTGACAAAAGTGACAAAAAAAAATCAGACAAAGTTGAAACACTTAGTGTAAAAATCCAGAAAGTAGATTCTGGTGCTTTTATTAGATCGCCCAACAAATGAAAGCAGTTCATGCCCCCTTTGACATGTTCAACAAGTAGTGCTGTAGACCCTGAACTCGTCAGAACACAGTCTCCCCACTTAGAGGGAAAAATTAAGGCAACACAAATGAGTTCCTGAAGTCTGCATTTCCTGCTGGCTGTGCTTTGAAAATGACAGCCCCGCTAATTTATTCTCCATTCACACATTTCAACTGAAAGCTGCATTTCACAGCCAAGTCAGATATGTTCTTTTCATCAGATCATGCCTCATAAACACTGAAGAAAAATGGCTGCTCGTAGTTAAGAGTCTTGCTGCTTCCTCTGTTTACTTTAAAATTGCAACCAAATGCAAATCAGAGAGACTTAATGAAATTTCAGTGGGAGTGAGAAACTAAAAGGCTAAAGAATGGTCTCTTTTTTTTTCTCCCCTTGCCGTTTAGCACTTCTGATAAACCTTGAATCTA
This sequence comes from Poeciliopsis prolifica, assembly GCF_027474105.1. NCBI lineage: Eukaryota > Metazoa > Chordata > Actinopteri > Cyprinodontiformes > Poeciliidae > Poeciliopsis > Poeciliopsis prolifica. The sequence continues at coordinate 2,327,719 of NW_026562435.1, read as the reverse complement.
AGACCTCATACATTTCAGACAAAGTCTCCGAAAATGTCCTCATGTTCGCTGCTGCCTTGCTCGACTTTCGGCGGCTCATTCCTGGAGCGCTCCTTCCAGAAGGGTAGGAGATGTGCATTACGACTAAGCTACTTAACCACAATGAATTAGGGCCTAACATTTGAAAATTTGATACTCAAATTACTGTCATTATGGTGCATTATGTCTGAGCATAATGAT